>NC_135310.1:37982194-38308027 GCF_048772815.1 Callospermophilus lateralis | reverse complement strand
GTACAGGAGGTATCACAATACCTGATCTCCAATTATGCTTCAGAACTAGAGTAAGAAAATCACGGTGGTTTTCCATTAAAGTAGACATAAATAGACAATTAAAATAGACAATGGAATGTAATGAAAGACTTACTTGGAAACAAATCAACATAAATAAAGTCATCTGATGCTTGACAAAGGGGTCAAAACCATATTTTGTGGGCTGAGGTTGTGGCTCAGCGGTAGAGCGCTTGCCTAGCATGTGCAAGGCCCTGGATTTGATCCTCAGCACCACATAAAAATAAATAAATAAAATAAAGGTATTGTGTCCAACTACAACTAAAAAATAAATATATATTTTTTAAAAAGACAGCATATTTTTGGGAAAAGACAGCCTTTTAAACAAATGGTGCTCAGAAAACTGGATATCTAGCTAAGATCCCTCTTTCTCAATCTGCATAAAAGTCAACTGAATCAATCAGTAGGATAGTGTCAAGTTAAAAAGATTCTGCAGAGCAAAGGAAACAATAAAGACTATGAAGAGAGAGCTTAAAGAACATGAGAAAATCCGTGGTGCTATCTTCCCAAAGGAGATTAATATTCAGAATATAGGAATAACTGAAGAAACCTATCACTAAAAGAAATAATCCAATCAATAAATGGGCAAATGATCTAAACAGACATTTCTCAAAAGAAGAAACGATAATGACCAACAAATTTACCAAAAAAAAAAAAAAAAAATGTTCTCCTTAGCAATCAGGGAAATGAAAATCAAAACTACACTGAGATCTCATCTCACTCCAATTAAAATGGCAATCAAGGATACAAATAACAATAAATGCTGGTGAGAATGTGGGGAAAATGTGCCCTTATAAATTGTAGGTGGGACTGCAAATGAGTACAGCCATTTTGGAAGCAATATGAATATTCCTCAAATCACTAGGAATGGAATCACCACATGACCCAGCCATCCCACTCCTTTTTATTTATACAAAAGAACTAAAATCAGCATGCTATACTTCGTTATACAGGCATACCCATGTTTATAGCAGTGTAATTCACAGCAGCCAAGTTATGGAACCCGCTTAGGTGTTTGTCAAGAGATGAATGGATATAGAAAATGTGATATATATAAACAACTGAGTTTTACTCAGTCATTAAGAGATGAAATTATGTCATTTTCTTGCAAATGGATGTCACTGGAAATCATTAGGCTAAGTAAAATATGCCAGACTCAGAAAGTGAATGGTTGAATATTTTCTTTTGTATGTGGAAGATAGAGAGAAAATGCATAAAAGGAGAAATGGAAAAGGGATCTTATGAAAACAAAAGGGAGACTAACAAAGTACGGGTAGAGGATTGAGAGGGAGAATAAAAGGGAAGGCACAGGGAAGTACTGGGGAATGAAATCTACCAGATTATGCTATTCCATATACAAATATATCACAATAAATTCAGTTTTTTGTTTTTTGTAGTTTTTTTTTTTTTTTTGTGGGAGGTCATGGGGAAGGTACCACAGATTGAACTCAGGGACATCCCACCACTGAGCCAAATCCCCAGCCCTATTTTGTATTTTACTTAAAAGACAGGGTCTCACTGAGTTGCTTAGCACCTCGTTTTTGCTGAGACTGACTTTGAACTTGTGATTCTCCTGCCTCAGCCTCATGAGCCTCTGGGAATACAGGAATGTGCCACCACACCCAGCTCCAGTTTTTATATATAGGTGTAGATGGCATTAATTAAAACAACAACAGTAATGGAGATAAGTAGAGCAAGTTGATCAGGGAAGAGAAGAGGGGAGGGAAAGTGAAGACACTAGGGAATGAGAGTGATCAAATTTTATTTTGTGCATGAATGAATATGGCATAATGAATCCCACTAACGTATATAATTATAATGCACGAATTTAAAAACATAAAAAATTTAAATCCTTAAGTTGTATTGCCTGTCATAAACATAGATATTTGCATATTCATATGTAAGTCTGACATTCTTTAGGATTAACTAGGCTTCAAGCGGATGTATAGTTAAAATGGGGTGGAGAGATTACTGGCTAAATTCAGAAATTCTTAAACTTCAAGGGACTAGAAGGAACCAGATGAACTTTCATAGAATATTGATTTAACAATTTATTGCTTTTTATTATGAATTGAATTGATCAACATAATGAAACATGTTCCAGCCACTAAGTATTAGGTATTAACAGTAGATTTTTAATAATGAGTCGTCCAAGAAACTGAGTTATTTTTGAAACATTCATGGCCTTCTTCCAAACTGTTAAAAATGAACCTCCTGTGAAAATAGAAACATTCGTGCTTCCAGTTAATAAAAATGTGAATACAACTCAGAAACCTCAAAATATACAAAATAAGTTTTTTAAATTACAAGGTTTATAGAATATCATAATAGCTCTACCTGACAATTACATTTGGCATAGAAACAAGAAAATGTGAAGGAATGGATCTGACAAAATGTTATCAAACAATGCTATAACCACTATATTATATGGAATCAATAGAGGATAATTTCTAAGTATGATTATGCTATTTTAAATTTTAAAAATTAAGGCTCACAGCCATGCCTTTCTTACCCCTGCTTAGAATGTTTTGTTTTCTGGTTTAAAGGTTTTGCTAAAAGGCAGGAGAGTAGGTAACTGTTCATTATTCAAATGAAAATAAAACTAAGCAATATCTGGCAAGTTTATAACCCTGGGCTTAGAGTCAGTGCAAGAATAGATGGTTTGCAGCTAATGCATCTACCCAGTTCGAATTCTAACATGCTCATATTTAAATGAATAATATTTATATAATATAATATTTGATAGCTTAAATTTTTAAGGAAGAAATGACTATATAGTGAAAAATATTCCCTCAGGGATTCAAGCTAGCCTCTAGTTTAAATCTGTTTTAGATCTAATATAAGGTGTATGACTTTGGGCAGTTAGTCATCTTCAATGAACTTTTAACTCAAAAATAAGGATATTTATCACCCACTTTGTATAATTGTTATAGACATTAAATGAAACCATATATGAAGATTTTTTTCATTATATTTACCTGATGCTCAATAAATATGTAACTGCTTTTCTCTATACCTGGTCTTTCTACTTGCACCTCTACCATCTCTATTACTCATTATATTCTCTATCTTGGAGGACAACATTAACTTACACTCCTCTAACTAAACAAATAAAAAATCAGTGAGTCATCTTCCATGCCCCTGGTAAAATACAATTGCCAAGTGTTAATGATCTGATATCTTCAGCCCCATTGAAATCTGTCTTGTCATGTTGACTTCCACAGCTATTGCCATATTAATCTTGTGACTCTTATCAAGAGTTCCAGATTCAGACCCTTACAATTTACCCTCCAATATCTTTAGTCTTTGTAGCTTCTAAGCCTAAGACATTATATCACTTCCATGCTTAAGATGTATTAGCTCTCCTTTAATCAGTCCAAACATGAGGGACTGTGCAACTCACAGCTATTCCCACAGTTATCTATCTATAGATGCTCATTTTCTTTGGGAAAACCACCCTTCCCTCTCTGATGTAGACTCGTGATCTAAATGGAGATAACAACCTCTTATGTATTCCCTTTTTCCTGTGTTACAATTATGGATCAGAACTTGGGCATCTGCCTTCAGTTCAGCCAGTTTTACTCTGGTATCTAGTGTTTAACCTAGTTACCAGAGTAAAAATGACAAAATAAACATATGTTCAGTGCACAGGAAGAAACTAACAAGTTAATCATTATATGATGTACACAATGGAAAGGGTAATACTGGAAAGTCTACTTTAATATAATAAGGGATAAGGATGCAAATCTTGGTACAGACAGGTTAGTCAACAGAATGGTCAGAGTTGTGGTCAGAGAAAGTAAACCTTTAGAGAAATTGAAAAGAGGTGCAGGGGTCCATCACTGAAGGAATGCAGGGAGGTGGATAATTATAGGTAGCATGCCATGCCTGGGAACTGTGTACCCAGTCTGACAGCAAGGGAATGGTGCTACAGAGGCAAGGGAGAGGTACAGAGAAATAATGCAGGGTATGATTATCACGGATTGCTGGATTTTAATCTTAAATCAGAAATAAGAATGCTTTTAGGATAACAAAAACAATTTAAGATGTATATAAGATATTGATTTTAGAAATGCTGTTACTGCAGTAGCTAAATGATGTATTGAGAATGATTTATCCAAAATCTAATTAAGATCACATAGAGAAATAATAATGAAACTTTTTGAGAAATGATAGTTTCCCTAGAAAAATCCAGATAATAGAGAGGAAGGAACAAAATAAAGTCTGAAAAGACTGAAAATGAAAGAACTTCATACTTTAGGAGAAACAACTTATAGAGGAGCATGAGTGTATGATACAGAAAATGTAAAATATCTATGAGATACATAACTGAAAATTTCCCGGTGTTAATGTAAGGGCAAGTGTTCCAGAGTTAATGTTTGATAGTTAGGTCTTGGCCAGATATACTAATGACCATACTGGCATTAATGCAAACAGACTGCTCAGGTGTTTTATCCAGAAAGAGTGAAAAGAGCATCAGGCTGAAGACAGAACCTATCCTAAAAAATGGAGGAAATGGAAAAGCCTAGAACAAACACAATGTACTTTGTTAGTGATATGGGGAATGAGTTAGCTCCCTCTGTGCTTTTTCCATATGCTATATCAAAGTAATATATTAGTGTATTAATGAAAATATACTGTGATCATTTATATATCTATTTTACTTAGTATGAGGTCTTAACTTTTTTATCATAATTACATTCAGCTTACTAAAAGAATGATAACCAATAATTCTTATATGACTTTAAGTCATTCAAGTTTTGTTTGCATTACATTTTATAAGCATACCTGTCATTTGATTTGTGTTAGAAATGAGTGCAACTGAGGACATCAGTGCTTTTTCTCGTATGTTGAATTCACTTGTGAGAATTGGATCATCTTCATCTGTGAGTGGCCTATGTGGGAAACCCACTAGAAATTCTGCTGAACTTTCAAAGAAAGAGCGATATATTGCTGCTGCACAAAATTCTACGGCAAGTAGAAAATTGAAAGTGAAGTCTCTTTCAGTTGCAGAAGAATATTGGAATCTAAAAGAGATAATTAGCAACATGAGTTACAAAATACTTTATTATAAATGCAAATAAAAGACCAAATGTGTTTTTTTCCTGTGTTCCTTAGATTTAGTATGCAATTTACTGACCAGTTTACTCACCAGAATCTACAACACACTTATGTGGGAGTTAATCCCCACAATATCTTCTGTATTCTACCTGGCTGAACAATCTCTTGAACAGAGAAAGAGAAGTCTAAATTTTGAATTATAATTTTGAAAAATATAGCATATAGCAATCCCTCTCTTAACTTCCATAAGATTTATTCTTCTCCATTCCCCGTTGTATTTCTCCTACAGTTAATTTCTACCATACTCACTTCTTTGAGCATTAATTGCTATAAATGAAGGAAGCTCAGGGACTGGGTAAAATGAATCAACATAATGAGCAGAGGGTTATCTGACAGTAATTTCTTAGAATTTTCCAACAAAAAGCACATTTTACACTAATGCTTATTAAATTCAGATTGTTAGAATATATTTTCATTTATGGAAAGTAAGAAATGGATTCAGAATTTGCTATAGTATCAAAGTAACTTCTTGGTTGTGACTTGGGTAATAAGCAATTCCACCTTTCTTTTGATTTCACTTCATTTAAAGTTTTGAAGTTACAAATTGAAAGATAATTCTTTATTTCAAAAAGTAACTGTAAAATTTAATACAATATACTATTAATATTATATGTTTGATAATATCAGAGAGACAACAAATTTTGAGAAATTATAAAAATGGAATTTAGAATTGTAATGCAAAATAATAATAATAATAATAATAGAGTTCATGTAAAAAAATAAATAAATAAAAATTTTTAAAAATGGAATTTAGAAAAGAAAGAAAGCCATGTGGTAAGTATGATATATGTGGATATTGTCCACTCAAAATAGTAGATGTTTTTGAGTGTATCCATTTTCTAATCCACATCTTCTTTTGCCTTTGAAGACTGTTGTGCAAATGTTGAGAAGATGAGAAGAGCCTGAAGAATCATAGACTAGGAGAAGAAATATTATAGTTAACGACTAATTACATAGGAAAGGCCATGATATATATTCCTAAATTTCATTTAGGACCAGGCCCCAAAATAATTCTCCTTGTAGTAGAATAATACCATCCATAGGCAAAATTTTTCCCTACAATTTTCAATTGAATTTTCTAGCACACATCTAATATGTCTGAATAAATAAGAAAATAAATATCTGAAAAGCAAGAGGAAACACACAAACAGATACATAGGCATTCATGAATAACAAGATGCAAAATAGATACATATATTGGAGCTATTAGGGGTGGACTTTAAAATAGACATAATAATGAAGGGTAAGTTAATAAATTTTAGAAGACAGCTTATATAAAAATTTAATCAAATGGAATTCCAATAGTAAATTTGTAATAACAACTTAAGATTTCAGTGGAAGAATTTAACAGCATAGCACATGTAGCAGGCAGAATGAAACAAAAAATAACATTGTATCATGTATCAAAGGATGAGATAGAAAAATAACATAGAAAAAAGAGATAAAAGTAATGAAAGTACATAAAATCATAAAAATTTCCTGTGGTACATGAACAAAAGGTTTAATCTATATTTAAGGAAGTTTCTTTTTTTTTTAAAGAGAGAGAGAGAGAGAGAGAGAGAGAGAGAGAGAGAGAGAGAGAAAGAATTTTATTATTTATTTTTTAGTTCTCGGCAGACACAACATCTTCGTTTGTATGTGGTGCTGAGGATCGAACCCGGGCCACACGCATGCCAGACAGGCGCGCTACCATATGAGCCACATCCCCAGCCCCTAAGGAAGTTTCTTAAAAAGAGCATTTTAACAAATCAATTAAATCAATATTGGAAAAGAAAGTGACTGAAAAATTTCCAAAACTAATGAAAGACACCCAGCTACAAATCTAGCAGCTACAAATTCCAAGCAGATTCATTACAGAAAATATGTCAAGGAATATAAAAGTAAAATTACAGAAAAGGCAAAGAAAACATTTAAAATTGGACAAAAAAAAAGTCTAAAAAGAATCAATAGAAAGTTAGCTTTAGATTTTAAAAGTGGACATAAGAAGTAATCTAGAAAATGTAGTTAAATATATATGCATATATAATATACATATTTATACATGAATATACAAATTTATAAAATTGAGTTATATAACAAATTAAAATATTCTTTAGAAATAAAAGCAAAAATCACAAAATTTTAGACAAACAAATTGAGAGTATTTGTGATCAGAAATCTGAAAGAAAGCAATTTCTAAGAGGACTTCTAAGGAGAAAAAAACAATATACTAGAAGATGATTTAGAGATGTCAAATGAAATATAGAGGAATGGGAAAAAATATAATTCAGGTGCTGCTAAACAAATGTTACTTTTAAAATAATTACTTTAATAATATTTATCAAGTTAAATTACTACAATTGTACACCTTGCCCTTTTCACAAAGTAATGAAGTCTCTATATTTACCTCCTTCAGAATATCAAACTTAACAAAGAGCAAAGCATGAATATAAGTGACTTATAGACACCTACTTCCTTGGAGTACATATGGGAAATTTCTAAATTTGTTGCTCCAAAAACCAAGACTCAACAAATTACAATGGATTAACATCATACAAAATTATTTTTTTTACATCACAAAAGATTCATAACAACAAAAAAACCCCAGGAAACTTCACATACTTTATATATTTGGAAATTAAGTAATACATTGAAACTAGGTTGAAGAAAAATTCACAATAAAAATTAGAAAATAACATTTATTAAATGTAATGAAAATATGACATTCTAAAATTTGTGGGATATAGGTAAAATCATATCTAAAAGAAAGCTATACTCAATGCATCTGAATTATCTACAATTTTATTTCTTTTTTTAAAAATAACTTTTATTTATTTATTTTTATGTGGTACTGAGGATCGAGCCCAGGGCCTTGCACATACGAGGCGGGCACTCTACCGCTGAGCCATAACCCCAGCTTCTACATTTTCATTTCTTGATGTGAGTAAAAATAACAAATGAAAACAAATTAGCTGAAAAAGGCAAAATTACAGTTAGGAGAAAAGTTAATGAAATAAAATATAAGCCTCAAATAGAATTCTAGAAGTGAAAAATCATTCTTAGATAAAATGTGAGAAAGAAATTATACCAATTTTACACAAAATCTTCTAGAGGTAGCTTACGACTCATTCTCTGAGCCGGCATATCTCTTTATAGTCAAAGTTAGACAAAAATAGGAAAAGAAAATATCCAGAAAATCTTGCTGAAGAGTGTAGATAAAAAATTAACTATTACAGTTTATCAGATGAAATAACAGATAAATAGATGACCATGTTATGGCAATTTGATTTATTCCAGAGGTGAAAGATGAATATGTCATCTGAAGCCAATCTATTTTTCACATTAACCAAAAAATGGAGAAAAAAGTCACATGATTTTCTAAATATCTGCAAAAATTATGTAGTGATTCAATGTCTATTGATAAGCAAAAATAGCAAGCTAAGAGTCGAAGAATAGATGTTATCAGACAAAAGTTATCTATCATATACTTATCCTGATTTTACCACTTTTATTCAACATTGTACAGCAATGCAATTAGACAATAAAATTAAGCATCACAATTTTAAAGGAATGAATTCTCAATATTTACATAGTAATTTATATGTGTAGAATATGAAAAAACTTCTAACCTATTAGAAAGTAATAAGTGACGATAGCAAGATTCTCAGATATTAAATTATCCAAAAAAATCACATGTATTTGTTTTTTTTTTTTCTCTTTTTTTAATTGGTTGTTCAAAACATTACAGAGCTCTTGACATATCATATTTCATACATTAGATTCAAGTGGGTTATGAACTCCCATTTTTACCCCAAATACAAATTGCAGAATCACATCGGTTACACATCCACATTTTTACATAATGCCATATTAGTGACTGTTGTATTCTGCTACATTTCCTATCCTCAACTATCCCCCCTCCCCTCCCCTCCTATCTTCTCTCTCTACCCCATCTACTGTAATTCATTTCTCTCCTTGTATATATACAAGTAGCAAAATAAACGGAAAAATATTATTTACATGAAATGGCACAACTTAACTAATAAGGCATGAACTAATAGGGATAATTGTAGGCTGGTGGGTGTGGTTGAAGGAAGCAGGTCACTGGGGACATGGCCTAGTTTACACCTGTCTATCTCTTCCTTCTGCTCTCTCTCCCACCCCTCCCCCTCTGCTTTCCAGCTGAAATGAGCTAAGCAGTTTTTCTCCACCATGCCTTTCCACCATGCCCTTCCACCATAATGTTCTGCCTCATCTCAAGGTCAGAGCAACAGTCAGTCAGTCATAAACTGGGACCTATGAAACCATGACCCCCAAATAAACTTTTCCTCCTCTAAGTTATTCTTGTCAGGTATTTTGATTGCAATGATGAAAAGCTGACTGATTCAGACATAAGAACTATTTTAATATGAACAATATTGTCAGAGAATACCATGAAACTTGGTTCTGAAAGAAGTGAATACATACAAGATCCTTTTATTCTTCTCTAGTGGATGAAATGACTCTAATTTGAGTTGCAGATAAAAATGGTAAAGCTATTTTCTAAACATTCTGGAAAATACGAAAACTGTATATTTAAGGGGAAAAAGCAAACACCATACATATTATACAGTACAAACTAGAAAGAAACTGATATTTAATTGTATCACAGAAGGTAATTATCTTACATGTCATTGAACATTGGTTTTCCTATGTCAATGAGGGCTTGATGGGCATCCCACATGTAAAGTATTGCTGTGTCTTTATCAGTGTTGTACACAGGAGTATCTCCAACAATGGACAATATCTTCCTGGACTGCAAATACTTCAGAAAAAAATATGATCAATTGTGAATAGAATTCAAAGCCAAATTAAAATAAATTTAATCACTCTGCTCATAAACTCCCGACTGAGAAATACTAGACTAGATGATTGTCTAGACATAGATTTATTATCAAAATAAAATTTAACAATTGAAAATGGCATTAAGTTATCATTTTCTTTACACAAAGATTTATGCTAATTTGCTTATAAAAATTATAATTTGATACTTATTTTTATATCAATTTTACTGAAAAACACTTTTAAAAATAAAATTATACTAGTTTATTATTACTTTTCCATTTAGTATCATTTTAAGATACCAAGAAGAAGATTTCCAGAAAGGGATGTCATTCTATACTAATAATTGTAAATATTTAGTAAATTTTAAAACCATAAATCTAATGAAAGATGTTTACTCTCTTTATTCATGCAACTCAGAAAAAGAAAATCACTGCATTCTTTTACCTGGTAAAACTTTTTGGCTGCATCCATAGCTTGTGGGAAGGATGCACGACATTCCTCAATAGAATAACAGAAGTAAGACCTGTGTTCTTCTGGAGATAGAAACACTATCTCCTGTGATATATTTCTCAAAAACCCAGATTCAATTGCAGCAAGAAAATATATCGTAAGCACATAGAAATTAAAGCCTACAAAGTAACAGAAGAAAGGTGTCTAGAATTAATGTCTATTCAAGAGAAGAACTAGAGAAAGGACTATGACTCTGCCTATGTAACTCCGTCAGTTTATTCCACAAACTATTGTATTGGAATTTGTTCTCTAAGAAATACAAAAGATTGAGAGAAGTTAGGGTTAATCATAGTCAGGAAATCTTTCATACCGGGGGATTGTTGGTGCACATACAAATACACATAAATCTCCCTAATTAAACCAATTTCCCAAATATAGATGTTGTATATTTCCTCCTCAAACAGGAAGCATATAAAAAAGATTTAGCAAAGGAAAATATTTCCCTCAGTTGGTGTATATATGTATGTACTTAATATTTAATACTTATAACTTGTGGGAACTCTTTGCCTAAATCGAGGAAGAAGTTTTGAATTTATTTGTTTCCCACCCTCCTTTTAGTTCTTTGTGATATCCATGTTTCTTTTTTTAAAAAAAAATTTAAATATGTTCTAATTAGTTATGCACGACAGTATTATAAATAAAGTATAACTTCTCATTCTTCTGGTTATACATGTTGCAGAATCACACTGGTCATGTAATTCATACATGTGCATAGAGTAATAAAGTCCAATTCATTCTACTGTCCTTCCTTCTCCATACCTCTTCCCCTCCCTTCACTCCCCTCTGCTTAATACAAGTGCCTCTATTCTTCCCTAGCAAACCCACTCCCCTTATTGTGAATTAGCATCCATGTATCAGAAAAAAAAAATTGGTTTTTTGGGATTGGCTTATTTCTTATTTCCTTTCTATCCAACCTGCTAGACATTTCCTTAACTTTAAATTCAATATATTTCTTTAGATTCTTAAGGCTAACTCATTTCAACCAAGGGCTCACTCTTAGACTCCTACACAAAGAGTGAGCAATTTCTCTGTTTGGATTGTTTATCTATTTCTGAGTTCCTGTGTTCACCTTGTGTAATAGGACTCTATCAAACTCCAGGCCTGGGTTTATCATAAACCAACTTCTCAGAGGGATTTCTGTGGTCGCAGGTATGATTCAATCCCTTCTGTCAGTGTAGTACATCCTCTGGTTGTTAAGTTTCTGCTTAACAACCAGAGAATAGTTTTGGTTGTCGATATGATTGATAATGAGAAGCAAAGATAAATATGACACAAAACATGAGGGCAAAAACAAGTCATGGACAAAGGATTGCAAGGAATATTCTTCTGTCATGTGGATGATAAGTTATTTCCTCATTATTCAAAGCCTCATATGCTCGATAATTTTATTCCACTTATTTATACTTTAACATGAAACATCACAACTGAATAATTGCTAATAAAATCCTTACTTTGATTTGTCTGTAATAGACCTAAAAGACCTCTATTAATTACAAAACGTGACCATCCTTTTGAAATGTGCATTTATAAGATTCACTTTTAAAAATTTTGTCTTTAGTGGATTTTATTTGGGAATGAACCTTGAAGAATCTACATATACATTACAACTAGGCTATAGTAAAATTCTACCAGAAGGACTGAAAAAATCTTAACAGTTGCAAATGTGAAATCACTATCAAGTTATTTTTTTTATTCTTTCTTGCAGATAAGGGGTTTAGGAAGGCAGGCTGTCACAGCAATTATAAAATAGACCTTAGAGGTAGAAGGATGATTGGGATCTATTACTGTCTTTATACAAAGAAACAAATTACTGAACTTCTTTTACATTCTATTTGATGATATATATTATAGGAATAGTAATATGGTGGTAAATATTGAATTAAAATAACTCTCTGAAGAGGCTTTGGTAAAGTTCTAGAGTATAGTTCAGTGTGAAATAAATTTTATAATTGGGAAAGGAGCTGAGAGTATGTGGAAAAAGCATCAGAAACATCAGAAGTTTGTATTCTTTAATATATAACTAAACATAATAATATGTTATATATTATAATTTAGAAATAACCATCATAAGAGTTATCTTTTTTATTATTATTTTCTCATTAGAACTGATTAATCACTAGGGAGATTAGAGAGAAAACTGCATATTGTTACAAAGGAAATGTCAGGATTCACCTAACTCATCCTATATGATATAAAAATAGAATAAGCCTCATGGCCACAGATCATAAAGGATCATGGGGCATAACACTTACCTCCCCAGCCACTGTCAATTGATATACAGCCAGGGAATTCACCCTCATATGCACAGACTGAACTATTAGAAGGCTTGACAAATCGACCTACAAAATAAACATTAGATTTTTAAAAACCCTCTAAAATGAAGTTTAAACTTTGTAATAGAGAATCATGAAAAAGAGGTGAAAAGCTACACAGGTTCCTTGAACAAAAATAAATAAATTAGTTAATTTTAAAAAGAAAAAGGAGGAGGAGGAGGAGAAGAAGAAGAAGAAGAAAGGAAGGTTAATTCTTGATGTTACCCATCCACAGTACCTCATTTATTTACACATACTTTTGAGTGTTGGAAGATTTTCAAAGACATCAAGTCTGTAAAAGTCTCTCTTGACTAAGCAGAACCAACAGAACATTTCACTTCCAAGGCAGCCTCTGAGTCAACTGGTTCTTCCTAAATAAACTAAGAACTTCCTAAAATAATTAACTGTACAAGAAGTGATTTTCTGCATCAAGGTATGACATTCTAATTCTTCTTTCTTTCTGAGCTCAGATTGAGTTTCTTAGGGGTCTGGTCAGGTCCACAGAAGACATATTTGAAATATAATTTCAGGAAATGTATGACAGTTCGGTTAGGCAACCTCAGTAATAAGAAAACTGGTCTAAGGATTATCGAGAAGTTATGCTAGGTAGAAAAATGCTCTTAGACAGAGGAAGAAAAGAACGAACTTTCTCAAAATGCTGAGTTCCACATTGAAGCATCTAATCTCTGCTTGGTTTTCCCAACCTAGTTATTTCAGCACAAGAAGTAAGTAGTTTATTCACTAGTAATGATCTTCCCTATTTTCTTTCCAAAGGAATTCAATACTGAGTGTGATGTCTTAGCTTCTCTTTCCATTAATATTATATGAGGCAAAATCCAGGCTTTTCAGAGAAAGTATGTTTCCTTTATTTTGTATAGAATTTCACCCTTGGTCTTAAACACATTAAAACTCTTAGTAATGAAGAAAGAAAGATGCGAAATTTATTGGAAATAATTAAAATATACATACCTGTTTTATATAGTTTTCCATAAAATAAGGTGAGTCCCCACAGCACGTTGCCTGTATCATTTTTTCCAAATTGAACAAAATATTTGTTTGATTCTCTTATAAGGATTTTATATATTTGCAGTCGATCCTTATACTTCCAGAGATCAATGATTATTTTATTATCCTGTACTGGAAATTCTGCTATGTCCCCATTAATCTGGTCCCAAAAAGGAGGGTATCTGTCATTTCCATCTGTGACTGACCCTGGAATTTGGGCTGATCCCACAGAAAAGCAGCTAAGGAATAGAAAAGTGGTGATCACCAAAGCAGACCACATCTTCTCACTGCCTTTGGGATTAAGCCTAAGTCTCAAATGAGAGCAAATTATATAGCAAGTGAAAGTCAAACAATCCCTCTGCTAGTTCAAGAACAAATCTCTGATCAGACAGTAAGCTGATCAAAGTGCACCTATGTAACTAATAAGCAAATAAATGGGCATCTGCCAATGTATATTTAGTAACTAAAATGATTGAAGCCTATTTCAAAATGCTTCAAGGAAATAATTTGAATAGAATATTTACTGCAAATAGTCAAATGGTCAATTATTTCTCATAGTTTAAATTAAACATGGTTAAGGTTTCCAAAATAATGCTTTTAGTATTTATTCAACCCAAATTAGTACTTTAAATATTTTGCAAAGACTGTCTCCCATTTGACAATGATCAACCAAAACAAAACAAAAAACAAAAACAAAGAGAAAGAAATCAAATAAGTTTTGCCTTGGGATATATTAAAGGATAAAATTAAACTCTATGTTTAATATCATATATTAATACACTTTTCTTTCTTTCTTGAAAGGCCCTTTTAAATCATTGTTATATATAATCTTGCAATAATTCTATGAGAAATACATTTCTACCACCATTTGAAAGATTATAAAAAATAGTAGAGCCAAAACAAAAGATTTAAGTACCATTGACTGGGGTTTACACAGGATATAAACTGTTTGGATTTCTTTTCTTTTATTTCCTTTTAATTTTTTTGGAGGTGGTATGGGAGTACCAAGGATTGAACTCAGGGGCATTCAGCCACTAAGCCACATCCCCAGCACTATTTTGTATTTTATTTTGAGACAGGTTCTCACTAAATTGCTTAGCACCTTGCTTTTGCTGAGGCTGGCTTTGGACTGGTGATCCTCCTGTTTCAGCCTCCCAAGCCACAGGAATTACAGGTGTGCTCCAACATGCCAGGCTATAAGCTGTATCTATTTCTAAAAGATAGATATAAAATATCATAACTCACAGGTTACTGTGTAGGTAATACAGAAGTTACACACCTCATAGTCAGCTGATTAAAGCCAACAACAATTTGTATTGATATCATGTTACAGAGGCACTTCACCTTCAGTATATTCTTTCTGAAGATTCATTAATTCAGTCTGATCATGAGAAAACAGCTGAAAATCCAAATTTAATAAGTGATATTTGATATTATGTATCCTCTGCTTGGATTCGAGACCACAAAAGGGACACTAGCAGGAGATATTGAGAAAATCCAAATGAAGTCTATGGATTATTCTGTTGTATCATATTAATATTAATTTCTTAGTTTTAAACTTCTACCATAGTTATAACACATGAGGGCACCTAGGTGAAAATTATACAGGAATTTTCAGCAATCACTTTGCTACTCATTTGTAAATCTAAAATGATCTCAAATTTAAAGCAAAATATTCCAGTCAAAAACTTTGAAAAATTTAATGTAATCAAATAAAAACATATACGCTGATGATGATTTAAGAGTTCATGAATGACACAAAGTTTATTTCACCGACAAGTAAATGAAGGCATGGCATTTGATTTGACCAGGGACCCAAAACTTCATAAATTTCACAGCTGAAACAAGATCACAAAATTTTTAAGCCCAGCTCTCTATTCTTTCAACTAAGTCAACCTGCTACTATCATTAAAATTATTCTGGAAATATGAAAAACAAAACAAACAAAAATTCTTGAAAGGTCATTATTGAAGCATATTAAATTTAGATAGGAACTTCTAAATTATCTTAATAGCCAAAAGGCAATCTAATAAACGTAATGAATCACAACAGAACATTTCTTCTTTGTGAATGATACTGACCCATTCATGAAAAATGGAAAAGGGAGGGGGGAAATTCTAAACAGAGAGAATAATACCATATATTTTGTTATATTTTCTTTACATATAGGCACACACTCCACATCCCAGTGGTGCTAGGGGAGTGGGAAAGTTTTCTGAGAACCCAAAGAAGACATCCAGAGATCGGATGTGAGATGTAAGTTTATTGAGAACTGCTTACTGGAAAGATCCAGTGGGATGAGCTTGAGAAGTGTTTACCAAAAAGTTCAGAGGCAATGGACTGGACAGGGGCATCTCCATTTCACACGTTGTCTCAGGTATATCACCAAAAAATAGCACCTGTAGCTATTGGGATAGATTAAAAGATAAAATGAAATGAAATATTTTGTTGCATGGTGGCCAACTGGACAATCACTTTCCTCTCCTGCTTCCTGGGGGCAGTTTTTATAGATTAGGGAACTATATTACAAAAGTAGGGACACGCGAGCTTAGCTTGCTTTGTCCAGCTGTATAAACAGCATCCCAAGGAACGTGATGGGCATTTAATAAAGCAACTTTCTACTTGATAAAATTAACTTGCCCTAATTCCTAGTATACAGGGGAGAAAGTCAGAGTCCTTCCTTATATGTATCTGGACATTCTGACCCAGACTTACACTTCTTGTTCTCTTTACTTGAATAGTTTCTCAAGTACAGAGATGGGCACTTCAGGACATAGTGGGTTTTTTTGTTTTGTTTTGTTTTAGTTTTGGGGGGGAATACCAGGGATTGAGCCAGGGGCTCTTGACCACTGAGCCACATCCCCAGCCCTTTTTTGTATTCCATTTAGAGACAAGGTCTCTCGGAGTTGTTTAGTGCCTCGCTGTTGCTGAAGTTGGATTTGAGCTTGCAATCCTCCTGCCTCAGTCTCCTGAACCGCTAGGATTACAGGAGTGTGCCACCACATCCAGCTGGACATAGTGTTTTATTGTCCTCCTTTTCTGCAGGGATAACACACTCTACCTGCCATGTGCCTAAATTCTTTGCATTTTATGCTGCACCCATCTTCTGTGATGTCTCTTGGGTGTCACATCAATGTGCACATGCTAACCAAATCCCATAACAACAGTACAAAGAGCAATAAACTATATAAGCCATATTACAAGAGCAACCAGATGAATAAAACATAAATAGTATCAACATTAAGTTTATATAGAAACAACATTCTGTTTTAGTGAAGGAATATGTATCTCTCCATTCTCTAATCAGCATATCTAACATCATTCTGTTCTGAAGTACCAATTTTCACTCTTGGTGGTTTCTTCTTTAAGCACAGTTAGTGATTTTTTAATATTATTTAAGGCAGCAACCATGTGTTTAGCTAAAGCTTCCCCTTGGAATTCAACATGTATTCTTTCTGACTGAGGGAAAATAATAGCAAGTGGGTAAAATCACCAGGCAGCTTGAGTTACTCTATGCCTTTGTCTTTCACTATGTCCCTCTTTATTAGGTGTCATAGACAAGGTGGGAAGTATGAAAGATGGTATGTAAGGTTCTTCCCAAGAGCATTGGACAATCCAGTTATAAGCAAGTGTATCCATCCAGGGGTGCATTTGTTCATAACCATCTCCAGGTGCAGTTGATTTTTCCATCCTATGCAGGTAGTATCTTTAAGTATAATTATTAGATTGCATTGTTTGATGGGGTCCAGCCCATAGTTACAGAGAGTAGAAAAGTGTTACTTTCAGAGACTTTCCTTCTCACTTTTATCTGTATTTTACTTAGCCAACTCATCCCATCCAATACAGTGTACTCAAGCAAAGGCTTGGCCATGTTCATTTGTTTTTGTGCCAAGCAGAAGTCATGATCTTGGTGTTCTGAAAAGATTGTGAATTTATGTTTAAGAATAGTAGAGTAAGTTGACTGTGTCCATGAGAGGCAGCTGTTACTCCACCTTCATAGTCTCTTCCATTGCACCAAGGCATCTGATGTTAGATGCCACAGGAGACAGGTAGAGGATGTCAAAGGGAGCTCATTAAACATCCAGAAATCCATTTTGATCTGCATTTATGTAACAGCATCCACAATTTCTGCAACTAGATTAGCTCTAAAATATCTTAAATATATTAATAATTATTACACAGTAAGACACAAGTGACCTGATCATTTCCAGTGAGAACAATACTAGCCTGTGGCCCCATCCATATGTAAAATATGTAAACCACATTTTCTGCCCTGTTTTACCCTATAGTTTTGGCAAAGAGTATAATAGTGGTAGGGTTGTTACAGACCACAATAAAATGACAATTCCCCTTTAGAGAATAATGGCCCTGGGTTAGTGATTTTATTAGGGAAGGGCGATCATATAATTATTACTTGTATTTCTATGTCTTATTTTAGTCTTTCCCCACATGGACCTAGGAACAAACACCATCAAGGCCTTTTTTTGCCATTCCCATAGTCAATATACTATATGAGTCCTCTGGATTGTGTCCTGCATCAGCAGCAATATCAAATTATTTTGTGTTTCTATTCATGGAATGCAAAGTCTTCTTTAGTACTACTATTTGAATCCACATGGTGTTATCAAGTCTTAGCATGAACATTTGGTAGGCACTGGGGTGTGTGTTGTCATACTCATTCAAGGATTTGATGGCCATCTAGCCATCCACAGTTGCTTTGTCCACATTACCAAGGATTTTTCTTTAATCTTTAGTTGTTGTTTTAGTGGGTCATTCACTCATTCATTCAATTATTCCTCCTACAGTTAGGCTATAGGGTAAAAGGAAATGAAAATACATGTCCAAATTCTATTTGTGCATATTGTGAACAGTAAATTGTGTCACATGTCATTATATATGTCAGTAGAGGTTTCACATGCAGTGCAAAGCTTTTGAAGTATGGTTGCCTTCTGTGTGGCCTTTTTCCAAGAGTATTTCTGTAGTAGTCTAGTGTGGGTGGATATCTGCACTTGTTAAGGATGAGCTTGCAGCCCTCCAGTAGGGGAAAGGCTCTGATGATATTAAATTGCCATAATTGTGCAAGCAGTCTCCCTCCAGCTATAACCTCATCACATATATGTACAATGTCTGATGATCTTAGTGGGATTCCCATTTTTTGTTATGGACCAGAGAGCTTTCTTTCCCTTAGATCCCTTTTTCATTATATAGCCAAGCAACCAAGTCTTCAGCTGGCACATTTTCCAGCCATTCAACTTCAGCTAGTTTATCTGCTTTTTGATTGTCTGTCAGAGAACTGTAACCACATGATACACAGGCAGTTCCAGAAGTGACAATCATTTCCCAATGTCTTTCCAGACTTTGATCTCTATTAGGACTGATGTTTTATGGCCCACTTTTTAGTGGTCCAGTCACTGATCTGTACAATCAAATCCCTTATAGACAGAAGAACTGGTGATATACACAGCAGGGGAATTTATTTCATTAGCAAGTTCCATTTGTAGAGCCCATAGCTCAGTCCATTGACTCCTCCATTCAGTCCCTGAATGCAATCACAGGTGGCAGTAGCAGGTTAAATGGTCACTTCTGTCCAGATGAGGGGTTGCCTCTGTCCAGTAAATTGTGCACCTTGTCATTGCATAAGTCAATAAGGGTGCCATACGTACTGCAAAGCATTTAAGTTCTGGTATCTCTCAGCCTTCCCCCTTGCATTGGATAGACAGATGAGTGCTACAATTTCATCTAATACTTCCTTTTCTTTGCTGGTAAAGTCCTAGAATGATTAATGCTAGAATAGTGTGTAACTGCATTTAAAGGACTGCAAGTCAGTGTGCTCCTTTGCTATAAATGCACACACCAATTGGCTAATATGTCTACTTGTGTTGATTCAGTTGCTGCTTAAAAATATCCCACAACCATCCTGTGATAGGAAGAAGTGTGTCACTCCAATATAGAACAGCATTAGTGGTAATCTGCACTTGTTATAGTGCCAAATATGTAGTAAAAAGGGAACCATCACTTTTTAAGGCACTATGTTGTATTTCTGCTCATTTCCATAGCTGTAACTCAGGTAAGGAGAAGTGCTAGGCAGTTAGGCAGAGAAAACTGGCCCAGGCAGGTGCTCTTCTCCTCCTCTTCCTTATCAGGAGTTCGAATGACCCTGAGCTCAGGACCACAGAAACAAACAATACCAGGAAATTAGAGTTGCCCAGTCAGCCTGGAGGTTCCAAGGCACTGATCAATCAGCAAACCCCAGTAGCAGGCTCCAATTACATAACACCAAAGTCCTAAGACTCAAGCCCCAATGAATGATTTTAAAAATCAACCAGTTCCATTTTTCTGCAAATAAAAGTAGGCCAGTTGACCTTCATGGGTGGCATTCTTATTACTCTCAGGCACTGTATGGGAGCTTTGAGCTTTTTTTTTTTTTTTTTTCAATAAAAATTCAGTTTGCTTGCTTACCTGGAGGGTATTCATTCTTCATCTCCTTGGTGCAGGCACCTGACCTGACTCCTGCATGTAACTTTTATGACCCCAATCCTATGGGAATTTGCTTGTTGCCTTTCCATTGCCATCTACTCCACTTAAACTTGTCAGGGTAGCTAGAAACATCAAATTCATAGAGCTGTTCTTGGACAAATGAGATTAAGGCTTGTACTTGCTTTCAGCTACTTTTGCTTGGGCAATGTGCTCAATTCGTTTAGATTCCCAGTCTCCATTGGCTTCATTTTTTATAAAATGTCAAGATAGTCTTAATATCTTTGCTAAATATGAAATGAAGGGGCACTAGTACCTTAAAGATTCCAAAGTTTGCAAATGGTTGAGATTATTCAGGGTAGGGAAAGCTTATACTTTATAACAGCAGAGGGCACCATTATAGTTATACCTAAACAAACAATCCCCAATTGTTTGATACATAGCCCAGCCTTTGCAATTCAGAGGTATTGACAGTCCATCCTCTCTCTTGAAGATGCATCACCATTGTTTGAGCACCTTTTTTCTAGGTGGGAAATAGACTCAGAGATTTATAGTTCATTGTCTTTAGATTTAGTATCCACAAAAATACATTTCAATTGAACTCATTAAAGTGTTTCTCCTATAGTGTCACAGTAACAACTGAGATATTTTTTTAACCCCACACAGAATGGCAATGACAACTTTCTTATTATCTTGATTATGTGTGTTTGTGCTTTTTCTTCCCCCTTGGGTTGAAGCAGAAACAGCAGAAAGAGCCATGTATGTGGCTATTACCATGTGAGGAGTGCTGGGCTTTCTCTTTCCCATTCCCAGTGGCCCCAGTATGCACCATCCACTTCTCTGCCATTGCTACCATCATCTCTACCATGACCAATTAGCGAGGGCCTAAGCCTCCACCATGGCCATCAGTTTCCAGAAAGAGGTAAGAGAAAAGTAGAAGGTGGCCACAGGTATTATGCCCCAACCAGTTGATGACTGTGAGAGCAGGTGTGTGGCCTCCTGGAGAGCCCTACCCCTTTTGCCTCACTTAGCTGTGACCACTCCAGGAAGGGAACTGGAAGGTGGATGGGAACAAGGTATAGGTACTTGGCATGATACCGAAGTTCAGCATCCTCTGTACTCTATATGACTATGATCAGGGCCCCACAGCTGCTATAATTTTACTGGGACCGTTCCATTACTTTTAATCATAATGCAGTTAACAAGCAACAATGTTCCCTCTATGTAGAAGGGTATTCATGTAATCACATGATAGCCCCTCAATACCTACAATAATTGCCACCCCCACACTGGAGATAGAAGACCATCCCAGGAGTTTCCTCCAGCATATCTCCCCTTTTAAGCCATAGTCCTGATGCACATGGAGTTGGGTGGCTTTGTTGTTGTTGTTGTTTTTTTTTTGTTTTGTCTCCTGGCTGGCCTACTTTCTGCAGCCTGGCATAGTAGGATAAATTGGTAAGAAACAAACAATCAAAAATGACTAACCAGGTGTTGTAATACACCTGTAATCCCACTGGTTAGGGAGGCTAAGGCAGGAGGATTGAAAATTGCAAGTTCAAAGTCAGCTTCAGCAATTTACAAAGCCCTAAACAACTTAGTGAGACCCTGTCTCAAAATTCAAAATGGCTGGGTATGTGGCTTAGTGTTTAAGC
Source organism: Callospermophilus lateralis (assembly GCF_048772815.1). NCBI lineage: Eukaryota > Metazoa > Chordata > Mammalia > Rodentia > Sciuridae > Callospermophilus > Callospermophilus lateralis. The sequence continues at coordinate 38,286,093 of NC_135310.1, read as the reverse complement.
ACCCTGGTTAAAAAAGAAAAAGAAAAAACAAGATGGAATGTGAGATATACCTTTATTGAGATAATCTCTGAGTAGCACATGAATGATCACTATCAAAAAAACTGCCTCTTAGAGATTATCATCTATGAGATCATCTAACATTAATGTTCTTAGAAATGATTTCTAAGCAGAAATATCAGCTCTGCTGTCCCTAGGTTGCATATGATCCAAATGCCGAGGTCCTCTACTTTCAGGGGTTTATAGTGTTAAAATTACCCAAGCTCTCTTTAATGAGACTATACCAATATTGCTGGAAAGTAGCACTTATGAGAAGGTTGGGGGAAGTTAAAGCACTTAGTAGAACACTTCGCATGTTAAGAGTAATCAAGTACTTTTGAGGATATAGTAGATGATTTTAATGATTAAAGATCAGTGCTATTTGAAATGGAGTTTTCAACACAATGGTAAATAACCTATACACATCAGATTTCTGGAGAAATCATCTTAAAAGGCAGAAACTCTCACCATCTCAAAAAGGTGCGATATGTCGTTAATTGGTATGTGCCAGAAATACAAAGAAAGCAAATGTCGGTTTGAGGAATTGTGTTAACAGAAGAAACTATACATAAGATGTTTTTTTAAAAATAGAATTCAGTGCCCCCTGTTCTGAATAGGCCAGAGAAGTGTAATCATCCTTTTATTAATCTATTTTTTTAAGAATTGATAATATACGGCAAAAGCCAATAGACTCAAACCATTTACTGATTTTGTCCAGAATTTATGTTCTTGGAACAAGTTGGCTTCCTTAGTAGATTCCTTTATAGGGACAAATGCCATGTCCAAGGGACATGAGCGTACAGCCAGGTTGACTTCTCCATTTTAAATAAATAATTCTGTTTTATTTTTAAAATAAGGTGGCATTTGTGTATGTGTGTTTTGGCTTGGTTATGTGAACGAGTTATGCAAGTTTCATCAATTCTGGCACACAGGCACAATTAACTTTTGTCTATAAAGATGAACACCAGTCCTTGGGCAAGAGGAGTAACCATGGAATCCTCTTTCAAGAAACTGGCCAACTTCACCTTGGTCACATTGTTTTTAAATGCCTGCATTTGCTTAAATTTCCAAATATTTATTGAGTATTTATCATAAGGTACATGGGCATATGTTAGGATCTGGTAAAATAGAAATATAAAATTGGAAAAAACACATAATTTCTAGTATAGTGGAGCTCAATCCAGTTTAGCAAACTAAGTAGAAAAGCGAATGAGTCTTGTATTAAAAGTTCTTCCAGATAGTTGTAAGTAGGATACTTTGACAATACAGGAAATACATTTCAGCACAAGAAGAAAGTCAAGTACTTTATCCCAATTCACTTGCAAATAGACTTGCAGGGGAACTGGGTCCTTCCTGAGAGTTCTGCTTGTCCCTAGGACTGGACACTAACTGGCATTTAGTATGGAGGTAAGTAGAAAATATCCAGAGACATACAGGAATGTCACACACAAAGAGAAATTTGTCCTATATCCATACTAATTGAAGCACTCATATAGTTGCAAATAGGTAATTATTTGAGCTCAACACTAATTTCACTAAAGAAATTATTTTATACTGTCAATATAAAAGCCATTATAAGGTAATTCAAGGGAAGATTGATAAAATTTTTGTCAAGTGATGAATTCTTATGTTAGTAAAAAAAATTACCAATAGAAAAGGCTTTGAGACCATTTCAATTTTCAGAAAAAGCAATCATATATAAGTCTACATTTGCAGTAGTTATCTTTGTGTGGCCTTACTTATCAACAAAAACATATGTTTTATCACATTTTGTAGTGTGTGATTGTGCTTCAACATTGGCATATAAAATACATATTTTGTTTTATGTATTTCTTTTTATTTCTTGTCATGTTGCCATTAGAAGATTTTGATATTTTCCTAATGAATTGAGGATAGCCTACATTATATAAAAAATTCATTTCTTGATAAAAGTGAATCTAAAAATATTTATTCTAAAAAATAAATTTTATTTAATACAGTTCTAAAATAAGTTTAAAAAATAAATGTACAAATAGATCTGTAGGGCTAGGAAAGAGTGCATTGAAAGCTACTCAGGATTTTTAAAAGGAGGTAGGAGTTAAATTTATAAGACCTTTGTTATCAAAGAAGAAAATTTAATTTTATTCTAATTTCACTATCCTGTAGACTCACCTTCTCCTGAGTCTGCCTCAGAAATGATTTGAGATCCAATTAGTTTAACTAAGCTCTTTGCTCAAAATATGGTGATATTCTAGGTTTTGTAACATAATGATTTTGTTTATCAAGTAATTACATCTTTGGATTTGTACCTTTATGGTAAATATTTCATATACTACTCACCGGAACTTTTGGTTTGGAGGTGAACCATCTGATAAGCAGTTTGCTGATGCTAGTTTACCATTGTTGTGTTGCTATATTTCTTTCATTTAAGTGTACAGAATATTGACCTGAGTGGGTTTGTTTGCTTGTTTTTGTTTTTGCTTTAAGTTGTTCTGTGTCTTTTGAATGCACTGAGTATCTATAGGGAAAAGATAAAAGTTGTAGGGGCTGGGGTTGTGGCTCAATGGTAGAGTGCTCGCCTAGCACATGCAAGGCCCTGGGTTCGATCCTCAGAACTACATAAAAATAAATAAATAAAATAAAGGTATTGTGTCCAACTACAACTAAAAAATAAATATTAAAAAAGATAATAGGTGTAGTCCTGATAGGTATGTGGAAAATTTATTTATTTTTTAAAATTACAGTAACAGGGGCTTTATTGAGGAGTATCCGACTTGCCAAACTGAATACAAGGAAGTCCTTTACAATAATGAAAAATACTTCACAATAATAGTCAGTTAATGATGAATTCAAAACAATGTCTCTTAAAATTATTTTATTCTAAATTAAAATAATACCTCTTTAAATTAACGTTTATCTTCCCAAGAAATTTACATTCCATCTAACCTTTGTGCTATTTTTTCTTATCACCCCCAAATATATCCTATCCTCAGTTTTTCTTTTTCTTTTTTTTTTTTTTCCATAAAAAGAGCCAATACAATATCCCTATAAAATTGAAAGTCTGTGATTCAGGTTTAGAAAAGATGGATTTGGGCATTTCTCTAGGGTTCAGAAAGGGAGAAAGCAAGGCAGAGAGATTTTTAAGACAACATACCACTATTTTGTACCATCATACTCACAAAGACACACACATGAATTTATAAGTTCTCAGAATAATTTTTTAAAGAAAAGTTTTTCTCCTGTTAATTATATTATTCATTGATTTTTTTCAGTTGTGTGTTATTTATTTTCCCTAAAATTAAATATTGACTTGAAAATTAATTTATTTCACTTTGATACTTGGAAAATAAAATGATCAATGTAGAGAATGGTGCTCAAAAGACATTTGAACAACATAAATCAAGCATCTTTAGTAGTAATCGAACTATTACAAAGCTCATATTTCTGCTTTCAGTAGGAATAATAATTCTCTTCTGGAGTGGATGAAGTGTTTAGGCTTGATCTATACAACTTTCCATAAATTATGATATATTCCTCAGGAAAAAAGTGCCTCAATAAGAAAGGTCAATTACACCTGGAAAACATATTTTGCTCCTTGTTTCAGGATTCTCATGTATTCTCCAATGCCACAGGGAAAAAAAAAAATTCAGGTATCTATGGCATTTTTTTTTTTTTACCTACAACTCTTTATCCTCTTTCAGGGATAGGAAGATTTTTGTTTTGTTTTTCAACTGAACTCAATGCTGAATTTTGGGTAAACTCAATCAAAAACACAGTTTCAGGTAATTGCAATCTCTCATAGCATTCTACCTTTAACTGACTACTGTGTTGGCAAGCACAATGTTCACAGAATCATCCAAATGGAACAAATAATTTATACCAATGTGATCCCCCCCCCTCCCCAGACCTTTTTCCCTTGACACAATCTCATTCAATTCTCTAAAAGGTGGTACATAGGCCAATAAAGTCCTTTGTAATCTTTCAGGGTATTCTATTAATCACAAATCTCCACCAAGCAGGCCTCATGGGGGAGGAACTCTTCCCCACTAGACATACTGAACAACCAGTACATTGAACAACCAGTATACTGAACAGCCAGTACATTGCCATTGTTTGGAGAAAGTGGTAGTTCAGAACTCAGCAAACAAACAGCACAACACAAACACCCCTGGGCTAGTGACTCTGGTATAAATATCTGCATCCCAAGCCCAGCCTCCATTCTAAGCTGAGGCTGGCTTTTAACTCATATTCTCCTTTCTTAGCCTCCTGAGCCACTGGGATTACAGGTGTGCACCACCACATTCAGCTCTTGTGCTTGATATCTAATAACAATGGTCTTTTCCCCTCAAAATTGAGGACAATGCCACCAATTTCTTATTTCTTCATATATATTACATAAGTGATGTGTATGAAGAAGTTATATTTAGTATAAATTGTTTAGTTTATGCTCAAAAGATCTTACAAAACTATCTCTGCCTACATCTGTTAATCCTAATTCTATTCTGACCATCTCACTTTCTTAATATAGTTTTCATCTTAGGAGATGGCATTACCTTACGCTTCATCAACATAATCAAAAAACACCAAGAATGACTTTCACTTCCTTCCTTTCCCTCAACTCCTACAGGCAAGCCTTACAGATCCACTGCCTTTAGTACCCTCATGTCATTTAAGTCTATCATAAGTACACAAACTGATATTGCCATATCAATATACTTGAGAGACCTAGCAAGAGTTCCACACTTAGGCTCTTACCATTCATCTTCCAATATTCATCTCATTAGATTTTTTAAATGGATTGCCATTGACCTTCCCTGTTTTGAGGCCTGTAGCACTGTAGATAGCCTCCAAATGAGGTGAATGTGCAACTTAAGTGGCTCTCATGGGTGTCATGTCTCCTTTAAGGAGACTTCTCCTCCTCCTCTGCTTTGGTCTCCTGTGCTAAACTAGAGCTGCCCTCATCCCAGGAGTGCCTGTCCTTGGATCACAATTATAGGTCAATGATTGGGCACTTAGCCAGGCTGCATCTATATGAATTTTTAGCCTAAGGATCAATTTCATCCACTAGCAAAGCACAGTTCCGGATAAACAGACTTCCTCTCTGTCTTTACAGCCCTCTCTCCCTTTCTGTTCCTTTTTTTATTATTATTTTTTGCTTTTTTCTTTATTCCTTTCTTCCATCTTTCCTTAGTTCTCATCTGTTAATAAATATTTTTGAAAATATTTTAACTCCACTATCTGAGGTAACATGAGCTTATGGTTAAAAAACCATTAGCTTCTGATCAGTTGCAATCTTGATTCTTCTTGAACCGGTCTTGATTGCTGCTGTGATTGTGTGAGGATATCAAACTCTTGCTTCTTCATTTTTCCAAAGCAGACTCTGCCAGTGATTCTCCAGAAGACTTTGGACTCATTAGCACTGTTGATCCTTCTTGTTCTGGGCTTCAGCCTCTTGGACTGCATAGCTATTGGTTCTTCCAGCTCTCCAGCCTGCAGACTGCCATTGTGGACTATCTAGTTTCTGGTCATGTAAGCCAACCTAATAAATCCCTTTTTATAAAAAAAGAAAACCTGAGCTTCTTAGTCCACATAGAGAAACTAACAATTAAATCACTGTATAATTGCAGTGTAAGAAGGGCAAATGAGTAATTTCTCTTCTATTCTAGCTTAAAGAATACAGTTATTGGTATTGATGTGAGATGGGCAGGGGTGAGCAGAGTAGTAACCCAAGGAAATGAACCTTTAGAGAATTGAAATACAAGAAATAATGTTATTTTACTTTTAAAAAAATTTAAAAAATATGTTTTAAAGAATGTTATTTTGAAAGAATAATTATTTTTTCCTGCCCCAGATATTAGAAAAATATTACAAAAAAATTAGCAGCAGGACCTGGTACTTGTCTTGACTACCTACTCTGGGTAACATCTTAGGTTTTTTATAACTAAGACTGGGAAGAAACTTTAAGGCTCGTAGGAGTCACTCCTTTTCTCCTCTCCAAGACCCTTAAGCCCTGAAGATGTTTGTCATCATTGCAATCAGGGCATTAAAAGAAAGACTGCCCGAACAGGGGTAGAACTCCAAAGACTCCTTGTCCTTTATGTGGCAGGAGAGGACACTGGAGAGTTGACTTCCCTGAGGGATGTAGAGGCCTCAGATCAGATGTTCTCCAAATGACGGCCCAAGAATGAGGAGGCCTTTAGGATCAGCCAGTACCCCAAACGGTCAGCATCAATAGGGATGAAACCAGAGGGTAACATTGGAGGTAGGAAATAGGGTCATTCAATACTTTGGATACTGGTGCCACTTATAATGTTTTAACCTCATTTCCTGCACAACTTTCTGCTTATTCCTGCTTGATAGTGGGAGTCAATGGAATACCCAAGGTAAGACACTTTATCCCTCTTCTACGTTGCAGTTGGGAAGATATAATATGCACTTGTTCTTTTCTTGGTAGTGGCTTAATGTCCCCCTCCTTTATTGAGTCATAATATCTTAATGAAGTTGGGGGCTGGTCTACATTTTACACTCAAGGCACCTAGTGTTTTCTTTTATGTTGTCAGTAGTTGAACAGTCAGAACAACTGATTGATGATACCTCATTGGGTATCTCCCTACAAGAAAAGACTAAATAAAATCACAATATTTAATGCTAGAACAAAAGGAAGAGATGTCCTCATTACAAATTGCTGCCCTTGCAGGTGTTACATTATGGCCTATAAAGAGAATTTATTACATAAAAACCTCTGTTTGGAGCAAATCAACTTCCAAGCTTTTGCAGTTATTAAGTCACATTTGAATCCAGCTAGTCCTTATCTCTCACAGTTAATGCTAGAATGTCAAGGACATAAAAATGGTTACTATCAAATTTGGGATGTATACTTACTCCAATCACAGAACATCTAGATCAGAAAGCCCCAATATGTTGGAAATAATTTAACCACATTTATGAAAAGAGGCATAATTCCACTCAGGAGTTAGGATGGACTCCAGAATCTTAATGTCAACATATTGTGATTTTACTTTCTACTGATTGGTATGGAAAGATTGGATCTTCAGGCCTATAATTAGAAGGTCAACAAAGTGGAACTCTAGAGATATGTGGGGCCATATTTGGCCCTGATTTCCTCCAGGCTGTTTGTAAAGATGTCCTGTAGTATTCCCATGGATAAAAGGAAGCTGGACACATAAAGTAGGACAACATGCAAACCTCCTCAATCTCAAGCAGAGTTGGAGGCCATCTGTTTTTCATTAGTATGATCATTTCGCTTCATGGTTTATCCCACAAATTGGTCTAGAGGATATATTCTGGCACATAGAAGCTCTAATGATAACCTAAAAGCTCTTGATGATGCTGAGAAAGGTATTTCTCTCCTTAACACAGAGGTGGATTTCAGTGGCACCTGTGTCATCATTCAGGACTAAATGTTGTGTTTAAATTCCTGATAACTCTGATAATATGACTCAAGTCCTCAAAGATTTCCACTCCCATAGTACCTCCCAAAGAGGTACTATGTCTCACTGGCCTTTATATGGGGACAGCTTTCCAGTTCATGTTTTTCTGGAACTTTCTGTGGAAGAAATTGCTGGTATCCATAATCATTATCTTACTCATTGATGTATTCAAGTATTGCCATGTTAATTGCTGCATTAATATTATTCCAATATTTTTGTATTCTTATTTTTCTCAGAGTGCATTCATTCCCTAGATAGCTTTATCATCTTCTTCTATTTGAATCAGAGACTTACTGTGGTTCCCTTGAATAGAATTTGCTAATAATAAAATAATTTCACTGACAGCAAAGATTGGCAATGCCTGCCTTATAAGCCTTATGCCCCTAATCAACAGGAAGTAGTTAATGGTTTGATTTTAGTATTTCTAACCCCCTCTGTGATTTAGGTCTCCAATCCTTGAGTGGGGGTATAATAAGCACTGAAATGGAAACCGATAGCACAACAGAGTCATGGGGTTTCTTCAAGTTGCCTTTAACGAACAATCAAGTAATGGTATCTACCAAGTAAGCATTTGTTGAAAGAATAGATAAATCTTTCATTCAAGGCACAGATATGTGATAACTAAAAATAAGACTTTTTTTAATTTATGGAAGGATTTTTACTGTCCTCAAAATATCTTTTTTTTGTGAATGTAGAAGTCATTGCCAAGAAAAGGATTTTCTTGGGCTGCTAATTGACTATGAAACTGTAGAGATTTATACCTCTAACCATATCTCCTTCTGGATAAAGTCAATGACCAGATACACTGCTCAAGTTCTTCAGGCTGGAAAATTTCCCACTTCTCATTGTCCTTCAGGGGTATATATCAGTAATGTAAGGACATTGCAAAAGTTCACTTCTGAATTCTATCAGCTTATCATCAACAAAGATCAATTAATGGCTCATTTGTCTTTCAGAGGTAGCAAAGAAGAGTCATCAATTTAGCATGCTAAGGTATTCCTAAATCTGACTTCCCAAATGTTGTTGCCAATATAATTAAATAGCTTTTGGGGGAAAATCCATACAAGAAAAATCATTGCAAGGCTAAACCAGGAACGTTTGTCGACAAGATGTACATTTGATTCATTTGTGAACACAAAGATCAGAAATACTTGTCTATCTATTACTCATCTCATAAAGAATCACTTCCATTAATTCATCCTTGATATCACAGTGCCATGGATCATATATATATGCCTAATTCATTTGTTTCAGTTAAGAATGGGTTGAAAGAATTAATACTACCTTACTATGATCTCTTAGAGTGATTTTTTTCATATATAAATAAGGTCATATTCTCCCTTGTTTTTAGCCTACTTTCACTTTGACTTCTGGAGAAGAAAACAACAAGATTGTTTAACTTTAGGGAATCTACAAAAATATTAGTGACCGGCTTTCCAAATTTAAAGAAAAAAAAACTATATATACATCATTTATAAATTTAAATATCACACCTATGTATATATATTTGTACAACCATAAAATAAAAATATTACAACTTTCCATAATGAAGTATTTTAAAAATATTTTATAGCTTGTGCTATGGCACTTAGACACTAAATAATACTACACCTATTTTTTAATACTACTAACAGTGTTGCAACATATATTCTGTTTCAAATAGCTTTCTCTGTGGGAGCTTTGGATAGTTTAGCATTAATTTTACTTCAGAATTACTACATAATAAAATTCATCTCTTTTTAATATTACCAGAAAAATTCTCAGTAAGACTAGCAAATCACTAAATATGATAGCATTATAGTATATAATTATGCATACATAACTCAATTTACAACTAGATATTGATTGTCACTTAACTTTGATTTATTCTCCTGGATAAATTAATAGAAATTTATTGCATGATTTTTTGTTTGGTTTTTTTTCTGGTATTTTTTATTGTTTTGGTAGTGCTAGGGCTCAAACTCAAGCCTTGCACCTGCCAGGTAAGTGCCCTACTGCTGAGCTACACCCCTGGGCCTATTTTGGGTGATTAACTTTTGCATTTTCCTTCTAATATGACTGGATATTGGGGATATTGGGACCCTGGATTGTTTCTTTTTTCTTTTTTTTTTTTTGGTCCCTAGTACCAATCCACCCTGTTTTCATGATGTTCAATTTCACTACAAGTCCCAGAAAAACAGACCCAACAAACCATGGACTGAAATCTTCAAAACCATAAGTCAAAAACAACAATGTTTCTCCTTGTAAGTTGATATACTTAGATATTTTTTTCCCCAGTAATGGAAAACTGACTAACACAGGCACTATTGTATTTTTAAAAAGAAAAAAAGGAAGCAAAAGAAAACACCTAAAACAAAAGAAAAAGTTCTCCATTTGCTTTTTTTATTTTTGTATAACAAGTAGAAAAATGTACTTCTAAAAACTCTGAAAACCATTTAATCTGTGAAGACTATCAGTAAAAAATATATTGGTCTTCAACTAGTACTCTGCATGTCTGAACAATTTTATAATAGTGGCTTTAAATTCTGTCAGACCATTCCAACACCTAAGTCACCTCATCCTAGATACTTATTGATTGCATTTTTCCATCAAAGTTGATTTTGTCATCTCCATATGCTGTTTGAATTGTATCTTGGACATTTGACTATCACAGTATGAGAATCTGAATTTTGTTTAAACTCAGTGGAGAATGTTGATGTTTTTGTTTGGGTGGTCAATCTATGTGTTAATATAAGTCAGACTGTGAATGTCTACCCATCTTCTGTGGACTATTTTTTTGTGTTTCAGTGCAGCTTTGATATCTTTAAGGAATCTCCATAATGTTTTCCATAGTGGTTGCACCAATTTGCAGTCGCACCAGCAATGTATGACTGTACTTTTTCTCCCACATCCTTGCCAACATTTATTGTTACTTGTATTTTTGAAAATCGCCATTCTGACTGGAGGAGAGGGATTCTTAGGGTAATTTTAATTTTCATTTTTCTAATTGCTAGAGAAATTGTATATTTTTTCATATATTTGTTGACTGATTGTATTTCTTTTTCTGTGAAGTGCCTGTTCAGTTCCTTAGCCCATTTATTGACTGAGTTATTTGGGGTTTTTTTGATGTTAAGTTATTTGAGTTCTTTGTGTATCTTGGAGATGAATGCACTATCTGGGGTGCAGGTGGAAAAGATTTTCTTCCATTCTGTAGGCTCTCTCTTCACATTCTTGATTGTTTCCTTTGCTGAGAAGAAGCTTTTCAGTTTGAATTCATCCCATTTATTGGTTCTTGATTTTTACTGCTTGGATTTTAGGAGTCTTGTTAAAAAGCAGTATGGAGATTCCTCAGAAAACTTGGAATGAAACCAATTCACCCAGTTATCCCACTCCATGGTTTATACCCAAAAGACTTAAAATCAGCATACTACAGTGACACTGCCATAGCAAAGTTTATAGCAGCTCATTTCACAATAGCTAAACTATGGAAACAACCTAGGTGTCCTTCAACAGATGAATGGATAAAGAAAATGTGATATATATATATATATATATATATATATATATATATATATATATATATATATGTGTGTGTGTGTGTGTGTGTGTGTGTGTGTGTGTGTGTGTATTATTCAGCCATAAAGAGAAATGAAAGTGTGGTATTTGCTAGTAAATGGATGGAGCTGGAGACTATCATGCTAAGTGAAATAAGCCAAACCCCTCAAAACCAAAGGCAGAATGTTTTCTCGGATATGCGGATGCTAATTCACAATGGAGTAAGGATTGAAGTTTGGAAAGGAGGATGGATGGGAATAGGAAAGATAGTAGAATGAATTAGACGTTACTATCCTATATGTATATATGATTACATGACCAATGTCATTTCATATCACATACAACCAGAATGAGAAGTTATACTCCATATATGTATAATGTGTCAAAACACATTCTACTATCATATATAACTAATTAAAACAAATTTTCAAAAAGTATTTACAGTGCCCCAGAGATATTTGAGTTTGCATAATGTTGTGTACTACCCTGGTCGGTCTGGGACATGTTCAAAGGATGTGACTTATTAAATTCTCAAAAATCTATGACATATTAATTGTAACCAAATGTATATACATGCATGTTAATGCCAACCTAGAACATCATAAATAACTTTATAGGTGGTTTTCTGAGCTGTTGGTTTAGGAATCTGGAGATTATGTCTATCAGTTTAAAATTGGTGACCTATCAGGTTCATTTGAATAATAAGACTGTATTAAAACATCTTACAAAGAACCTATCCAATTAAAAATAAATAAAAAATAAAAATAAATCTAACACACAAACGTTTTCTGGAAACTGTTGTAAAGTTTATTCCTGTCTAATAGCACCACCCTGTGGCTTTTAAACTCTTATCTAAGATTTAACAAAATCATAAATCTCGTTTCCTTTAGGCTATCTCTCGGTTCTACTTTGTAAGAAATAAAATTACAACCAATTTAGCTTAAAGCCCTAACTGAGTAGCATCTCGTTCTACAAAATAGACTAAGTGTTCTAGTGTGTGTTGCAGAACAGTTGGTTTGGATAATGTGGAACAAGAAGACAAAATACTAAAATAAAAAAGATAGGGTAAAATTCAGATAATTCAGATTATTTTTTCTTTCTTTCTTTCTTCTTCTTTTTTTTTAAGGGTTAAAGGAGAGAGAGAGGTCTTTCCAATTACATTGGCTCGGGTTGACTAGGCCTTTTCCAATCCAATTGGTGGCAGAAAATCCCCTGTTCTCAGGAAAATATTAACAAGTATCAATGATGTGTTAAATTAAAATGGGGAGAGAAACTTGTGTTTCTAGAAGTCTAGTTTTATAAAAAGGATAAGTGGTACAATTTGAAGAAACAGTTACATTAGAAATGTTGCTAAAGTGAGCCATTGGATATGCTAAGGGATCTCTTAGGTAACATATAGATTAGTGCTTGACAGATCCAGCACTTCATCAAATTACCTACGGTTGTTTCTGTTTGTGAAATTCTAATAATTTTCCTCTTTTGCTCACACAATCCTGCTGAGGAAAATACAATAAGAAAAAATTAAGAGGGATAAAAATTTCATATGATGGGCAGTCTTATTTTCAGATCTGGGGGAATGCTGTTCACAGCTTGAAGTTCTTAACTTATTCTGGCTTAAAGCTCAGAGATCTCTTGTTATGGAATCCAGCATTTACACCTCAAGCACAAGAGTTATTCTGAACTTCAGGAACAGAGTAGTTACTGTTCATGAACCTAAGGCAGAAAAGAAGGCACCAATATTGGAGGAAAAAGAAAAACTTCAGGATATCGTTCAGTCCACAAAAGATAATAAAATCTTACAAACAATAAGAGCTGTAGTTTAATAACAGGTATAGGTATGCTATAATTTTCTTCTGAAACACATTTTTCCTTCTATAGGTTTGCCCCATTGATGCCAAAAATAATCAAAGTCAGGCTAATTACTTTTACAAAATAAATCTAGTTTCATCAAACTTGGCATGATTGTTTTTAAAAGAGCAGCAAGAGTAGTGATGGACCAAATGGATTCTCTTTAAGTTTTCTTTGCTGAAACTTTTTATAAGTGATCTTGGATAAGACTTCTCAAAATCTCTGAAAGCTAGCATGCCAAGCTAAGAGCTCACCATCAAACTTTGCTTCTAAGATTTATAGATTTGGGTGAATTCCTCTCTTCTTGACATGCCCAAATATCCTGAGGTTCTAGGGCCTTCCAGGAATTGATGCTCCTTATTGACTATAAGCCTGGGAATATTTCAATTCAGGTATTCCAGGCACATTTTCTAAATCAAACCCTTGGTTATATAAACAGTATTTATAATGGTATTCTATTTTAAAGAGAATAGCTCTTATTCAAATATGACAATAAGTATATCATCATAAAATAAGAATATTCTTGGGATTTTCCTGCTCTCAAATCCCCTCCTGCACTGAAGAAGTTCTATCCTCTCCCCCTCTCCTCTCCACCCCTCTTCTCCCCTTCCCTTCCCTTCCCTTCTCACTTAAATAAATCCTATCCATTTAAAAGAAAAAGAACACCCTTAAGGGATCAGATAACAAAAAAAAAACCCATAAATATTTCAATTCTGTTTACAAAAGTAAACATTACCAACTTGCAGTTAGGTATAAATAGCTTAATCAAAAAAGAAAAAGAAAACATTTCCTTAGATGTGGAAAACCGAATATTAAAATAAAGAACAAGCAAAGTTTCAAGTAAAAAGTCAAAAACATCCTCATTAGCTTATTTAGTCCAACATAATTCTTGCTTTACTGGATCTTTGGATGGTGGTTTTATGAAACCATAGGTTTCTTTATTAGAATTTTGAATATTCAAACCCAGTTCAATAATCTTAAGCTAATAACAGAAGTCTGTATTTGAAAGTACCTGTCAAGAGTCTTCTTCATGGATCTCTTTGAAGACAAATCAGTTTTGATCTGTAGATGATGACAAACACTTTCAGAGAAAAATCAATGTAAAACAATTAACTGAGTGTGAATGATAAGTTTGATATGGTTAGGATTAAGGATCTAATAAACGCTCATTTAAATATTAATGTAAGTGACAAGGAAATTGTTATTTCTGTGGCATGCAACATTTTAATATATTAGCCATCATTATTAATTATAACATACCCGAACACATCAGATTTCTAAAAATTTCATAAAATTTCTGGAACACTTATCTTAATAACACATTTATCCTATGTAACCTAAAGAAGGTTTAGCATCATTTATTATTTGACAATATTTGCCATATAATTTGACATATCAAGTAAACCTAATTAATGTCTCTGCTTCTTGACTAATCCTTTAAGATCTTTCAGGGTACCTCTAGAATGTTCCAAATTTAATTCAAGCTATTAACAGTTTAATTTAGAATTTGACTTTGGAAGTCCTCAAAAATTTAAAAGATTTAAAACAAATCAAATATGCTCTTGTTTTCTATTTAATCAAAATGACAATAAAAGGTTTTATAGGCAAGGATAAAAGGTTATATGCTATAAAAATGTTCTAACGTTTTAATGGGAAGATTGATTTCTCTTAAATAATCAATAATTTTATAACAAAACACCTTTAAAATTAGGAATTTAAAGAAGCCTTGAATTGTTTTTCTTTTCCTCAGCCCCAGCTTCCTTGAGACAATCATCTCTTGCTAGATGAGATACCTGCCTCCCCAACCACCACAAAGTAATAGTGCCAATAGAATTCCCAGAATCAGAATTATAACAGACCTTCCAGTTGGCATGTCTAAAGCCTGGTTGCATATACATATTTTTGTTTTGTTCTATATGAATGATCTCCTATAATTGTTTTGTTATATATAGATGATCTCTCCTATAATTGCTGATGTGGGTTCAGGAAAAGCAGATTTAAAATGGTGCTTTCCTGGTTTTGAACAAACCATGAAAAATCTGTTTCTTATTTTAGCATCATGTCTCTTTTGTTATCTAGACTCATAATGCAGGTGGGTATCTGAATCCACTCCATTTGTATTGCCAGAATAAAGCTTTTGGCTTGAGTTCTTGTTAATAAAATGATTATCAAAAATAGCATCATGCACAAGGAATTATATCACTTCCTAGGGCAATTACTTAAAGGGGAAAAATATCTCTTGCATTCTCAGACCAATGCTCCAAAGAAACTTTATTTTTTGCTATGTTACAGAGAAGACAAAATTCTACTTTGGCCTTAGTACACTATTAGTACTAAAGATTATTTTAAGTAGAATATTATAAATGAATCTCTCCAATCTGAGTCATCTTTGATCACATAAGATCTCCACAACCATATACAATCTATTTTACTTCAGACTTTCTCCCTACAGTTTTCTCTTTCTCAGTCTGAAATAATTACTCATTCTACCTTATTACACAATTAATCCCTTTCTTTAAATTTTTTTTAAAGAAAACACATCTTCATGCCTTAGAACTTTCCTAAAGCACATCTTAGTTTTGATAATGTTTTATATACAAAGCTGTTTCCTTTATTATTTTAATAGTTCTATTTACATATGGAGATTATAATTTTAATTCTTGGTAACGTAGCTATTGGAGTTTTAGGGCAAAATTCCTAGCTCTGGGTGTCCCATCCCATCCCAATCTGACAATCAAAAAGATAAGCAGTGAAGAGCAGAAGAGTAACTTTAATCAGTGTTTCCTCACTGGGAAGAACAGATATAGGGGTACAGTGACTAATGATCTGTCTTCAAGCAGAAAAGTATTCTGTAAACAAATATCATCTCAATTTCTAGAAAAATATTTCATCATAATAAAAGTTTTCATGTTCATTTAGTAGATTTAAATATGTTTAGTTTTTCTATATCTCATAAAAATCTGCCAAAGTGTACAAATTTAAACTTAAGTTCAGAAATTCTTTCAAGTAGCTTCTCCATATACAAGAGAGAACCCTTTGTTGCTGCTGCCACATAAAAGCTATTGGAAAGATACCTGTTTATGGCCACCAAACAAAAACCCAGGTTGGATACCTGGTATTTTGTATTCCTAGCAGTAAAAGTGGAACCTGTGGATATAGCCTATACCTATCTCTATATTCTAAAAGTGATTTTACTGTAAAGCCCATAGATCCAGATGCCCTGCAAAGACTGGCATCTTCCTAGCAATAGGGCATGTGGATCTAATTTCAAATACCCACCTTCAGAGTTCCAAAGTTTGATTAAGACTAAACCTCAACTAGTGACTATTCCAGTTTAAAACTCTGTACCACCCCTGCTATAGAAATACACAAATTTTCAGTATCCCCTGAACCCTTCTCTATCCCACTCTCTACTGGGAGTCTAGAAGATAACATCTAGTACAACCAGATTTGCCTTATAGACACAAAGGCTAACAGGTAAGTAAGGAAAACAAAGGCATTGGATTTAATAACTTCAGCCATTGACCCAAAGGTAACAGAGTCAAAAATTATTACAAAAACTAAAAATTCATCCCTGCCAATAGTTTTGACAATCTCAACCCTTTATTTCTCAGTAAGATTTTTATTCCACTTTTTAAAATCTTTTTTTCCTGTATTCTTCATTTAAAAAATGAATTATTAATTCATTTTTATTTTTTTTTTAAATAAAAATATTCAAATATTTTTTTTACTTTTCTTTTTAAAAATTTTAACCTTTTAAATTTTTAAAAATATTATTTCATTATAATGAGTGGTTTTTATATTTTTCCATTCTGCAAGATTTTGTGTGTATATAGATGGGTATGTGTTGATGGAGTATGTATCACCGTGCAAATAGGTTTGATGTCTGTGTGTGTGTGTGTGTGTGTGTGTGTGTGTGTGTGTAATTTTGCTTTTACTTTAACTTCTCTCCTCTATATTTGTTTAGTATTTAGCCTTGGTTTGACATAAGTGGGATATAAATGTATCTGTTTTTGATCTTACATTTGCTTCTTTGTTGCACTTTGGTGTTTTGTACTTCTTATTCCCTCTTCTTCATTGTTTTGCCACAGTGAAAACCAATTTTTTCCTGTTCCCTCTTCCTTATTCAGTTTTTTCAATATTTTCAGTTAATTTTTTATTCTTTCTTCTTTACAGCTGACATCTTCTACCTATTTTATGCCTCTCCTATGTTTATTTTTAAAATAATTTCTACTTTTTCTAGCCTTCCTGCAGTATTTCTTCACTTAAAAAACTGCAATTATAATAAACAATAGTTACATAGTTTATGAAATTCCTACCTCTTTTATGTTATTTTGTTTATTAATACATAGTAGACCTCCACTGTCTAATGCGTGTTCTAGTTCACAATTGTTATTGTTGATACTGTTGTTAACTGCTAACCCCACAAAATCCTATATAAGTGGCAACTAGAGTGATAGATGTCAAAATAGACACTGGACATTTATCTTAAGGCTGTATATCTGCTATTAATATTAATGCTATTCCTTTAAGAGAGGCTGGAAAGATATTGAGACACTTCAAGTTCACAAAATAGAGATTCTGCTGCAAAAAATGCCCACAATTCAGCCAAGTAACAGTTAATATAACCTCATACACTGAGCCACATTACTTTATTACTCATTACATAGAACTGGGGAGATAAAAACACCAACAACCAGGCCCCAAGGAGGAACGGTGTCTTCAGGTCATACCCCTGGACATCTACTCATTTATCAAAAACAGAGAGAAGTCCCAGAACAATAACAACAAAGCTACACACAAAAAGACACATGTATAAAAGAGGAAGGGAAATCAATCTCAATTTTGCACATGTCCAAGACCTCTGAGAAAATAAGTAAACAAATCCATCCCCTTCTGCCAATATTTACAATCCCCCCCAAAATAATCACACATATATGGAAGGAGAAAAAAAATCCTAGAGAAAGATTATAAAAAACTGAGTATTAAATGTATAATAAACTAAAACCAAAACAACAACAACAAGACACTTCTTGACATTTCAGATAGAGCTGATAAAATAGTACTTTTTGTCAACACAACCCGAACACTGATGGACAGGTTCCAAACATAAAATCCATAAAAATATCTCCAACTTAAACAATACTGTAAATCAAATGGACCTAACAGGTAAATATCTACAGAATATTTCACCCCAAAACAGCTAATTTTATCTTCTCAGCAGTTCATGAGGCTTTCTCCAAAAGAGATGGTATTCGGTAACACAATGCAAGTCTTAATACAAAAAGTGGTTATAATCCCAAGCATCCTAACAGATCATAATTGCATGAAATTAGAAATTAACAGAAAAGTAATAAACATACAAAGTTGTTTTATATGAAACACGATCAAGATCTTGTTAGAGTCTGTAAACAAGTCAGGATGGCGCCTGGCATTTTGCCAGAGGGAGTGGTTTGTGAAGTAATGCCAGCAAGCCATTAAGTGTGGAGATTCCTTATTGGTTGACTGCTGTATCTATTTTATGTTAATTAAGATAAGCTGTGTGGAATGTATAGATACCTCTGTTGTCCTACAATAAACGGCTCCCACTCCTGCTGTATCAATGTACACAAGTTGTTCGTCAACCCCCGGTTATTTGGCTGCAGCTGGACTGCGGCAAAATCTGATCTTGTCTTTTATATTAAACACATCATTTTACATATTCATAAGATGAAGAATGGGTCTTGGAGGAAATGATAGAATAAATTTAGAAATTCTTAGAAAAAAATAGAAAGACATATCATGTCAAATCTCTTGAACAGTATGAAAACAGTTCTAAGAAGAAAATTTATAACATTAATTGTCTACATTAAAAAATAGAGAGATCCCAAATAAATGAGCTTATGCTTCACTTCCAGGCCTTTGAAAAGGAAGAACAAAAGAATTCCAAAACAATAGAAGACAGGATATAATAAAGATCAGAGTTGAAATTAATGAAATCGAGATAAGAAAATAATACACAGTATCAATGCAACAGAGTTGTTTCTTTAAAAACATAAATAAGATTGACAAATCTCTTTCCAAACTCTTCAAAAGAAAAAGAGAAAATATAAAACAACAAAATTAAAAATGAAAAGGGAGATATCATAACAGGCACTTTTGAAATCCAGAGTACTGTTAGAAAATTTTTTGAAAATTTAAATTCCAATAAACTCAAAAATCTAGAAGACATTGACAAATTTCTAGATACATATGATCTGACCAAACTGAATCAGGAACATACAGAAAACCCAAACAGACCAATATCAGTAATATAATTAAAACAGCAATTGAAAACCCTACAACAACAATCCCAGTACCAGATGGATTTCAGCCAAGTTCTACCAAATCTTTAAAGAAAAACTAACACCAGTCTTTCTCAAATTATTTCATGAAATTGAAATGAAGGGAAACTTCTAAATGCATTCTATAAAGCCAGTATAAACCTGATACCAAAATCAGGAACAAAGACAGAGAGGAAAGAAAACTCTGATGAATAATAGATGAACATAGCTCTGATGAACATAGATTTAAAAAATTCCTAATAAAATATTTTCAAAACACATAAAGAATATAATATACCATATTCAAGTAAGCTTTATACCAGAGATGCAAGGTTGGTCCAACATACACAAATCGATAAATGTAAATCACCACTTAAAGAGAATTAAGAAAAAGAATCATATGATCATCTTGATAGATTCAAAAAAGGCCTTTGATAAAATCTGGCACCCATTTATATTAAAAATTCTGGAGAAATGAGGATAAAGGAAACTTTCCACAACATCGTAAAGGCTTTATCTGACAAACACAAAGCCAATAACATACTGAATGGAGAAAAACTGAAAGGATTTCCTCCAAGTCAACAAGACAAGGATGTCCACTCTCACCACTTCTATTCAATATACTACTTTAGACTCCAGCAAGAGCAATCACAGGGCAAGAGAAGGAAACTAAAGGGATACAAATAGGAAAAAAAGTCAAACTATTTATTTGCTAATGACATAATCTTACATCTAGAAGGCCCCAAACACTTCACTAGAAGATTTCTAGAGCTGATAAAATAATTCAGCAAAGTAACAGTAGCAGATTGATTTACACTCATAAATCAATACCTTTCCTATACTCCAATTGTGATTCTGCTGATAAAGAAATCAAGAGAACTATTCCTCTCACAAAAATCTAAATAAAAATAAAATTAAGTATTTGGAAATAAATGTGACTAAAGAGGTAAGAGAACTCTACAATGAAAACTATAGAGCACTGAAGAAAGAAATTGAAGGTGATCTTAGAAAATGGAAAGACCTCCTAAATTCTTGGGTAGGTAAAATTAATATTGCCAAAATGATCATACTACCAAAATCAATATACATATTCAATAAAATCCACATCAAAGTGCCAATTACATTCTTTGTAGAACTAGAAAAACACAGTTCTTAAATTAAATTGGAAGAATAAGAGACCCAGAATAGCCAAAGCAATTGTGAGCAAGAAGAGCAATGCAGGAGGCATCATGATACCTGATCTCAAAGCTATAGTAACAAAACATCATGGTATTGACATCAAAATAGACATGAATACCAATTGAATAGAATAGAAAACACAGAGATAAACCCACCTACTTAGAGCTATCTGATAATTGACAAAGGTGCCAAAAAATAAATGTCAGAGAAAAGACAGCCCTTTTAACAAATGGTGCTGGGAAAACTGGATATCCATATGTAGAAGAATAAAATTAAATACCTATTGTTCACCCTGCACACAAAGTCAATCTGAAATGGATCAAAGACTTAGGAATAGACCAGAAATCTTGCAACTGCTAGAAGAAAATATGATCAATATTTCATCACTTAGGTTCTGGCCCCAACTTCCTCAACAAGACCCCTAAAGCTCAAGAAATCAAACCAAGAATGAATAAGTAGGATGGCATAAAATTAAAAAGCTTCTTCACATTAAAGGAAATGATTAAGATCCTGAAGGGAGAGCCTATAGAATGGGAGAAAGTTGTTGCCAGCTGCACCTCAAACAGAGGATTAATATCCAGAATATATGCAGAACTCAAAAAGCTTGTGCACGCATACACACACACACACACACACACACACACACACACACACCAAATAACTCAACCAATAACTGGGCAAAAGAACTAAACAGACATTTCTCAAAAGGAGAACACAAATGGCCAACAAATATATGAATAAAGTTCAACATTTCTAGAATTGGGGAAATGCAAATTAAAATTCTATTAAGATTTCATTTCACTCTAGTTAGAATGGCAATCAAGAACACAAATAATAAAAAATTGCTGGCAAGGATGGGGGGTATACTTATACATTGTTGGTGGAACTGCAAATTAGTGCAACTATTCTGGAAAGCAGGAGATTCCTCAAAAAAAACTAAGAAAACCACCTATACATGCTTCGTATTTATCCCAAAGAACTAAAATCAGCATACTATACTGATACAGTCACATGGATGTTTAGAGCAGTGCAATTTATAATAGTCAAGTTATGGAGCCATCCAGATTCCCGTTGACAGATTAATGGATCAAGAAAATGTGCTTTATAGTTTTATTCAACTATAAAGAAGAATGAAATTATGGTATTTGCCAGTAAATGGATGGAAATGGAGAACATCATGCTAAATGAAGTAGGCAGACTCAGAAAATCAAAAGGATGATATTTTCTTTCATATGTGGAAGCTGGAGTGAAATAAAGAAAAGGAGACAATGGGACATAAATAGGGAAGATCAGTGGAGTAGAAGGAGAAAGAGGGAGGGAGGGAGGGGGAGGTGGGAGGGAGGGTATAGGGAAGGGGAGGAAATATGAAATGAACTTAACCAAATCACATTATATGCATACATAAATAGACCACAGGGGACTTTACCTTTATGTACATGTAGAAAGAACAAATCAAAAATAAATAAATGAGCAAAAGGAAGATCAGTAAAGTAGAAGAAGGAAAATGGAAGGTGGAGGAAGGAGGGAAGGGAATGTGGAGGGATGGGATTGAATTCAAATTCAATGAATGCATAATTTTGTCAAAGTGAACCCAGCTACTATGTATAAGTATTATGCTCTAGTTAAAAAAATATTTTATTAATTAATTTGAACATAGAAGCCAGAGGTAGAGAATTTTCATGTAGACATCCAAATGAGCAAACATAGATGGTGGGCAAAAGTGAGGATTGTTCTTGAAATAACTACCCACATGTATGCTCATAAACAGACCAACAGAACAAAAAACTTTAATTTTAAAAATTATAGTCTTGAGGGGCTAGAGAGTGGCTCTGAAAGATTATGCTAAGCATGCACAGGGCCCTAAGTTGAATCCCAAACACCAATAAATAAGTAAATAAGTAAAAATTTAGTCATGAGTCAAATATACTAATATAATTTATACTTATATGTTATCCAAATTATGTTTCTGATGAAAATGGAATAAATTAAGGTCACCTATGCAATAAAGCTAAAACTTTTATCAATATTTGTTGAGCTTTTTAATACTTTTTGTAACTTGCCAGTTTTCACATATTTTCCTCATTTTTTAGACAGAAACATGATGTTTCTGAGTAAAGATCTTGAAAATTTGAGGTTTCATCCAAATGTCTGATGGTATTTTTTCAGTTTTATGGAAGGAAATTCCAGGCAGCCTATCTCCAAATCTTCATATTGATTCTCTGTCCATTGCTCTGTACAATTACCAGTTAGGTTTTTCAATGTAATTTCTATCTTTTAGCCACTTAAACTTCTACAAATGGTTAAACTTAGAGACCTGATTTGAGGCTTTGTAAGTTTGTAGAACTGGTGTGATGTCCCTCTGACTTGCCTGATCTTTGCTTGTACCATGTAAAAATGTTTTCCAACGCAAAAAAGGGTAAAAGCAAAAGATTCGGTTAAGTCTAGATAGTGGGCAAAAGTGAGGATAGTTGTGTAGATTTGTTTTCAAAATAACTACCCAGATTTTAGAAAGGCATACTTTGGAGGGGAATTAACTTAGGATGCTTTCAAACTCAGGTGTTTTTAAAATAGATGACCACATTCAGGGAGCAGCCATTGATGAACGGGGGGAAAAAAGCATTTTCTTTCTTTGTTTTTTAAAAATTTGTTCTTTTTAGATATACATGACAGTAGCATGTATTTTGACATATTATACATACATGAAATATAACGTTCCAATTACTATCTTGTGGTTGTACATGATGTGGAGTTTCACTGGTCATGTATTCATATACGAATATGGAAAAGTTACGTCCGATTTATTCTACTGTTTTTCTATTCATCCACCTTTCCTTCCCTTCATTTCCTTTGTCTAATCCAAAGTACTTCTATTCTTTCCTTCCCCTGTCCTTTATTTTGTGTTAGCATCTGTATATCAGATAAAACATTCTGCCTTTGGGTGTTTTGGGGTTGGCTTATTTCACTTAGCATGATGGTCTCCTTAGATGACCACAATCAGGAGGCAGCCATTGATGAATAGAGCAGACAAGCATTTTCTATATCTGGACTGAGTATGGATATCTGTGAGAAGAAAACTTTGACCAGAGCATAAATGTGGTTAAAGAGGCAAATGTGGTTGGCCTGAGGTTGTAGATTTCTTCCCAAATTCAGGTGAAATTGGTAAGGAAGCCAAAGGCTAATAAATTCTTATCCATTAAGTGTTTAACCTTTTCACTTTTCATAAGGTGTGTGGAGATCAGACTGTGCCCTGCTCTGAATTACTCCATGATGTATATAGAACAGTAATTCTCAGACTGTACAAAAACCTGTGTGACTCCAACTTAAAAAGTAGTGGTTTATAAAAAAATATTTGAGAAATTCTCAAGGATCCTTGAATTTTATCTACTTTGCAAAAACATATTCACAAATAAGTATTATTTGTCTAAGACAACAAGTGCAAAAATAAATCCCCATTAGCTATGGAACAACTCTGGGCAATACATGGATATCTCTAACTTTAAGACAGAATAAAATAATTATCATGTTTATACTTTTTTTGTTTTATTCTCCACTTGATTCGATTTCTTCACATCAACCACCAACTGCTTTCTCATGCAATAGTGGTGTCTTAGGAAGAATTCCACAGAACTTCATTTTTGTTTTTGTGCCACTGATGTCTGAATCTATCATCCCCATCTCTTCCTCTTTTATGTGCTGCCTACTCTCCTGCAATTTACTTACTGTCTGGATATGTGTTTGTTAAAGCTTTCCTGTCTTTACTATACTTATCAACTCACTTTTCTTCTCTCCTGTGTTTGACAGGCAGCTGTGGTATATTGGAAAAAGCAATTGATATATTGGCCAATGCAATACCAAAGAAGAACAGAGTCAGAGGACTGAGACCACCCTACTTTAACACTTACTGTACACCTGCAGCAATCAGGACAGAGTGGGGTTGGCAAAAGGATAAACAAATAGATTAATGGAATGGAACAGAGAGTCTAAAAACAGAATTACACAAGTAAAATCAACTGATCTTTGGAGAAAGAACAATGGCAATAATGTGAAGAAAAAGTCTTTTTAACAAATGATGCTGAAATCATTAAATATTCACATGCAACTAAAGTGAACAAGACACAGACCTTAATAAAAATTAACTTGGGCTAGGGATATTGCTCAGTTGGTAGAGTGCTTGCCTCATGTGCACAAGGCCCTGGGTTCAATCCAGCACCACCAGTAAGCAAACAAACAAACAAACAAACAAATAATTCTATTTCAAAATGAAATAGAATTGGCTGTAAAACACAAAAGGTTGTATAGAGTGAGGGATGAATGGGCAGAACACAGAGGAATTTTAACAAGTGAAATATTTTGTTATCTTCTAGTATTATCATAGTAATAGATACATGGCGTTTTTGACAGACTCACATTTTTCACTATAGACAGATGTATAATGTCAATTTGTAGATTTGACTAAGCCTTTTCTGAAAGTAAGGGTTATTTAGAAGGGAGAAAAACACTGAATGCTTATTAAGTTTTCCTGTGAGAAAAGGGAGCAGACAAGCTGGGAGTAATTGTGCTTCCAACATCAAATCCCAAACAGAGAGCAAGCACTGTGGCCTGGCTTGTGCTCCTGTTTAGTCATCATTAGGAGTTATGAAATCAGCAGCTGCTGTGTAATGAAGGCTGGGTGTCTAGAGAATGGAGACTGGAGAGCAAAAAAAAAAAAAAATCAAATTGTGTTTCACTATAGGGAGCAAGAAATAGGAGAATATATAATTTATTTTTTTAATTTTATTTTTATTCTAATTTGTTATATATGACAGCAGGATGCATTTTAATTCATATTAAACATATAGAGCACAATTTTTCATATTTCTGGTTGTATACAAAGTGTATTTACACCATTCATGTCTTCATACGTGTACTTAGAATAATGATGTCCATCTCAGTCCACCATCTTTTTTTACACCCCTTGCCACCTCCCTTCCCTTCCCTCCCCTTTGCCTATCTAAAGTCCATCTAATCTTCCCATGCTCTCCCTCCCAACCCCACTATGAATTAGCCTCCTTATATCAGAGAAAACATTCATCATTTGTTTTTTGGGGATTGGCTAACTTCACTTAGCATTATCTCCTCCAATTCCATCCATTTACCTGCAAATGCTATGATTTTATTCTCTTTTATTGCTGAGTAATATTCCATTGTGTATAAATGCCACAATTTTTTAATTCATTTATCTACTGAATGACATCTAGGTTGGTTCCACAGTTTAGCTATTGTGAATTGTGCTGCAATAAACATTGATGTGTCTGTGTACTTACAGTACACTGTTTTTAAGTCCTTTGGGTATACACCACTTGCACATCAGATAGAGCACTAATCTCTAGGGTATATAAAGAACTAAAAAAGCTAAATACCAAAATAACAAATAATTCAATCAATAAATAGGCCAAGGACCTGAAGAGACACTTCTCAGAAGTGTCAACAAATGTTTGAAAAAATGTTCAACATCTCTAGCTATTAGAGAAATGCAAATCAAAACTACTCTAAGATATCATCTCACTCCAGTCAGAATGGCAGCTAGTAAGAATACAAACAACAATAAGTGTTGGCGAGGATGTGGGGGGAAAGGCACACTCATACATTGCTGGTAGGACTGCAAAATGGTGCCAATATGGAATATATCATTTCTACAAAGCTAGCTGGACATACAAAAGTGGTTAGCTTGGCTCTTAGAGATACAGGAAAATAGCCTGAAAGATGACCCATAATCTTCAGCCTTGAAGGATGAGCAGGACTTCTCCTGGTGAGCTGGGAGGGTGGGGACACCAGGTAGGGAGATGGCACAGAAAACATTGTAACAGAAGCTCCTGCTGCATGTCTAGGCAGTTAATTGGGATGGCACAAAGAACTGTGCGATTGAAACACTATATGTTGGCTTCAATATTTATTTGTAAACTATTACCCACTGAAGATGACTTTTAGACAGGAAAAGCTAGCTTCGGGATAACTATCATAGAGAGATAACACATTTTTAAAGAAAGAATGTTGAATATTTTTTCCTCAGTGGTGCTTCATATTCTAAGTTCTCTGATTTCAGCCAAAAAGTGTTACTTAAATGATTTCCTGATTCTAGCAGAAATGTTAAATTCCAAATTTTGTGTTTTAACTCCAATTCCAAACAGTGTTATTTAGTCATGGCTCTAGATGTGGTATTTTCTGATATTGGATTATACTAAGTATGATTACATGGAGAAAATAAGTAAAAATTAAACATTTGATGAAACAATCCTTTATAAATTGAAAGGTCTAAGAATCAGGTTACGCATTTACAAAGAAGAAATGCTAAAATCACCAACATCTCCAAAAATATACATTCTGCTGAGTGAATTCATGCATTTAGTTTGAGGAAATGATAACTATTCAGTCATCTCTCTAGAAAATTATGGAAGGTGAGGCTCAGAGACAACTAAATCAGATTGCACTTATTTCTACTTTCAGATTTGAGAACTACACCCTTCTTCTTACAATCTCATTACATTTAAAAATTTTTTTTTAGTTGTAGATGAACACAATGCCTTTATTTTATTTATTTATTTTTATGTGGCACTGAGGATCAAACCCAGTGCCTCACATGTGCTAGGCAAATGCTTTACCACTGCGCTACAACCTTAGCCCCTAATTACATCTTTTTAACAGAGGACATGTCACCAAGGGTTCCCACGCTTGGAGATAAAGACTTCTTCATTAGTGGTCTTCTAATTTTTTATATGCTGTCTGACCTGAATTTTTTCTACACATCTCCTAGTTCTACAAGTAATAACTTTTGATACATTTTATATTGTATGACATGAATAAATGAAAATTTGGAAGTTGAATCATAGGTATAAATCATTGCGATACCTTCTCAAAAAAAAAATGTGACTTCCTTTTATAATCTTCTCCCATATATTTGCCCCAACAGTTAATGGGGACCTCTCGGGTGTTCCCACAGTGGTTTTGTTCTCTGCATGAGGTTCTCAGCTGCAAGCCTCTGTTACACCCTTCAACTGATCTCTTCTTTTCCTTGGGCTCATTATTTTGTGTCTTCCATTACTATTCAATGGAAAAAAATTTAAACACAAAGCCTTCCTGCTTTACCAGCATTTTGCCTATATATTTTGTGCATAAGCGAAAAAAAAATTTTTTTTTCTCCAAATCCCAGACTTCTAATGAAGCCCTCCCTAATTCCTAGTTATGAAACAAAGGAAGAAACAGAAGCGATTGAAAGTGTGAAAATTAGTTCTGGGAAAAATGGGCTCAGTTGAGCCAAGTTATAATTGAGTAATTTGCAGTCTTACAGCAAGAAACTAATGAAGGTATAGAAGGAATCAGGGTATAGATTTTTAAAATTACAGTAAGAATAACATTTCAGAGACTAAAACTATATTATAGATTTGGAAGGTCAATATTTAGAGTACTAAAAAAAAAAGAGGTAGAGTGAAGAGTTAGAACTTTTTAAAAACTTGGATGTTTTATACTTTGTGACATTCAAGTTTACTCAATATTGGCATCAGATTAGATACTGTGTTTGAAAAAAAAATCCATAAAAAAATGGAGAAGCAAGCTTTTAAGGAATGTAACTTCTTAAATATCTAAACTAGACAACTAGCAACATCTAGTGGTCATTTCCATGATCAAATCGTCTCTTCATTTCTGTTACAATTCAATTACAGGCCAAAGTTTTGGCAGGATTTTGAATTAAGTTTAAACAAAAGCATAATAAGAGAACTAAAAATAAGCATTAGCTTTTATGTATATATAATGCAATCAGACATCTCATAAACTATTACTTGCAACTCTGATCAGTTTATGATCAACAAAAATATAATCATCATATAATATATAATAATTATATATAATGTATAATGTAAATATAATCAATTTAAATATTATCATTGAGTAAAGTTTATCTAAGAAAATGTTCAGCTGATTTGTTTGTCATAAGAAGGGCTATGATTTGGCCATACACAAGGGAAAGAACTTAAATGTTGAATTGATACTTTAAGGCTTCCATTATAGATAACTCCATTATTTTAACTAATAGAGTTGACATGAATTTTGAACTTGTATTTATTCTTTATCAGCTGTTTGAAATTGAATATAAGCACAGAAGTTTATATATATATATACAAATCATTGCCAGATTTTATATATATATGAGTTTATTCACACAAGAAATAGTAATAGCTAATAATAATTTGGCAAAAAAAAAAGTAGCCTGGGGCTTTTACATTTTTCATGGTAAATCTGCAAATAAAGAGGTAAAAGTTGAATACAGATTAAACCTGCCAAGAAACGGATGATTCCTACGAAGATAATTCAAATGCTCTAAAAGATTATTTTGTATGTTGCTAATACATCTTATCAACACTGAAAATTCAACAAGATTCCAAGCTAAGAGCAAGGAGGCAAAATGGAGGAAAGAGATTAATGATTATCATGCCTATCTCAAGCACCAGACACTGGCTTGGTGCTTCATGTGTTTCTACCATCATCCTCCATCCCCGTAACAATTCTGGAAACAGATGTCTTTTTCTCTGTTTTTATATAAGGAGAAATAGGGGAGACCCACCCCTGTGATAACACAAAGGTGAATCTGAATTTGACCCAATACGACTCCAAAATTGATATTCTCAGAGTTTATCAACATATCGGATACACTAAATTTTATAGGCTGATGAATAAATTTGTTTATGATTAAGTTGGTATTATACCATATGTTGGAATTTTGACCCTATGCTTTCTTTTAGCTGTTGCAAAGATTCTGGGCTAATTCCTAGGCTTTTAATGCAGTTTGAGTTGATTTTTGTGCAGGGTGGAAGACAAGGATCTAGTTATATTCTTCTACATGTGGATATCCATTCTTGCACTGCTTGTAAAAAGTACTCTCTTTCCTCCAACAGGTGTTTTTGGCATCTTTGTCAAATATCAGATGACTCTCTCTATGATAGTTTGCCAGTGTCTTTTATTCTATTCCATTTATCTTCATCTCTGTTTTGATACCAGTATCATGCTGGGTTTGTTCTGTTGTAAAATTTTAGATCAGGTCTTGTAATGCCTTCTACCTTGCTCTTGTTCAGTTTTGTGTTAGATATTCTGTGTCTTTTATTGCTCCAAATAAATTTTAGAATTCTTTTAGTACTATGAAGAATAGCATTGGTATTTTGATGTAGATTGCATTGAATCTGTATACTGCTTTTGGTAGTATGGCCATTTTGACAATATTATTTCTGTCTACCCAACAAATAACCCCATCAATAAATGGGAAAAGAAGAGAACAGGCATTCCTCAAAAGAAGCAGCACAAATGCCCAGGAAATATGTAATAAAAAATGTTCAACATTACTAGAAATCAGAGAACTGAAAATCAAAACTATGTTTAAAAATGAAAAAAACAATATATTGATATTTCATCTCATTCATCAAGAATGACAATCAAGAATACAAATAAAAACAAACATTGGCAATACTGTAGGAGGAAAGGTACACTCACACATTTGTTGATGGGTCTGCAAATTAGTATAACCACTTTGAAAACCAGTATGAAGATTTTATAAAACATTGCTAATGGAACCACCATAAGTCCCATTTATCCTACTCCTTGGTAAATATTCCAAAGAACTAAAATCAGCATACTATATAGAAACAGGAAAATCAATGTTCATAGCAGTGCAATTCACAACCACCAAATTATGGAACTAACCCAAGCACCTGTCAACAGAAGAATGGATAAATGAAATATGGTATATATTTCACACACACACATACACACACACAATGGAGTTTTACTCTGCCACAAAAAAGAATGAAATTATGGCATTTGCTGATAAATAGATGAAACTGGAGAACATCGTGATGAGTGAAAGAAGCTAGACTCAGGAAGTCATGTGTCAAATGTTTTCTCTCATATTCAGAAGCCAGAACAAAATGAGACCAAAAAAAAAAAAAAGGTAGGGGTCTCCTGAAAATAGAAGGTAGATCAGTTGAGTTGGGAAAGGGGATAGAGGGGGATAAAGAAGGGATGGTAACAAAGAGAAATTGTGGAATGAAATTGACCAAATTATGCTATGTGCAGATATGAATCTAACACAGTGAATTTCACCTTTATTTGTATCTATAAAACACCAATTTAAAAATAAATATTTAGAAGGAAGTCTGGGAAGGGAAACAGAAGTAAGGAGGAGGAGAGGAAAAGAGGAAGTACTAGAGACTGAAACGGAGCAAATGGTATTCCATGCATATATGATTATGTGAAAATGAACTCCATTGTTATGTATAACTACAATGAATGAATAAAAATATTTAAAAATTATACGTGGCAAGTAAATTAAATTTACAAAGCATTAGAGATTTATTCATGCAAAGACAGATGACACAAATAGTCTGAACACCAGGAAATCAGTGAGGAAACTGCATGCAAACAGATTCACAATACTGAAAATACGTTATTGTTTACGTGCTACAGTTAGTAGAGGACCTGAGGGATAATTGGGTTTACATAAATAAATCTTGCAGAATTTGCAGAGATGTTTGAACTCTGCACCTGGTAGTGCATCTGAGGTGGAATGAAAAATCATGATAGTTAGAAAGAGGAATCCACATAAGGGAAAGGAAGAGGTGGCAATGGCACAGGACTTGAGAGTTATTTTAAAGATAAGAATGCCTCAAGGGTATGACTTGTCATAATGCATCATTTCCAACAGGAGACCCTGTTGACATGAGAAGGAGCTATTGACTCTGGCACATTATCTGGTCTAAACTGACATGCTCCCTTTCCTGACACCACTCCAAAAGAGCTGATAATTATTCATTTCTGGTTTCAATAACGCTTACTACTTAATATAGTTGAAACACTGTTCCTTGGTTATTTTTAAAAGTATCATCAATTGCTATACAAAAGTTGAACTGTATACCTCTATAAAAAGCACTCAACAGAGGGACATGGTTTTAAAAGTTTTATTAACACGTGTTCATTGTACATATGAATGTTGTTCAGTATGATATTTTCATTCATGCATACAGCATGCACTAATCAAACGCCATCTCTCATTTCCCACCCCACCAACATATCCATCCCAAATCTCTAATAATCACTCTATACTTTCAGGTTGGCTGAGAAGGGAAATTTTGGTACGATATTTTTTTAACAATTTTTTGATAAAAAAATTAATGTGTTTAGACACTCTTATATACTCACACTATCCACAACTGCACCATCCCTTATTTATCTCATATCTGTGTGTCTCATAGTGGTACAAATTGATGGACACTTTAATGTTTGCAATATGGCACTACTAAAACAGTGTCCATCGATTCCCCACTCCTAGTTTTCCCTAATTTGTGATTATAGCCTAGAGTAAATCCCTGTAAATAAATTGGTAAGAAAAAAGAAATGATTCTTGATAGATTTAGCCGAATAGAACTCCAAAATTTTGTGTTATTTTATGTAGTCACCAAAACATTAAAGTTCCTATTTCTACATACCCACACTCAATATAGGAATATTTTAAATGTGTGCCTCTATCATAGAATGAAATATGGTACTTAAACATTAAGTCAATTTGCTTTTATCTTGAGTTTGAATATTTTGCCAAGCCCTTATTTCATAATTTATATTTATCTTATTATTTTGTAGTGCATAAAATTTTGTTATTAAATAAACATTTTATTTTAATTAAATTGAATGTATTTAAAAATATTTTAAAATTTTACTCTGTAGTTTAAATTTTGGCCATGCTGGTTTTGATATATTTTCTGGAAATTTTTAATTCTTTTTCTATATGAGAACTCGTAAGGAAATCACAAGTTTCAAAGAGGCTATTCTGAAATCTTTCCAAATTACTAATTCAATTATTTAGTCATCTCAAATCACTCCTATCTCCTCAATTTATTGTTGATAACTTTCATTCTAAATTCTAGTATAAACAGTGAAGCAATCAGAAGGGAACTTTCACTAATTCTGCTATGAACTGAGTGTTAGTGTCCCTTTCCCAGAAATTTCCGTTGAAATTCTAATCCCCAATGGTGTTTGCAGATGGAGCCTTTGGGAGGTGATTACATCATAAGGATGGAGGCTTCACAGTGGTACTAGTGCCTTTATAAGAAGAGATTAAAATTTTTTTTTTTTTTTTGCTCTTTCTCTCTTCCTTGAGAGGATACAAAGACACTCTGGAAAAGACAAACCCTTAAGGAAACAGACCAGGAAGGAAACTCTTTGCTCTTGAATGTTCCAGCCTTCATACTTCTGCCCTCCTATTTCTGTGCCTTTACTCTTTTTCTTATGGATGAATCATGCATACTTCTAACGAAGACCAATTGTACTTTCAGTGTCGTAAAGCCAATACTGATTTTGAAACAGAATTTTATGACGTGTTTCATTCTCATTTAGACCCTTTGTTTTACAGACCACCAATAATTCTCAGTTACATGGTTGGAAGCATTTCACTGTTCCTCTGTATTCTATGGTGCAAGGTATAATAGTGTGCCCTAAGCTTAGCCCTTATACATTTTCTGGTATTTATTGGGGACCTTATAAGGTGTTCTGTTCTTAACTTATATAAATAGCTATAAAAACATACAGCATATTTAAACATATGTATATAAACACATACATACACATATAAATTGTATGTGTGTGCATATATGTATATATATAAGTATATATAAATGGTTATAAAATGGTTACTTTAAACTATATGAATAGTTATAAACACTCATGCCATATATAAATATGCAGTTCTTGCTTTACACAATAGTGTAGGAGGATAAAAATGACTATCCCAATTGAACCTGGGCAAAGTAAAGTTAGTAATCAATGGGAACTATAAAAATTGTGCTACAATCTATAAAATGTCAAAATATTTAAAAAATCTTACTGTCATTTATGAGCATATAAAATGGAAAGAATGAAAGTATAATTACCCAGTTTACTATAATTTAAAATATTAGAAATACTGAAAATTAAAATATGTTATTTCTTCATAAAACTCCTCAAGAGCCAGTTACCAGCTACTTGGGATACTCAAGCAGCAGAATTCTTGAGCCCAGGATTTCAAAGCCAGCCTGGACAACAAGTGGAACCCTGTCTCAAAGAAAAAAAGAGGAAGAGAGAAAGAAAAGAAGGAAGGAAATCAATCATATTGTGAAGAGTCGCCATGTGTCCCACAATACAGAGGAGGCATACCTTGGCAATTTGTCATACTCTCTTCTAAATTTGGATCAACTTCCAGCTTTGCCTCCTTCCAATGATGTAAAATATCTCAGAAAGTTCCCTTAACATGCTGCCACAGCCTCCTCTGAGCACCCACGTTCTCTCTGTCAGAACCACTTTCCTTATTGTCACTGAGTGTGCCCTCATTGAGATCCTCCGACTGTATACACAGAGTCCTCCCCAGTCAGCAGGGCACCCCTCCTCACAGTGGGCTATTTTCCCATAACTCCGCTGTGTTTGGTTCTGATTTCACCATCATGTCTTCCCTCTTCCTTTCTTTGCTGCACGTTCAAATTCATTGGCTTCTGTGATTCCCTCTTTGGATCATCCACTTTTGTAAAATGCACAGTGGATTTATCAGTGGGACACCATCCAGTATCTCTGTGTGAACTAATTACAGATCTTAAATGACCGATCAGCAATTCTTTAAAAGAGGTGACACAATATGTCACTGATATCATGTGCCTGTGTTGTTTACCTACAGGGATGTGGACTAGAGAGCTAGCAGTACTCTTAGTCTTTTCATTACTGCTATCAAGAGATGACAGGAACAAGGGAGAGGGGCTAAAGTGTACTTGGGGCTCATGGCTTTAGAGGTGAATGGCTTAAACAATAGAAATTTATTTTCTCATAGGTCAGGAGGCAGGAATCGGAGACTGAGGTATTGGCAGGGTTGTGCTCTTCAGAGGCCTCTCTTGGTTTGTGTAGAGCAGTCTTCTCTCTCTGTTTTCTTGTCATCTACCCTCTGCACTCTGTGAGTACATTTCCAAGTCCAATCATACTGGTCTGCAGCTCTCTATTTAATTTTGATTTACTTCACCTCTTTAAAGCTCCATTCTTTATAAATGATCACATTCTAAGGCACTGGGGTTTAGAAATTCAAGACATGAATCTGAGGAGCCTCATTCATCCCAAAGAATCAGCCCCATGGCCTCCCAAATCTATTTCCTTCTCAAGTACAAAATATTTTTATCCTTTCTCATCATCATAATATTATTTTTTTTAATTGTTGATGGACCTTTATTGTATTCATTTATTTATATATGGTGCTGAGAATTGAACCCAGTGCCTCACACATGTAAGGTAAGTGCTTTACCACTGAGCCACACCCCCAGCCCCACCATCCTAACATTATTAACTCATTCTAATATCAACTCTGAGCTCAGAATTTCATCTGAATATCATACAAATCAGGCATCTTGGAGACTCAAAATATGATTTATCTGAAGGCAAAATTCTTTCCAATGTGGTTTCTGTAAAACAAGTTATCAGTTTTCAAGATTCAATAGAGAGAGGCATAGCCTTTCCAAAAGTGACATGCCAGAACAAAAGGGGTCATGGTCCTAAACAAGTCCCAAAACTAGCAGATCTAATTACATTACATGGTATGGCTTGAGAATAATCCTGTTTTTAAAAATGCATTGTCTTTCAGACCAATTTTGGGGTGGTGACCTTGCTCTCCACATCTTCAGGAGTGGTGATTCTATTCCTTTGGTTTTAGATAGTGGCACTCTGTTACCAATTGTAACCCCACATTTTGAAACTGAGGAAGAGACATCTTTGTCTCTCTGGCCTATGTCGTTGGACACAGAAATGATTGTGACTAGCTTGTCAATCTCTAATATACTTTAAGATCATTCTTTCTTTTCTTGAGGTATAATATGCATTTGTAGGCAGATACCTCTGGTGGCCCATTATGTAGAATCCCTGCATATTATATCCTTTTTAAATTTTGTGCCATCTCTGTCACCTTTAATCCAAGCTGGCAAATTTTCTACAGGCATGAAATTCTCAGTAGTATTTTGGGCTTGCTATGCAGTTCACGAGGGTCCAAACCATCAGACAACATTGTTCTCCACAGATCTTCCTGGAAAATTCCATCTTTGTTCCTGGCTTCTGCTTGAATGGTTAATTAGATGCATGAGTCATACCAATTATATAATTAAATCACTACCCAGTCACTCCTCATCTCTCCAAAACAAACTTTCTGATTTTTTGTCATATGGATAGATGGGATTTTCTAAATTTTCATATTATGACTCCTTTTAACTTATATTTCTTTGATTCATCTCTCCTTTTGTATTTTATTATAAACAGCAAGAATAAACCTGTCCATACTTCCAACAATTTGCTAAAAAAACACCTCGGCTGAATATCCATGTTCATCATTTCAAAATACCTTTCACAAAAATAGAGTGCAATTTAGCCAGGTTCTTTGCCACTTAAGAACAAAAATCGCCTTTTCCTTGTGGCCCTAAAATGCTCCTTATTTCTACCTAAGGTCTTATAATAAATGCTCTTAATGGTCATGCTTCTACCAATAGTTTCTTCAAGGTAATCAGGTTTTTCCAACATGGCATCAACAAGCCACTTTCACATTTTTAGTTGTTTGTGATAGTAGCCCATCACTCCCTGTGGCAAAATCTGCATTGATTTGCTGGAGATGCCATAACAAAATACCACTTGCTGGGGCTGAGGGGAAGGTGGGGTTAAATAACAGATATTTATTTTCTCACAGTTATTGAGGAAAGATATGTGAGCACATGATATTAGTTGAATTGGTTTCTTCTGAGACCTCTCTCCTTGACTTGTGGATGACTTTCTGCCTCTATCTTCATAAAGTCTCTCCCCTATGTATATTGTGTCTGTGACTAAATTTCTTCCTCTAATCAACAACAGTCAGGACTGGATGTAGGACTCAATGTTACAGCATTTATGTACTGTGCATGTAACCTGGGATTTGATCCTCAGCACCAAAAAAAAAAAAAATACATTAAACAAAATAAATACATAAAACAAAAAATTTGATCCCAGGTCAAATTTGATTTGAGTCCAATGATATGACCTCATTTTACTTTAAATAACTCTACCCCAACTGTTGTCACATTCTGAGGCATTGGGTATTAAGACATCAACCTACAAATTTGAGAGTAATACAGTTCACCCCCAAAATATGTGTGTGTGTGTGTGTGTGTGTTACTCTAAAATATATTCATGTGTGTGTGTGTGTTACTCTAAAATCTGTGACTCTAGTCTAAATCATTGTCCTGACCCATGTATGGAATTTCTTGATGTCTTATAAGCATCTAAAATTAATGTGTCCATTGTAGACATAAACTGAAATGTCATACTGTAGCTTACAAATATCTGCAATTATTAAATATTAGTAAAAATAATTTAGAAATGCTTAAGGAGACAGAAATATAAACTACTCTAATTTGATCATTAAAAATTATATATCCATGTATTGTGTTATCACACATTACCTCATAAAAATAATGAAATTTATCACATTAATAGACTTAAAAATAAGAATCATATGTTTATCTCAATAGATGCAGAAAGAGTATTTCACGATCTGGGGTTGTGGCTCAGTGATAGAGAGCTTGCCTAGCAAGTGCGAGGCCCTCACTTCGATCCTCAGCACCATATAAAAATAAAATAAAGGTATTGACAACTACAAATGAAAAATAAATAAATAAATAAATAAATAAATGAATAAATAAAAGAAAAAGCATTTCACAAAATTCAGTACCCATTCATGGTCAAAACACTAGTAGAACTAGGGATAGTTAGAAATATACCTCAATATTGTAAAAGTTATATATGTTAAACCCAAGCCAACATCATTCTAAATGGAGAAGAAGTGAAAGCATTTCCTCAAAAAACTGGAACAAGACAGTGATGCCCTCTTTTCTACCACTTCTATTCAATGTTCTCCTTGAAACTCCAGACAGAGCAATTAGACAGAAAAAAGAATTAAAGGGACTTTATATACAGAGTTATGAAAAATTTTGCTGTGAATGGATAATTATGAAGGTAATGCATTCCACTATTGTCATGTATGAAAAAAGGAAAGAAATTTAAAAAAAAAAAGAATTAAAGGGATCCAGTAGGAAAAGAAGAACTGAAACTATCATTATTGGTTGATGAATGATTCTATATTTAGAAGATCCAAAAATCTCCACCATAAAACTTCTAGAGCTCATAAATGAATTCAGCAAAGTAGTAAGATATAAAATTAATACCCATAAATAAATTATGTTCCTATAAATCAGTGATAAATCAACTGAAAGAGAAATTAGGGAAACTACCTGATTCACAATTTTCTCAAAAAAATGAAATATTTGGAAATCAATCTAACAAAAGAGGTGAAATCTCTACAGTGAAAACTACAGATCACTAAGGAAAGAAATTGAAGAAGACCTTAGAAAATGGAAATATCTCCCATGTTCTTGGATAGGCAGGATTAACATTGTTAAAATGGCCATACTACCGAAGTACTATACAGATTTAATGATATTTTTATTGAAATCCCAATGGAGTTCTTCATACAAATAGAAAAAGCAGTCATGAAATTGATTTGGAAAAACCAGAGACCCATAATAGCCAAAGCAATCCTTAGAAAGAAAAGTGAAGGAAGAGGCATCACAATACCCGACCTTAAATTATACTACAGAGCCACAGTAACAAAAAAAAAAAAAAAAAAAAAGGCATGGTATTGACACCAAAACAGATATGAAGACCAGTGGTACAGAATAGAAGACACAGAGACAAACTTACTTACAGAAATACAATTATCTCATCCTAGACAAAAGTGCCAAAAACATACATTGGAGAAAAGATATTTTCTTCAACAAATGGTGCTGAGAAAGCTGTAAATCCATATGTAGCAAATGAAATTAAACCCATATCTCTCTCCCTGCACAAAAATCAATTCAAAGTAGATCAAGGACTTAGGCATTAGATCTGAGACCCTGTACCTAATAGAAGAAAAAGTAGGCCCAATTCCTATTGGCTTAGGAACTGACTTCCTTAACAAGACTCCCAAAGCACAAGAAGTAAAATTAAGAATCAACAAATGGGTTGGAATCAAACTTTTTAGTTTGGTTCCAAATCAAAAGAAGATACTTTTTAGCTTCTTCACATCCAAGGAAACAATCAAGAATGTGAAGAGAATGGGAGAAATCTTTGCCACCTGCACCTCAGATAAAGCACTAATCTCCAGAATATATAAAGAACCCCAAAAAACTTAATACCCAAAACCCCAATCAATAAATGGGCAAAGAAACAGAACCAGCACTTCACAGAATAAAAAAATATGATTGGACAACAAAAAAAAATGTACATGGAAAAAATGTACAAGTCTAGCAGAAAATGCAAAGATTCCATCTCACTTCAATCAGAATGGCAATTATCAAGAAGACAAGTAATTGTAAATGCTGGCAAGGATGTGGGGGAAAAGGTACCCTCATATGTTGTTGGTGGGACTACAAGTTGGTACAATCACTATGGAGACCAGTTTAGAGATTCCTGAGAAATTTTGGAATGGAACCACTATTTCACCCAGTTATCCCACTCCTCAGTTTAAACCCAAAGGACTTAAGATCAGGATACTACAGTGACACAGCCACATCAATGTTTATAGGAGCTTAATTCACAATAGCTAAACTATGGAACCAACATAGGTGCCCTTCAGTAGGTGAATGTATGAAGAAACTGTGGTACATTAACCCAATGGAATATTACTCAGCATTAAAAGAGAATAGAATTATGACATTTGCAGGTAAATGGATGGAGTGGGAGAATATCATGCTAAGCATAGTAAGCCAATCCTCCAAAACCAAAGGTTGAACATTGTCTCTGATATGTTGATGCTAAATCACAATAAGGGGTATGAGGTAGGGAAGATTAGAAGTACTTTGAATTAGAAGGGAAGGGAGGGGGAATGGGAATAGGGAAGATAGTAGAATTAATTAGACATTACTATTCTATGTGCATATATGAATACATGACCAACATTATTCCACATCATGTACAATGACAAGAATGGGAAATCATACTCCTTATATATGTATTATGTCAAAATACATTTTACTGTCATATACATTTAACTGTCATATATAACTAATAAGAACAAATAAAAATATACCTACTGTCATGTATATCTAAAAACAACAAATAAAGTACTGCACCTATATTGAATATTTAGTCCTTTTTCTTGACATTACTTCCTAAAGAATGCAGAATAGTAACCGTTTATATAGCATTTACATTGCACCCAGTAATCTAGAGGTGATTTAAATATAGACGAGAATATGTATGTGTTATCTGCAAATTCTATGCTATTTTATATAAATGACTTGAGCATCCACAGATTTTGGTATTCTGAGGGGTGTGGTTCTTACCAATTCCCTGTGCTATCAAGGATTACTGTTTATCTTTTTATACACAAAACAAAATAGTTAACTTATTCAAACACAAACAACTCCAAAGGAATATAAAATAAATCACATGGTATAATTCCCATTTCCAAAAGAGACAATTTCCATATCTCTCATAAACTCAATTTCTATTTTAAATTTTTAAAATCTAAATGAGAAGTATATGTGGATATGTTTTACATTTTAATACTTTTACATTATAAGCCTTTAATCTATATAAACAATTATTTTCATGTATGAGAGGTGAGAAATACTATAGCAGACTTCCTCTAGTAGTATACTATTGCACTAATCAAGGATATGAGCACTTAGAAACATTTTTGCTACTATATTACTAACTTACAAATATTATTATCCACTTATCTTTTCATGCATTGGACATATTCAACCATAGCTTGTAGTTACATCAGAATGCAAACAAAAAATAAATGTTAGGGTTATCTCCAAAAGAATATAAATATTGTACATATTAAGTACTTTAAATACTTAGATAATACAGACTGGAGAGTTTAGCTTTCACTTTTGAATGCTGCACAAGATAAAAAAATTGAAACACAATGTGGAAAGCATTTTCTTTCAACAAAAGGGTTTCAGACATTTTAAGGAACATACTGAAGAAAATGTACTCCTTATATTTTATTAGCATGTAGGATAAATATAAGAAAATATTTATGAGACCATCCCAATGGAAAAATGCATGCCAGCAAGAAAGCTGAGCAGAAATGTATGCCTAAGAACTGACATATAATTAAATAAATTGCATACAAGGTATTCTATTATGTATTTTGAGAGAAGTTTGCTGAATATCTTCCCCCACTGTTGTCAAGGTCAAACAGCAATGCTTTCCATGTGTAGTTTTTTCTTTCTATTTATTATAAAATATTCCATATATACAAAACATACTCCCCACACATACATGTATGTTCATAATGAGAAATATAAAACTGCCAATGTATTTTAAGTCCCAAAGGCTCCCTAACCTCCTTTCAATATTTACTTCAAGGGTAAGTATTATTCTGAAATTTATGCTTGTCATTCCATTTCTTTGTCAAATATATACAGTGAACAATTCTAAAGTATAAAGCTTAATGAATTCAAATCTATGTATATCACATATAACTGCAATAAAGAAGAGTAAACTGCATTATTTCATTGTATGATTACACTACACTTATTTGATAGTTTACTGCTCATGGGCATGGGTTGTTTCTAGTATAGAGTTTTGTTAGATTTATACCAAGAGTGGAAATTTTGGGTCATAGGTTACAAAACTGTTTAGTTTTAAATATACTGCCAGTTTTCCATAGTAGATGTATCAGTTTAAACTCCCACCAAAAATATGTGAAATTTGTTTGCTCTATACTTTATTCGGAACTTATTCTTGTCACTTAAAAAAATTAGCTTTATGCTGAGTTTGTAGTGATATATCTCGTTGGTGTTTTAATTTGTATTTTCCTAAAGACTGCCTGTGATTTTGAGCTCTCTGAAACATGTTTATTAGCACAATTTAGATAGCCTCATTTATGAAGTGCTGGCATAAGTTCTCTACCCTGTCTGAAAACTAGCTTGTCTGCATTTGTTTTAGCTATTTGGGGGAGTTTTTCCTTACATATCGTGGGTAGAATTCTTTGGTTGTATATCTATGATATAAATATTTCTCCCATTCTGTGAGTTCTCATTTAACATACCATTCCTACTTGATTTTTAAATCTTTCTCCTACATTTATTTTCTTTCTTAGTGTACATTCTTTAGATATTCTTATACCAAGGATTCAATTGACTATAAACTTTTTGTTAATTTACCTGTATAAGTGATTTATTATCATTTTTGAGAGTTACACTGGATTCATTGTTCTTTTATACACACACACACACACACACACACACACACACACGTTTTCGACGGACCTTTATGTTATTTATTTATTTATTTATTTATTTAATATGTGGTGCTGAGGACAGAACCCAGTGCCTCACACATGGCTGGCAAGCACTATACTACTGAGCCACAACCCCAGCCTAGGATTCATTGTTCTTAATGGAAAGCTCCCCTGGACCTAGCACTTAGTTTTCCAGCTTTTGTTTTGAGATTAGAGAAGTCTATTGTTGTATATTTTATGCCCAGACTTACTTTTGTTTGTATCTACTCAAATTTCATTGATATGACTTGCTAGGATATCATAATCCAGGTGTATTGGCATAACCCTATACTACCCTCATAGATCTAAACAATGCAGGTGTGGTGGTCTCTGTCATATTCCCATTTAATTTAGCAGTTTGGCCTCACAAAAACTTGATAAAATATGGTAGCTGATAATGGACATAACCATAAAATAGACCTGATTACAGCCATTGTATTTTCTCTAGATCAGCTTTACAAAGGCTTTATTATATACCATGAAATCTCTGATTTGCCAATTACACTATTTTTAGTGCCTATGAAGAAGGATCAAAATAGTTCTTGTGTCCATTTCACCCCAAAGCAATGCTGACTCTCCTGCTTTCTTTCAACATAGCATTTGAAGGTCCAAAATCACTTTGAAACATTGTGTTGGTCCACTCCAAGTCAATTATTATTTTATATTGACCTGATGTAAGACATATACAATCCAGGGGCTGTTAGATAAATGCTACAAAGATTTAAGATGTTACCTGGTGGATAATGCTTTTAGGGTTCCAGTAATCTTGGAATGTCAGGACAACTCCTATAAGAGAAAGGAAGTTATGGCACTGTCTTAGTTACTTAAGGGCTGCTATAACAAAATACCTTAGATTGAATAAGTTACAAACAATAAACATGTGTTGCTGTAAGTTACAATTCTGGAATCTGGAAAGAGCAAGGTAAAGGTACATACATATATGTTGTCTGGTCAGGGCTTATTCTGTTCCTAGATGGCACATCTTGATATGTTCTCACATGGCAGAAGTGGGGAGAGGTGGTTCCGTAAGTGCCTTTAATATGGACAGTAATACATTCATGAGAGTGGAGCCCTCATGATTTACAATTCCCAAAGACCCCACCACTCAATATTAATATTATCAGGTTGGGAATCAGGTTCCAAAATATGAACTGCCAATTTGCATGGTGAGAACACTGGTTACTGGAGATGAGTTTTGCTCCCTCAATGTTGAAGCATAACACAACAGAAGCACACCAAAGCAAGCATATAAATTAGGGTTTATTTAAAAAGGGGTAATATAGGCTTCTCCTGGGAGGGAGAAGGGGGCCATAGCTTGTATCCCAGTATCCCAAGAAGTGAAGTGTTATCCCTTTTTATATATCTTAGGTTTCCCTTGTTCTCCTGCCCTCTTCCCCTTATCTTTCTCCTTCCTGTTTTCATGAGTAGGCCTAGGAAATGCTCAGTGGGATGACCAAAAGGTGGGAACCAGGTGGCCTGAAGAGGGAAGGGCAGGATAGAGCAGCCCAGGACACATCAATTAACAATTTTATAACTCCCTCTAGGGAGGGGTAATTCCTGGGACAGGTTACCTTAGCAACAGGTGGAGCGGGGGCAGGTTATCTTGATAGGGTGGTGGAAGGGCTCTGAAGGCATTTCAGTCCCTCAGAGGGCAGTCTCCAACTTCCCAGACACTCAAATTGTCCTCCTTGATCTGACCTGACTCAATTTACCTATCTATACTGACTGCCCGTCTAATTCTGGCTTCAATGGGACCTAAACCAAAAAATGGTACTATTTCAGGTCACATCTGTGGTTTGAGAGGACTTGCATCTCCCCTATATGATATGAAATACCCAATGGTACTAGAATTATTTGGTGATAGATAGTAAATGAAAACTCTAGCAAGCTCTAACAGAATAATTACTGTGTAGTCCAGGAAAGTTGTCACAACATTTTAATACAAAGCTATCTACCATCTGAAAGGCAGCTGTCACCATGCTACTGGGCCCTGGCAGACTATCTTAAGACTGCAGCTGCCCTCATAGCTTCTATGAGACACACCAATTCTCTAGGTCAGGAAATCCTTGTAAGATAGAAGTGTCATATCTTGTACTGGGGTTAAGCAGGTTAAATTGATACAAATGAGCCATGTGAATGAGTGACTAAACCCTTAAGTTACCAACTACTATTATTCCCACAAGACACTACAGAGTTCATAGT
Source organism: Callospermophilus lateralis (assembly GCF_048772815.1). Classification (NCBI taxonomy): domain Eukaryota; kingdom Metazoa; phylum Chordata; class Mammalia; order Rodentia; family Sciuridae; genus Callospermophilus; species Callospermophilus lateralis. Next base: position 38,242,186 of record NC_135310.1, on the reverse strand, counting down.
AAGGTTCTTATAAAAGTTGATAAAATAAACTTCAATGACTAATGTCTAAGATGATTAATCATACACCTACAATGCACTTATAAGATGAAGGATAAAGATATCTTCAGAAGAGGATGTAGTTATGCCTATAAGAATGAGCAGAAAGTATAAATTTTGGATAGCACATTTTGGTGTTTATCCAAGAGCATCCACTGCAGAGGATGCACCATGAAATCAATTAAACAAGATGACTCAATCTCTAGGTAATCAATCAACCTTTCTAGGTAGTCACTTCAGAACTATGCAAAGGAGTCCTGAGTAGAGTAAGAATGGTGGCTGATAGGAAGGTAGTTTTGGGGCCAGCAACATGAACTCTTTCTTCCAAAAGTTGTTGTAGCTATTGAAACTGTAAGTTGTTTAAATTCCTGCACCAAGACCAACCAACGGTAAGCACTATCTCCCTGATATGGTACCATATTTTGAAGATGCCACCTGGATATTTGGCAACAACTTTATTACCCTGGACTCCTTCCATCTAGGTTTTGTACTAACAGGAATCAACACCTATTCCAAGTATGCGTTTACCCTCCATTTACACAGTGTCTTTGCCAGCACCCTGCATTTGAGGGCTTGCAGAATTTCTGTTCTCCCAATACGAGATCTGCATAATATTGCTTCAAGGGGACATGCTCTTGAGATTTATTTGTCCTTTATATACCAAATCATCCAGAGACTGCTGACCTTCTGGAATTGAGAGGAACACTTGAAGGCTGAACTGATCATCAGATCATCCCAGCATGATCCTGTGGGGATGAGGCTGGAAAGATGAGTTTGGGCTTATCATGATACCACCCATTTGCTTAGATTCTTTTGTACTATTATTTTGCACTTCCGCACTCTTAGGAACACTCTTTCAAAAAACACTGAACAAAAAGTCTCTACCCTAATCTATGTTTCTAGGGAACCTAATTTAAGACAACAAGAACTAAACAGGTATTTGTAATGGCACATGATTGGAAGTGGGGAGGAAATAGCCAATGGGAAAAAAAGATGTAAGTTCCTAACAATAAAGGACTTGTCTTAACATTTCACATCTTGTTTAGGGTGAAATATATTTTTCATGCAATTATAACTGGTAAATATATTTAAAACTTAATCCTTGTCAAGCAAAGCTCTAAGCACTTTGCATGTATTTATTCACCAAGTTTTCACAAGTAACCTATGATGTATATTCTATTTTCATCCCAGTTTTACACATAAAGGAATCTGAAGCAGAAGGAAGTTGTCAAACTTCTCCAAGGAAACCTAATAATCAGCTGAGTCAGAATTCAGACCTGACCAGTCTGGAATTATCTCTCATATATTTTTTAAAAATTCTCATCAGTTTATTTAGCAAATATATAAATGAACATCAAATATCTGTCAGGCACTATTCTAAGTGCCCAAGTAGACTGGACAAACCAAACAGAAATCTCTGCCTTCAGGGAGTTTACATTGATGTGTAAAGGAAACAAAAATAAACTAGACATGTAAAATATATAGTAAGTGAAATCCATTATGAAGAAAATTAAAAGAAGGAAGGAGATGGAAAAGACCAGGTAGGGTTGAGGTTTCAATTTGAGAAAGTATGGTCAGGGCAGACAGCACTGAGATGACAACATGTGGGTAAAAACTTTAAGAAAGTGAGTGAATGACTTTCATGGAACACCAAGCAAAAACATTGCAGGCAGGAAGGACTACAAATGCAAAGGCCCTGAGGCAGGACCAATCCTGTCCTGGCTGATGAATAATGCCAAGATCAAGTTACTTTAAAAGTGAAAAAAGAACATCAGTGAGAAGTAGCCAGAGGGATAGCAGGAATAGATCATGTAGGATCAGGATCCTTTTAGGAATCTGAGTGAGATATGCAGTGACTGTGTTACATGTAGCACAGTTTTTAATAAGATCATTGTGACTACTGCAGTAAGAATAGAATGACAGGTAGCAAGGGAAATAATGCAGAGAACAATTACAGTGTTATTGTCGTAACCTGAGAAATGATTGATGCTTGGACCATAGTAGAGGTGGAAACAGAAAAAAGTGGTAAAATTTTGGAAATTGAATTTAGAAGAATGCTTTCTTGCTGTTTGATTTCCAGTTTTGGTATTCCAACCTATCAATCTATATTTATGTAACAATTATTGCTCTTTCCTTCAACACATTTTGTGTATTCTCTTCCTTTCAGAAGTCACTTGGATCAGAAACCTTTGGATAAGTATCTAGAAGTTACATTAAATATTGACTCAAATCTTACAACAGTTCTTTCTATTAAAATCCTTGTTATAAGAGTTTAGGCAGCTCCTCTCAAGGAATCATATTTTTCTCTGTTTCTCACTTCCTTTATATTTTCATTCCTCAAACTGACTGAATTATGAAGAAGACAGAATTATTAATTTATAGCGTTAATAACAGGTAGTCTTAGGATCTATCTATGAAGCACACCCATACTGCAAAATTTAGTCATTGGTGATTGGGCCCAGCACTTTAGGGCCTTTGGAGATGAGGAGAGCATGGAAAATTATTCTGTCTTGACTTCTTTGACACCTGCAGCCTTGTCCTTAGGAGTGAAAAAATTATTTCAACCCTAGTTGTTTTAGTCATTTTTTTCACTGCTGTGACTAAGAAACCCCAACAAGAACAATTTTAAAGGAGGAAGGGTATTTGGGGGGGGCTTATGGTTTCAGAGGTCATGGTCCATGGACAGCCAGCTCCATTCCTCAGGGCTTGAGGTGAGGCAGAACATGGTGATTGGAGACTGTGGTAGAGGGAAGCAGCTCACATGGTGATCAGAAACAGAGAGAGAAAGAGACTTCACTCAACAGATAAAAAATATATACCTCAAAGGCATGCCCTAGGGACTCACCTTCTCCAACCACACCCTACCTACCTATAGCTACCACTCAGTTAATCCCATCATGGGATTAATGTACTGATTGGGTTAAGGCTCTCATAACCCAATATTTCTCTTGTAAATATTCTTGCATTGTCTCACACATGAGCTTTTGGGGAACACCTAATATCTAAAACATAACACTAGATAAATCATTTTTAATTTAATAATTATAGAGAGTTGATTATTTTGAACATGGCAGAGAACACATATTGATGAAAATTATAAAATTTATTTGCAATTTTCTAATGTCTTCCATAGGTGAGCACAAAGTTTATTATAATTTTAATATAAGACAACTGGAAACACAGTATATGAAAAAGTTTTATTGGTTTTTGACTTCCAACAAAAAAAAATTGATGATTTATAATCAAAATAGTATATGCATTGTCTCAATTTTATAATCAAAGAATTATACTTACTAAAAGTAGAAATCTAATTATTCTCCTATATCAAATTAAAAATAATAATAAATATCCTCTATTTGAAAAACAATAAATTCTATGAGTCCAAAAACACCTGTGGTGCAGTTTGCTACAGCTGTGGGATTGAGTTGGGCATCTCTTTTGTCTTCAAAATTAGACTTTGAAAATGTGTTGCTTTTATGGGCATAAACAGATAAAATAAACAGAAGTCAAATCATCTCATATAACTTCAGAAATTGTAGATAATAAGTGATATTACCACAATCTAACCACTAAACAATCTTTAGGTTACTGGAAATCAGGATTTATTGCAACTTTAAATGAAAAAAGTTTTTGTTTTTTTTTAAAGATAAGGGAAGTAAACTACCTCAGAATATAAATACTGAAGCAAAGATCACTAACTGTAATTTTTCCCCCCTGTGGAAAGTTGTATCATGATTTATTGTTCTCAGATACTCTTTGGTGATAAATCATCTAAAAAGTTCTCCATATAGTACAAGTTGATTATGAGGTTGAAGTGAGTTTTTATAAGGTGTATGACCTATAAAAAAAAAAGTCTAAGGCTTTGTATGTAACTTTAACCAAATAAATTCTGACTCTTCATTTTCAAAGGGAAAAAAAATATCATTCCTATATACTTCGTGCCTAATAAGATGAATTGTTAAATGTGATTACTCTTAAAGTCATTTTTACAGATCTACAACTTTAAGTGTTATTCTAGTATACAATAATTAGATCACTGTGGCTTCTAGTCACCCAAATATGTTATATTTTATTACTATTGTATTACCCTTCTATTTGCACCAAATTTTATGATTACCTAAATTGTTTTCCTACAATTCTAGTAAACATCAATCTAAAGAATTATCTAATATATAGTACACAAAATAATAAGGCATAATACATTAAAGACATAAACTCAGGATTTTAAGAAGCTAGAGGAAGAAGTTTGGGGAAATTTCTACAATTCACAAAGGCTTTGACTATTGAGACTCCAAAACATTTATTTACAGTGCATTTATAAAACAAACTCCTAAACAAACTCATTTCCACAGTTCTCAGGGAATCACATAAGAAACCTGGGTATGTTAAATCATTCTCAGATATGATTATTTTTCTTTAATTTAGTCTTAGAATAATGGCAAAATAAATTATAGAAAAAAGGATAAAAATACATGGAGAGCTAGCATCCTATTTTTAACCAATTTTACATAGAAATTGAAGTATAAAAATATTTTCACTTGCTTAATTATTGGTAGTGGAAACAAGAGACTCAAAACTGTTCACATTAAATAAACATGCCCTAGTGATGAGACAATACATACAGATTTTGGCACAACAAATCGTCGATGTGAATTCCATATCATAGGGCTCTCTTTGAGTTTTATCTGTTAAAATTTTAAGATTGTTCTCTCTTTGCAGTGGCTAGTCAAAATTCTCCTGGAGTCCTTTGGGGATAGTTGGTTTTCAGCTCAAGGCAAGGTTCCATTTCCTTTGCAACATTTATGTTCACTGCCCAAGTGGCTTCCATCAATCTTGTTATTTTTGATGTTTTTTATTTTTGAAGATTTCTACAAGAAAAGAAAAGAAAAGAGGGGTCCATCAAAAATATGTATTGGATCCATCCAGGAAGGAAACCACCTGCTTTCAAATACTCTTTGTAAGAGACTCACATGCATATGCTTTTCAGAAATAATTGGGAACCAAATAAGAAGAGCCAAAATATAAAATAAAATAAATGGAAGAGATGCAAATTCTGCAGATACTTAGTAGACATTTCTATGAGATAGGAGATAATACATAATTCCATTTCTAAAGTGTTTTTCAGTTGATTAAATGCTTTCCCATGCATTTTAGCTTATCCTCATTACAACTCTATTTTATGGGCAATGCAAGGTAGGCCACAATAAAGTTGTGACCTGCCAAGCAAGTACACAGCTAGTAAGGGGTTGAAGCTGATGGTGATCTAAAAATATCTGATTCCAGATCAACACTCTGGCTGATGTCCTAGACCTGCAGAATATAACCACAGAGCAGGGAGTGGGCATCTACATGGGAAATTGAAGGTGGAGCTATAGGTCTCAAGCATAAGCTGCAAGATCTAAAGCTCCGAGTTAACCTGTGGGCAGGCCTGACACTAACACAGTGTCCTTCCAGACTTTCAAGTACAGCAAATAGGAATTCCATCCTCCATTCCTTCCCACTATGGCTTTGTGAAGAATGAAGATGAGTGCTTAAAAAGCCCCACTAGCAAACACTACAGTGGTCAAGAGGCACAGAGAACCAGAAACCTCCAGCTTGCTCATACCTTGATCATCCCAAAGACCACTTAAATGGACAGGAGCCCTCTTTATCTTTTGCTCCTGAGTAGTCATGACCTAAAACAGCCTCCTTCCTTCCTTCCTTCCTTCCTTCCTTCCTTCCTTCCTTCCTTCCTTCCTTCCTTCCTTCCCTTTCTTCCTTCTGTTTCCCTCCCTTCCTTTCCTTTATCCTTTGAATTCTTTCTCTGCCACTAATAGTAGTATAATCAAAACTAAGTTATCTAACCCTCTGGGCCTATTATTCATCTTTTAAAACAGGAGAGGGGCAGGGATAATAATGCCTATTTTATGAAGCTGCTACAAAAATTAAATAGATCTATAAATACAAAGAGCCTAAAACTGTCTCAATAACTCTTAGTAATTTTTATGAGTCACGTGAAACACGAAAACAAAATACACAGCTTTGTGACTTCTGAGGAGTTCACAGACTAATTGAGAAAAAAAAATTGATGTCAAAATAGAAAAAAAAAATAGAATTTCTCTGAACATGTGAATCCTCCTAATGACAAGAATTTATTTTCTTTGTCAATAACTCTTCTCTGTGTTAACTGGGGCTGGAGTCTGGGTCATCAGTGGCTGATGGGGAAGATAGCCAGGGCCTTGTGTCCTCTTTTTAAGTCTCTCTCCTCATGATCCCCCAAATGCTGTCTTCAGATCTTTTAGATCTTTCTTAAATCACAAATATCAATACAACTAGCCACTGTAGAATATACATTATAGATAAAAGAAACAAGATTTTTAGGCAGTATGCCCAGATTTAATTCCCACTTCTATTAGTTACTATCTTTAAGATTGTATCTTTAAAAAGGGATAACAACAGTATTTCTTACTTCACAATGTTGCTTTTCTTGCTGGGGGGAGATAAGGAAAAATGAAATAGGTATATTGTATTACAAAGAAACAGAATCTGAGGACTTAGTTCTGATTCCTGAGACTACAACTCAATGGCGGTGTGTTTTGAGGAATCTCTGAATTTCATTTCCTTATCAGTGAATGAAGTTTGATAATAATAACTGAATCATTGAGTTGAAGAAATATCAAATGAAATAATGGATCTGCAAGTGCTTTGTAAAACATAAAGTGCTACAGAAATATTACCTGCTATTACCATCTCACATGCACATAAAACTATTATAGGCCTGTGGTTAGAAAGTTCAATCTGTCATCTTGACAGTTATTAGTCTCACTCTCCCTTGTCAATAAGCTGATTTAAGATAGTACATAGTCAAGCAGAAAAACGGGAAGTGAGGAAATTAGAATAAATATGTTATTTCAAGGTGAAATAATGGGATTAACCATGTGAATTTTAGAGGGGGCTTTTTTTAGTCACTCTCCCCTTCCTGAGCTGGCCCTATCATTAGCTAAGTGGGGATCTTCTACATAACATCCATACTCTGGTGGCCAGCTTATGAATACAGCAGAAGAGTTCACATAGGCTAGAAATCCTGTTCCTCATTGCATTAACTTTCAAGAAATCTCAAAATGTGAAGGAACTGTTTTTTCACACAATTATTTGTTTTTAAACCCAAATTTATTTGAAACACTTCTCTTTTTGAGGAATTCATCATCCTTTCCTTTTGGAAACATCCCAAGTTCAACCAGAGATGGTTTCTTAAACTGCATTAAATATTTACCAAACCAAATGCTTAGATGATAAATTAACTGAGGAATGCAGAGTCATATAGACTAAGTTCCATGAAGAGCAAGCCAAACACTTCAGCTATAGAAAAACAGGCTGAGTTTTATTTCATTTTTCTCTGTAAGACATATAAGCTAAAGAAGTGCCCTTTGATAGTCAGAATACATACTCGTAAAAATAACCTGTTGTTCAGTCCACAAAATGAAGTTATAAGCATAAAATCAGAGGGGTAATTCTTTGAACAAGAAGACTGAAGTGAAAGAATATCTCCATTTCCTCATATTTTAGAGGAATCAAATTCAAGTATATCTAAAATTGATTTGCATTCCCTTTTAAAGCCGACATTTCCTAAAGTGTTAATTTGAATCCATGCTTTTCACACCTCATGCTCCCTCTTGGGAACTTTGAGTGCCAGACTCCTAAAGTTGCTCAATCTGATGTAGAACAGTAAAACCTGAAGTCAGCCAGGCACCTTCTGTGGTTGCATTCTATTCTGAATATTTCATGGACTCTATCTTCAACAGTTTCAACAGGATTTCCATCTATCTTCTCCTATCTGTACCAACCACCTACTTTCCTTTCTTTAGTACCTTTTGTAATGACATTGTTGGCTGAGTCTGAATAAACAAATGGTACACATTATTAGCTGCTGTATTGTTTCCCTCATTTGAAGTGATTAAGTGGATACTGTACCATTGTTCAGAGATGAGTCATATTTGTACTCCTGGCAACTGTGTTTGCCTACAGAAAATACAGTTAAATAATTACAAAATAGAAGTCTGGGGTTTATTTCTTTATTCGGTGTTGAGAACCTATAACAGGTCAGATGCTTCCTATAGGAGACAGCACTGAAAGCCATAAGATCAGTAGAAGAAGATTAAACCAATTAGAGAAAGCAGCCTTGGTGAGCCTTCAGGATGGAACTCCTTGGAGTTTTTGAGAATCAGGTATGTGGCTGACACAACTAAAGCCATGGGATGGGGGAGGAGTGGAGAGGCTACTATGAATTCTGAGAGGAATTCTATGATTTGGCAAAGGTTTGATCACATTTACTCTGGCTTTTGTGTTGAGAATGGACACTATGATAAAAGGGCGGAAGCAAATAGACTAGTGGGGAAGACACTATAAAAATCTTGATGCGATGATGGTTGATTGTAGTGCATAACTTGGACTAAGTTGATAAAAGTGGATTAGAAAGGAAGTGGTTATATTTGAGATATCGTTGAAATCTAAGTCAGTAGGATCTTGCCAGTGGAGTACATATGATAAGAGACAATATAAGAAAGAGGATTCACAACTCTTTTATTGCATTATTTTTCAAAATGGTTCATAGGCACCCTGCATCAGCATCTCCTGAGAAATATGCTGAAATTGTTTCCTGGTACAGCTTAGGACCTCTGAATTAGACTCTCTAGAGTAAAGGTTAGTAAACTTTTTCTCTAAAGAACAAGAGAACAAACATGTCACAACTATTCAGCTTTATGGACAGAGCATTGAAGTAGTCAGAGACAATATGTAAATGAATGAATGTGGCTAGGTTTCAATAAAACTTTATTTATAGACATTGAAATTTTAATTTTCTGTAAATCAGAAAGTATAATCTAATATATAGATTGTATTTTTATGTTTTTAAACCATTAAAAAGAATAAAATGATTTAGCTTCTGGGCTTTACAAAAACAGGCAATGGCATAGTTTTAACTGAAAACATGAATGTAGAAAAATCCTAAATAAGTGTTTTTAACATTATTATTAAGTTTTTTTTTTTAATTTACAAAAACTCTTCTGTGAGGTAGACATTTTTTACTCTAATTTTAAATATTGCAAAACAAAATTACAAAGAATGAGTCATTCTTTGAATTAGAGTTCATTCAGTCTTGGGTCCACCTGGTTACAAAGCCTTTTCAAATTCCACTGTACCCCACCACCTTGTGGAATATTCTTCCAGTGGATAATGATTCTGTTCAACCACAGCCTGAGTGGGAAGTAGAGTGAAAAGGAAAAGAAAAACATTGCTTTGTCTTGAGAAGTTTCTTTTTTCTTTTAATACTGCATATGGCTTTGCTTTTATAATTAACATTCTGCTGATGAGCGCTCCCATTGGTGAAGGCTGACGAGGAGGCTTGCCACAAAGAGCAAGCACTGCAGGAAATAAATTAATCTCCAGGGAAGAAGAGGGGCAAAGTTGTCAGTGCTCACACAACTGCCTAATAGGAAATGATATTTCAAAACTGTTCAAACAATAAGATGACTATGCTTCTCCCTCTAACATATTCTTAAAACATTCAAACTTCTGAGAAGAGGGTGGCTATTAAGATGAAGGATGATCATATAAAATTTTAAAGTCATAGGAAGTATGTTGTATCTATGACAGCATTCCCTAAAAGTGTAAAGGGAAGGGAATGATATCATTATTTTGTTTATATGATGAAAAATTTGCATTGATATTAAATTGAAGGAAGAAACAATAACCTATTATACAATTTATGAAAAGCAAGAAGTGAGAAGCTTGAAGGTTGCAAACATAAAGAAAGGACAAAGACATGATGCCAATAATCCTGATTTAATCAGCATACATTGCATATGGCATATTGAAATGCCACACTGTAACCCATAAATAATTACAAAATAAAAATAAATGATTAAAAAATTTAAAAAAATAGAACTATCATTTGGCTCAACAATTTAAAAATTAGCATGAAATCCATACTGGCTTTTTTGTTTGCCAAATTAAAGTTATCCTTTTTTTTTTTTTGGTATTGGAGATTGAACTCAGGGACACTCAGCACTCAATTACTAAGCCACATCCCCATTCCTATTTTGTATTTTATTTAGAGACAGGGTCTCATTGAGTAGCTTAGTGCCTTGCTTTTTGCTGAGGGAGGCTTTGAACTCGTGATCCTCCTGCCTCAGCCACCTGAGCCTCTGGGATTACAGACTTGGACCACTGGGCCATGCAAAGTTATCCAATATTCTGAATGACAAGATTTACAGTCTTTAGCATAAAAATAACTATTGGACTTAGAAAACTATTTATAATAACAGTGGACCATAGTTATTCCTTTATTAAAACTGAGAAACCATAATGTATTTTATGATAATGTTATTGAAAATAACTGACTTTGGATAGTATATAATCAGGTATTTGATCAAGGTCTTAATATGGATCCCCACCTTATCTAATTATCTAGTCCTAAGAGGGAACTGATTTATGTTAAGGTTTTGATATGGGGTGTCCCTTCAAAACTTCATGTGTCTCTGCAGGAATACTGAGAGGGGAAATAATTAGATTATGAGAGATGTAAATTAATCAGTCCATCCTTTTTTGAATGGACAGAGTGGGTGGTAACTATAGTGAGGTGGGGCATGACTAGCGGAGGCGGATCACTTGAGGCATTCTCTGGAAGGGCTGTTCTTCTCTGTAGCTCCTTTCTCCCAATCTACTTCACAACCCTGCCATGAGCTCAGTGGCTTTCATCTGCTGGGTCCTTCCCCCATTATGTGCTCCTCTCTCTGGGCCCAGAGACATGGAGTCAGCTATGTATGGACTGAGATCTCTGAAACTGAATGCCAGATTAACTTCTCCTTCTCTAAGTTGTACTTGTCAGGTGTTATGGTTATGGTGACAAGAAGCTAACTAAAACAGAGATTGGTACTGAGAAGTGTTGCAGCTATAACTAACCTGACCATGTGGTTCAGAAGCCTTTGGAAATAGTTTGCAGAAGATACTTGGAAATGGAGGTTGGAAAAGCCTTAGAATGTTGTAATTGGAGTTTAATTGGCAATTCTAGAGAAAGCTTAAAAGAGCAGAATAAAGATAGGACTGCAGAATGCACCTATGAAGTTTTAGAGGGAAATGAAGACTCTACTGGGAATTGGAGTAGAGGTCACCATTAATGTTAAAGAACTTGTCTATATTTTCCCCTTGTGCTGAGATTCTGAGTGAGGTTTTATTTTTAAATGATGAAATATTTAATGTGGTGGAGAAAATTTCAAGGTAGCACAGCATTCAGTCAGTGGCATGGATATTACTGGCAAATTTTAGCCAGGTTTACTATAAGAATTGGGAACCGAAGGAAGAGTTTAAGAATTTTAAAAACTTGCCATTTGGCCAGAAAAGTAAAGTAAAGCTGGGGCCAAGGAAGCTGTGCTTGAAGAGATTACAACCCTTAAAGAGATGCTAAGTACTTTGCTCAGAAACCACATGCTTTGATGGCATCTCAGGTATTTGTACGGTCACACCCACAGTCTCCAGAGCACATAAGCCAAAATCCCTCTGAAAGGAGATCATGAGATCACAATGATGCCCTGCTCATACGGTGGGGCCTAGGAACTCTTTTCACCATACTGAGTTGAGCAGACACTCAGAGGCAACTACAGATAGGATGCCAGGGGGCCCAAGTATTGTGCAAGTTGTCATCTACATGGTGCTGGTTTTACAGAAATGCAGGTTGCTGGAGTTAAGGGGTCATGAAGGCTTTGATCAAGATTTCAAAGGAAGGCCTGGGAGGCCAGGCAAAGTTTAGCATGGTTGGAGTCCTCATCGGCTGCCACTGAGAGGGCAATGTCTGAGTTGTGAAGGTGAAGCCAAAGCTTCAATGGATACCCCAGGAATGAAAAGATACCAGTAATGTGAACTTCTCAGAGAAGCTGCTACATGTGGAGACAGAAAGGCTAAAAGAGAGTCTATGTGCCTACAACCAGCAAGACCAAAGAGGCAGAGCTGCCCAAGTCATTTTGAAAGTACTTCATATAGCTATGTGTCCTAGATGATGAACACAGAGTTAGAGGCAGAGTTCTAGGACCTGTTTGCTTAGTTAAGTTTTGAACTTGGTTTGACCCCAACTGATTTCTGTTTTAGTCAACCTGTGTCACCATGTTTAAAATATTAAATAAGTATTATCTAAATAAAAAAGTTTATATTCGATATTTAGATTAAACCAAATCTCAGTAAAAAACTTCTTTACATTCTTATAGATCTATTCTCTATTCTCTACCCTCCCCTCTTGGCCTCAGCAGAGTATTTTCCTATGGAGCTTGTTTCCTCTCACCTGTTTAGTTTCCCAAAATAAGGAGGATCCTAGATATGGAGAATTACATATATGTGAATTTTACCCAGAGATGAGACAGTTTGAGCTCAATAATCTCAGCCTGTTTTGATATCAGAAAAGGCCATTGAATCCAAAGCTTTCAGAATTAACAGGGCATGAAGATTACCTTGTTTACCTCCTGGTTTGATGAGGAAAGTAAAGCTCAGAGAAAGCAAATGACTTATGAAAAGTTTTGGCAGAGCTGATACTAGAACTTAGGGTACTGTTTTTTGTTTTTTGGCTCAAGGTTCTATGCACTGGTTGACTTGTCTAATTTATGGAAGATTTCATCTACAAATTTGGGATAATTCAAAGAACACAGTAGAAGCTCCAAAAGGAAGGGAATTGCAAAAGAGAAAATGAACCAGGAGAGTATAAAATTTGCTTGATAGAAAGATTTTATTCAGGGGGGAAAAAGGCACATTTAAAAAAATCATACTTTCTGGCAAAGATTTCGGTTTCTAGAGGGACCCACAAGGAGGAAAATGAGAATGGCTCCTATTTGGCCAGAAAAATCACCAGAAGCAATTGTAGTAATTACTGAGTGACCCACATAATAACCAGCTCCTCCTCATAATTAAGCAATAATCCTCTTTTACCAAATGACTTTGCCCTTGGCTTAAGAAAGCTACCTTATGCACAGTCAAGCCCTGTCTCAGGGACACTGTACCTTATTATTGACTGGTGCAGGGGGTATAGAGGCCTACCCTAATTTTGGACAACTCTCAAGACCCCCCACTCCACAACTGCCTTGGGGACTTTCTGAGGTCTTTGTTGTGACTATATCATAATTCACCTTCTCCCTCTGCCCATACATACTTCTGTTATTCTGCTTCTGTTTTTTTTTTTTTTTTTTTTTTGAGAACACTTCCCAATAGATTTTCCATTTGCAAATCAACCCAGGGAACCGGATGTGCACCAAACAGCTTAATGCAAACATTTCTACTTAACACGTGTTATCTACTAAAAATAGTTGTTTAGCTGATTAACCAAAGAAACCTTGTGCTTTCCTGAGATATTGCTGCTGAGGCAAGAAGGATAAATAGTGCATTAGAGAGAATCAGATCATCTATGTGTCTCCAATGTTTCTTAGACTCAGAAATTAGAGATGTTGCCAAAGAGGGCTTTTCATTCCTTCCCATGTCAATAGCATTAACAAAGGCCATACAGTTTCCATGAGGATATAGTTCTCAAAAGAAAAAAAAAACCTATATACCGAAACTCATGGACTGAGAGATACAATATCAGATGACTATAGCCAGCACTTTGTAGAGATGTTACAGGGAAGCAAAGTTGTCTTGAGCAACCAACTTACAAAGACTCAGTGGTTAACTACTATAGCAATGACTATTTTGGAGTTTATCAGATGACTATACTAACTTTCATTTATTTGAACCAGAATAATCTTGAAATTAGCCTGTGGTGTATATTAACCCAATTTGACAAATAAGGAGATAGAAAGTATAGCAAATTGCTCTTGGTACACAGCAAGTTGGGGAGAGAAAATTTAGACCTAGGATTCTCAGTTTAGACTTCAAAGGTCTGAATTTTATCCTCATGCCACTTATTCATGCTATTTAAGATAAGTATACTATTATTCATGGGCAAAACAACATGTAAAGTTAGTGATAATGTTCTTAAAATAAGATGTGAGCATCACTGAGCCATCAGAATGAATTAAGATCCACAGAAGAAGGTCATATGAGATCTGGTGAAACATTTTCATCAGTTTCTTAGTGAAAGGACCTTGGCTGACAGCAATGGTCTAGAGTTATAGTTTATTATACTTCTGGCTGTGTGGAGTCAATTGTTATTATATAATTCATGTTCAGCTGTTCACAGCAAGCCCTCCAAGTTGTTTACACTGAATATCTTGATTAAAAAATTCCCTCTAGTAATTATTGATGCATATTTGAAAAGGTTCTATCTCATATAATTGAAAGAACAGATCTGAGGGAGCATGATCAGAAAAACAGTACCCCACCATAATTAAGCTTTTAAAATTTTTGTTTTTTCAGCATTTGATATGCTATAAAGATTCTGCAACCCACCATTCTCACCAAAAGATAAACTTAGAAAATGAACAGCTCTTGTCTAAGTACTAGAAAACAAGGAAGCTGGGAGTGGAGGCACATATGTAATCCTAGCTGCTTAGGAGGTTGAGGTAGGAGAATCATGTGTTCAAAGCCAGCCTCAGCAATTTAGGGAGGTCCTAAGCAATTTAATGAGACACTGTCTCAAAATAAATAGATAAAAAGTATTGGGGATGTGGCTCAGTGGTTAAGTGTGCCTGAGTTTAATTCCTGACACACACACACACACACAAAAAAAAAAAAAAAAAAAAAAAAAACAGGAAAAGCTGAGAGAGCCTCTTATTTTTCCACTCTGAACACAAAGGAGGCTACTGTATATTCAGAGATGAACTATCCACACCAAGTAAGGTAATGTTAAATATGAATTTAATTAGTTATTTTTTACACATGAAGTCACATATACTATATTATATGAGGTACAAAATAAAGCTTGAACATTTTTTGATTTGGTTTTATTTTACCTTTATATTTTTATGTATGGAGTTGTCACATAAATATAATTCATAATGAAGAAAGATTCTATAATTTATTGCATTTAAAAATGGAAAAAGAAGTAAATATATTGCCCAAATGTGCATATAGGGTAATTTCTAAGTAAATCCATGTTGGAATAATCTTAAGAACGGACATTTTGTTTTACTCTCTTGAATGAAGTTAGGAAATTTCACTTGCTTAGAACCATTACTTTAATTCCAGGTTCTTTTTGTCTTTAAAAACATCACTTGCAGGCATATGTTGAAAGCAGGTGCTTCCCTGGTTTATGACATACTCTGCATTATTCACTGAGTACAGAGAACCATGGCCTTGGCTATAGTCTCCCAGAGATGCACACCAAGGAAAGATGAGATAACAAGTTTCTCTATGATTGAAACAGAAACTTTGATCTCAGGAATTGTGTTATCTGGTATTTTTTTAGGATCCATAATCTTAAAGGAAAAAAAAATAATTTCCAATGAATTAATAATGGCTTGAGACTCAACACACGGCAGCAATTTTCACCGCTGAGGTTGTTTCTTTTATAGTCACACTTGATTAGTATTTGAAATGTGGAGGAATTGCAATATGCATGGTTTTCAAAGTCCTTTACAGAATTTCATTTTTATCACTCGGAGAGAGTCAATGAAAAGGTAATAAGAACAGCTCTATGGGATATTTTTATAGGAGTGTCAGAAGCCAGTAAGCTAACTACATGAAAGAGCTCAGATTGTACAGACAGGGTTTGGAGCAGAAACACTTCAGAGACTTTATATCTAGTGTTTTGACTTTTACATGTCCTTGGAGAAAAAAGTGTGCTAGCTACAAAACCAAATAAGGAGGGAAAAGGAACAAACTGTATGCTTAAGAATAATTACAGTTTCAATTTTCTTTCAAACTAAATGTGAAGTTTCAAAGATAAAGTGTAATAGAAACTGGGCTGGTTTGTGTATCTAAAATATTGCCAGAAATGAAAATTCTTATTTCCTTGCTAACTCATCTCAAATTTCCACCATATGGAAGTGAGTCTGGGTAGCTTAATTGAATGCTATCAACTTCACAAGTCCATTTGTTTTTGTTTTGCCTTCAGTACACAGCAAGAATATCAGATCATTATTACTATAAACTAAACCTTTGTAATTCAAGTCTGCGTTAGATTTCTTATCTGAGGGTTTTTAAGATTTAAAAAATCTCAATTATTTTAACCTCTTTTCAAGGCATGAATTTTTCTTTTTCATTCTTCTGGAAAAGATGTCAAGATATTATTTTCATGACAACACAAGCAATCTTAAAAGAAAATACTTCCTTACTAACAAAAAACATAAACGAGGGGGGAAAAATTGGTAGTGGAAAACAATAAAGAGTCCCATCATTATTGTGAGTGTATAGTGTCATGCTGCACTTAAAACTTCAGAGAGAATTTCAGGGCAAGGAAGTCACTTTGGCTAAGCCATGTATTTCAAACAAATGGTAGGAAGAAACTGTATATGGTGTGTCTTTTGTAGACAATTGAAACCACTATCTTGTAAGCTTAACTGACCTGTAGTAACATTGGCGCTGACTACTGCCGTGATCCCTGCTTGCTCTTCTCTCTCTCCACATTGGCCAAATCATTCGGACAACCAACTGGTACTCTTGAATCCAGGCCAGCTTGATTTGAGTGAAGTTTCTTGGACACGTCTACATGGTGACTCTGAAATGACACAGGCCAGCGTGATTGATTTTACAAGTAAATTATCAGTCCAAAATAAATGTTTCCCAGAGATATGACAAGGATAAACACTTATCATATGGCAAGTCATTTCTGTATGTCTTAAAGAGAATAGTCTGTCTGTCAAAGTAAGTTATAAATTAGAAGTTCCTCAATATATTTTGATAATTTAAGTGTAGAATTTTTAAGGCCATCTAAGTGACTAGAAGAAGTTGTTTGGCACACACAAAAAAATCATTTTCAAAGACTTTTTTGTATGTGTTACTTTTTTCCTTATGAAGGCTTAGAAAATATTTTTTAATTTAGAGCATTTTAACTGGTTTTATTTTTATAGTTAAATAATACAGACCTTGTTATATATTACATATTGTTTAACGAAGAGTGGGTATCATTTCTGTATTATCTGCACTCTTAACATAAAATATAACATCTATTTGAAATTTACATATATTTTTATCAGCATCTTAAAAAGCTGAGAAACTCTTCTAGTCAACTTAAGAATAGTAATTCATTGCATAAATCAATTATATTGTATAAATGAAGTATTAAGGCACAGTATCAATGGCCCCTATAACTCATCTCACACATAAGAGATGTCATAGTGCTTGACATTCCACTGACATATTTTATACTTTAAAAGGATCATCGGATAGGAAGACCTAAATAAGAAATACAGCTGAGGAACTTTGATTCATACCCAGATTCAGACTAGAAGAATATCAGTTTGAATGTAATTACAAAATATTTGAAGATTCATAGTCAAAATTAGCCATATCAATTTTGGCCATCTACATGAGTTTGTCTCACTAAAGGATAGAATAATGAGCAACTTTTCTCTAAAGTTCCTTCTACCGAATAGTATAGCATTAAATTAATTAAAGATTGATTGTATAAAATCAAAGGCTTTTAAAGCTTGGAAAGGGCAAATAAGGAAATTAGAGTTCAGTGTGATTAAATAATTCACCCGTATTAGCAAAATGAATAGTGTCAAGCCTCAGGGATTTGTCTCCTGACCCTTAGTATGGTGCTTTTTTTGTCATCCTACGATTGATCTGCTGAGTTTTTCCCTGCAGGGGACTGGTTGTACTGATGGGCCCAATTCTCCACTATCTGTATCCATGTCCTTTACATGAAATTTTGCAGAGCCATTTAAATCTAGGTTTTATCTTGTCCATTGGCTTCTTCTGGACTAACAGCATATTTATTGAAATGGAGGCTTAAGAGACGCTTGCACAATTTGTTTTGCTCATGCTTATACTTCCACTAGGCCACGAGAACGTGACCTGTGTAGGTTAGCCTGCTGGAGGCTGAGCGTGAGATGGAGCAGGGTTAGGTTATCAGTTGCCCAACATGAGGCAACTGGCAGCCAGAGGAGCCTAGACATTTTGAAACTAGACATTTTGAATCAGGATAGAGTCCTACTACCCTGTGTTGAAGACTGAACACCCAGGAAATGCCAAGGCAAGAGCAAAAAGTTTAATTTAAAGAATAGAAGAGAGAGCTAGAGCCAGAGTGAGAGCAACCTCTGGAGAGGTGGGAGTGCAGAGCTGGTGCCTGAGAGAGAAGGGTGTCTTGTCCAGATTTCAGGTTTCCCTTCTTCTAATGCTCCCTCCTCCCATTCCACCTGCTTGGTGACCAGAAGGGCAGGAAAAAAGCCAATCAGGGGATAGTTCTCCCTATTTTGAATATCTGCCTAAAAAGGCAGAAAAGGAGACACCCAAAGGGTATTCATTAACAACTGCTTGCTGGGAGGAACAATTCCCTAGTGACCTTGGTTAAAGGTGAGGAGAAGGGAAAGAAGTGTTCTGGAGGTATTAACATTCCATATCCTTTTTTTTAAAAAGTTATTCATTTATTTACTCATTCATTCATTCATTCATTCTAATTAGGTATATATGACAGCAGAATGCATTTTGAATGAATACTGTACATAACTGCACCAGCTCCCATCTTCCCTGGCCTGACCCGATCACCTATCTACACTTTGTTCAAAATTTGAGCAAAGGGCTGGGGATGTGGTTCAAGTGGTAGCGCGCTCGCCTGGCATGCGTGCGGCCCAGGTTCGATCCTCAGCACCACATACAAAGCAAAGATGTTGTGTCCGCCGATAACTAAAAAAATAAATATTAAAATTCTCTCTCTCTCCCTCTCTCGCTCTCTCTCCCTCTCTCACTCTCTCTTAAAAAAAAAAAAAAAATTTGAGCAAAACCTGTCCAGTTCACCTGAAACCAACTCAGTTTAGCTAAACCTGGCTAAAACACAATCTCATGAACTAAGTGTATTTTGGGCTTGTATGTCATTAAGTCTTTTTGGTGGCCGTCCAAGATTGTGTGATAGTAGATAATTGGTGCATTCAACAACCAATTATCTATATTTTCTCAGACACTGGGAGTGATATGAGAACGCAAATATAAAAGTGACCTAGTTTCAGACTCTAATTTGTTCAAATAAAATTTCTTAAATTGTTTAAGCAGAGAATTAAAATAAGAGTATGGTAAATCATTTGTACATAATTCCCAAATTCTTTTTCTAATGATAATGTGTCCTAGTGATATTACCAGGACAAGTCAGAACATCAGAGTTTGAATGTTGATATTAACTAGAATTAAATCACCACACTTGTTTACATTTGACTTATCCACAGCCAATGAAAAAGTCTATCATGACTTTTTTTAAATTTTTTTTATTTATTTATTTTTTATTGGTTATTCAAAATATTACAAAGCTCTTGACATATCATATTTCATATATTAGATTCAAGTGGATTATGAACTTCCATTTTTACCCCAAATACAGATTGCAGAATCACATCGGTTACACATCCACATTTTTACATAATGCCCTTTAGTAACTGTTGTATTCTGCTACCTTTCCTATCCTCTACTATCCTCCCTCCTCTCCCCTCCCCTCCCCTTCCCTCCCCTCCCCTCCCCTCCCCTCCCCTCCCATCTTTTCTCTCTACCCCATCTACTGTAATTCATTTCCCTCCTTGTTTATTTTCCCCTTCCCCTCACAACCTCTTATATGTAATTTTGTATAACATTGAGGGTCTCCCTCCATTTCCATGCAATTTCCCTTTATTGTCAGGCATACATTATCACACAAATTTTGAAGAAAAATGGATTCAACCAACATTTAAGTATCCTCCTGATTTTGAATTAGATACCTTTGGAAAATGTATTAGTTTCAAGTTATTAGGTATTAAATCATAGTTTCTTAGTATTGAGAAATGAACTAAAGAAGGAATGTACTTAATGACTTTTCATATCAAATTCAAGTAATAACATTACAACATTGAGGGGAAATCTAACAGTTCATATAAATTATGCATCTTACATTCCATAAAGCAATGAAGAAATACTAAATTCTAAAAAGTTCTTAAACCTTTTGTCATGAAAGCCCCATGAGAGAAAATAAGCCCTTGGTCGGAATGGGTCAGTTATTACAAAGGTCCTGTGCTTCATGGTACAAACCTCTGGCAGATTGGACATTTTAAAAAGATATTATTGTTTCAGACATTAAGAACTCCTCTTTGCGGAAGCAGTCCCCACACTGGAGTCTCTGCTCATCAAGCCCTGTCAGATTACCCAGCCATTTCTTTGCTTTATCCAGGCTCCTGTGACCTAAAAGGAGGTAGCTTTCTCTCAAGCTAGTAACCCTTTCCAACTTTTCATCTTGTTTACCTCCTCAGCCTCTCCTTCCACTTCCCTGCATCTCCACATCATACTGAAACATTTATTTTCTGTTACAGTAAAATTCTCTCAGTGCTCCATTCTTCATTGCTCTGTGCCTTGCATTAACTCCCAACGCTCTCCCTTCTCTCACCTCTTTCCTAGGGCTCAAATTCTTCCACAGTGCCTTTAGAACTTTGTCCCATGGTTTCCAACCTTCACTGACTATTCCACTTTCAGAACATTGTTTCTACCTAATTGGCTAAGTCCCTATTCTCCACTGCAGACATCACTTGTCTTGCAAGTGAGGATGACTACTTATTCTTCTACATCCTGGTTATCCTCAGGTTCATGCTCTCCTTGTCCTGAGTGCTAGCCATTGCATCCTTACCTCCTTGCTGAATTGATATCCCCTTAATGTTAGTCAGTAACAAAATACCTGAGAAAAATCAGGTATAAAGAGAAAAAGGGTTTTGAGATCACAGTTTTGGAGATTCCTGTCTGTGATCAAGTGGTCCTGTTGGTTTTTGGGCCTGTGGTTCAGAAGCACATCATGGCAGGAGAACATGGAGGAGGAAGCCTATTAACCTTATGGTCCAGACACAAAATAGAGAAAAAGAGACTGGCCTCCTGCAATCCCCTTTGGGGGCATGTCTTCAATGATCTAAAACCTCCCACTAGGTGTCACTTCTTAAATGTTCCCACCACTTTCCAATGGCACCAATCTGAGGACCAACTCTTCTTTAACCCATGAGCCTTTATGGAGACATTCAATACTCAAATTATACCACCCACCATCTAACTGTGCACCATCTCTCTTTTTGATGGTATCATCTGTCTACTAATCTCTACTCATCATGCATCCTTCATAAAAACACTTTGGCAACCATATTATTGCTGTCCTTTTAGCTTCAGTGTAGCCATAATTCTAGATGACATCCACATATATATAAGTATCTTTTTCAATACTCCAATTGGATCTCCTTATTGCAAATGAACTTTTAATTTCTTTACCTCAGCCTTCCACTACCAAAGTCACATGTAAAATTTTTCATCACCTTAAATGTTTCAAACCCCCAAATTACTAAGTGGCCATCTCCTATTCTCACTTATTTTCTCAACTCCAGACAAATATTCAATCTCTAAGACAGCTTTGTCCATGACTTCATTGAGACCTGAGATCCACCCATCCCCCTACAGTCTCCATATGCATTGGGCTCTTGCTCTTTTTTTTTTACCTTTCTTCTCTATCCAGCATCCATTCCAGTTCAAAAACTTCAATTTGGCTTATAACCTGTCAGAATTTATCTTGTTCTGCCCTAGCAGCATCTGACATGTCTAGTTACTCCCTCTCATTGGTCTCTGATGTTCTTCTTCCTATCACTTGGAGTACTCATTCTTCTTTGCTGGACCAATCTCTTTTATCTAAATATTGAGTGTTAAGCATTGTTGAGGTATTGTTATTTACATAGTTTTCTGTTTATCATCCCTAGAGAAATTTAACAATGCCATAGTTGAATTAATCATCTACATGTTTATGACTCTAGAGGGGCGATCTCCCTTATTATAAAATAGGATGAGGGTGAAACGCCATGGTAAATATTCTGAACTCCAACTCTAATGTACTTTCCACTCCACAGTCCTACCTATCTCTTTCTTCCTGTCGGAAGGTTTGGGTATTCCATTATCCTGGAATATTCTTCAACACTTTTCCCTTAATTTTACTAAATCTTGAGTTTCTGCAAGTTTTCTCTTACCTTACGAATTTTAGACAGAAGTCTATTTTCTATTTGAGTATCTTGTACTTCTACTATGATGCAATTTTCGCAATTATAATCAAATAATACCTGGTTTCATGTTTAATATATCTCTCCCTAATTAAAATATAAACACCCCTTGAAAGTAAGGACTGTGCTTACACTATCTACTTTCCTCATTTTTTAATTTGAGTGTCCTAACAGTTATAGGTTTTAAATAACTACACATTAAGTAGATGGATAAATCCATGAATCATGTTTGAACTTCATTTCTATGATGCATTTTTTTTAGCCACATATCAGTGATTGCTGTGAGGTCACACATTATACACAAAACAAAGTTGTGTTATATCCAAAAAGCATTCCTAACAGTACTACTTATTGTATAAATGAAAGGCATATATGTTTGAAGGTGTTTTATCTATAAAAATACATATTTCAAATCCTGTATGTTTAAATAAACTTATTAGTGTAATCACTGCAAACATTATAATTATATAATGCCCCATACATCTTGTATTCAAATCGGATTGACCAACTATCAATGGCAGTTATAAATCACCATAATTATTATGTTAGAAAAAGTTAGAATTGAGAATTAAGAGTGTTCACACAGTAGCCCTAGACATGAGAAAGTGTCCTGACAAAAATTGAAGAAATAAAAGTATCAGTCACTGGTTTGATGTCAAGTCTTCAACCTGCAGGTAGGGGCTACAGGAAATTGATAAAATATGTACAAAGAATGGATGCGAACATGGATAAATCTGAACTGGCTTTTGTAATCACTCTATAGTTGTACTTCAAAATTGAATTCTGTGTAGTTTCCATTTAAGTAATCATTAGAAATGAGTTTTTAGAGTTTTGCTAATATAAAATGGCTATTAAATTATTTTTATGTTATTATTAGTTTATAGTTTCCATGTTGTTTTAGTGTTTTTGTCGAATAATAATTCAACTACAAAATACTAAATGTATAGCTCATAAATAAAGAAAGGAACAAATGAACATCACCCCCCAAAATATGTTAATTCATATATTCATTAAAAAGAATCAAAGGATTTCCTCCAAATATTATACCTAAGATATAATTTTTTTTTTTTTTTTAAGATTCCTAGTTCACGATATGATATTCTTTGTGTCTCTTCTCTCCAAAAACCAGTAGGCTTGCTTTTCCTGAGAAAGCTATGCAGGACCTGTCTTGGGCAGGGATGGAATATTGTTCATATTTAAAACAAAATGAAGTTTCCCAGATAATGTACATTCCTTTTTACTTTGTAAAAATGCAATCATCTTCTAACTGACTATAAAAAGGAACATCCTTCTTTGCTTATAGAAACAACTGTTCCATGGTCTATACTTTTTCACTTCAGAAAGTAAATTTAAGTGATAGTTCAGAAGAAATTTCAAATGACATTTTTCATTAACTTTCTGAGAACTAAATTTGATTTAAAACAAAATTAATAGCCATAATTCAGAGATTATACATTACATTAAAGTAAAGAAGGATCAAAAAGGAATCATAAGTAATATAGGCTTGTTGGGCATATTTAAAGTATCATTCCAAAAGAAAACACACTCCTTTATATAATGTGTCTTCAGTGTGTGTGTGTGTGTGTGTGTGTATGTGTGTGTGTGTGTAGGAGGTGGTATATTTTTTTGTAGATGTGATGTGGTTAAATTACCATAAATAATTTAATAATTTAGAAGACCATTGAATTGTTTAAAGAAAAAAGAAAAAAACTTAGTGAGCACACACAATTATGTGTCATTTGTCTTCCACTATGTCTTGTGCGTATATATGTGTGTATTCTCTATTGTTATATGATTGACTATAAATAATTTATAAGATTATCAAGTGATTTATAAAAACACAAGAAATTTCTCATTGTGCATTATGAAGATCCAATTTAATGGAGGCTGATTTTTTTTTTGAGTTAAGTATTTAAACAAGGAAGAATGTAAACTTCGAAAGTAATCTAAATCTGATCATCCACAAAGTCCTCTCTTTCAGACAGTATTCTCAGGTTTCATATAATTATCCATATATACTCTAAAACTGTCTTCTTTGCACAGAACAAATTATTCTTTACATCAATTAAAAGACAGTGCTTTGGAGCTTGCTCCACCAGTTTCCGAAGGCACACCGTCTCTTGACACCTCTCCTGTTTTCTGCAGCCTTATGATGTTTTTAGAAGCTTTGCTCAGGTTTGTGTTTGTAGGTGTCACTTTATCAGCCCCTTAGAATCATATCCACTTCTTCTCTTCTCCCCAGAGCTTTAGAATGTGGCCCTCTCCCATGAAACTGCTTGCTGGTTTCATTCACCCTTCTCAGGAAGTGTTCCTCACCCACTATCTATGAACATCTTCAAATGGACCTTGCTGGCTGAACTTTACTCTGGTGGTGGATCAGGGACTTCACCAGAAGTACAGGCATAGACATGTGATAGGATATGAGACATCTTTGAGCCCAATTGTGGTTGGAGATGGTACAGACTTGTCTCTCTTCTGCCTATTCCAAGTATCAGCACCAAGTCAGACATATGAAACAGCTCAGGTTTCCATGTGCCCTGCCCTTTTCCTTGGCTCATAGAAGTGGCAGTAGGTCTATCAGAAAGAAAGATGCTTGGATAAGGGAAGCTTTGGAGCAAGGTGGCAGGTGAATAAGATCCTCTGGCATCTCTTCCCACAGACACACTAGGTCAAACCTCTATTGTTATACCAAGGGCTAAGGATATCAGGTGACAGACCACTCACTGGGCTGCTGTTAGTGTAACAAATGTACTGAAGAAGCCAGGGAAGAGAGAGTTGCCTGAGTCACCCCTCTCCCAACTCCAAGCAGCCCAGGATGAAAAGAGGCACCTCCCCACAGGACATGAGAAAGAGAATTAAGTCAGGGCCTTAGATCTGAAACCTAGTACCAGGCCCATGGAGGAGAAATCTAGTGCTGGAAAATGTCCTATAACCAGGCCAAGACTTGCAGACTGAGCCTCTGGAATTGTCTTATGCTGGAGGACTGACAGCTTCTAACACCCTTCCCCCAAACTTAGATGTCAGAGTTAGGCATGTGAATACTATTGCTGGGGAGCAGAGCACAAAAGCTAACACAGGCCTCTGTCTCAAAGTCAAGGGTCAAGCCCAACACAGTGAGATCCAGCACCTGGTACAAAATGTAAGTAACCACGTAAGGAGACCAGAATTCACAAAGCCTCTAGACAGGCTTAACATCAAGTACAGACCTATGCACTGGCAGGAAGACACAAGGCTTGCTGAACTTGGAGCAGACCTGCAGCAAACCCACTATCCTCCTGAGACTATGCAGGATTCTGTAGCTGAGACTCAGGGACAGCTCAGGTTAGCATCAACTTTGGTTGTAAAGGGACTGTCTCTACCACCAGCCGCCAACCTCATGCAGCATAGCTGTTGAAGTCTAACCCTGGGTAGATCCTCAAAGCCTCCAGCCCTAGATCTGCCTGTGGATAGGGCCTCCAGAATAGCTCCAAATATAATTCCATTCCAGTTATCATCACCTGTGTCTGGTTTTAGTAGTCTTGGGCCATGAGTCCATATTAGAAACATACAGCCTAAGGCAGCCTGTGCCTTGGTTCTAAGACAGTGTTATGCTGGTATTAATGGGCTGTGGGCTCATGTTTTGACAAAACTTGGCAATTTCAGTGTCCATAGGTGACATAGATGCTTAGGTTTGGTGTATTCACAGTGACTGGATTCAGATCTATTCCAAATCCCACAGTATCTGACCACAAGCTGGTAACTACAGACATGGCATTTGGACCAATGGTCACACCTGCTTAAATGGAAAGAATACTATTGCTAGGTACTCTCCTATTTCTTTCTGAATAATACACCAACACTGTATTTGGAAATAACTTGGGCTTGGATTTCCCTCTGGGACTGAAACAGTGGCAACATACAACAGCTAACTCCTGGGTCTTGGTGACATCTGGTGCTGAAATACTGGAAGTGACAACACTATCAATGATAATAATCATCCTGCTCAGAATTTATGGGAGCAAGGTGATGCAAGGGTGTTTCTATATACACAAATCAATAAACATAACCCACCATATCAACAGGGTGAGGAACAAAAACCACATGTTCTTCTCAATTGATTCAGAAAAGTCATTAAATAAAATTCAATGTTTCTAAACACTTAACAAATTTGATAAAAACACTTAACAAATTTGCAAACAAGGAACAAACCTCAACATAACAAAGTCCATTTGTATTAAGCCAGTAACTAACATTATATTGAATGGGAAAACTGAAAGCTTTCTCTCTAAGATCCAGAATGAGACCACTACTCTTATTAAACATACGGCTGGGATGCCTAGGAAGATCAATTAGACAAGAGAAAGAAATGAAAAACATGTAAATAGGAAAACAGGTCCAATTGTCACTGTTTGCAGATGACATGATCTTTGATATTAGAAATCTCCCATATTGCTACAAGAGTCTGTTAATACCAATAAATGTTTCTAGCAAAGTTGTAGCATATAAAATGAATATAAAAAAATTAGTAGTGTTGTTATATTCCAATAGCAAATTATCTGAAATGGAAATCAAGGAAATAATCCCATTTATATTAACCACAATAAAACCAAGAAAATAATACCTTAGAAACAAATTAAACCAAAGACGTGAAAATTTATAAAGCACTGATAAAAGAAATTTAAGAGGACACAAAGTGGAAAGATAACCCACTTTTATGGATTGGATGAATTAATACTGGTAAAATATCCACACTATCCAAAGCAATTTATAGATTCAGTGAAATCCCTATAGAAATACCAATGGCATTCTTCATGAAGCTAGAAAACACAATACTGAAATTTATGTGGAACCATAAAATAACTCAAATGACCAAAATACCGTGAGCAAAATAAACAAAGCAGGGGGGCTTGTACTATCTACCTTGGAAACATACTACAAAGCTATGGTCCTTAAAACAGCATGTCACTGGTATAAAAACAGACATATGGACCAACGGACAGAAAAGAGAACCTAGGAATAAACCCACATTATCTATTGTCAATTGATTCTTGACAAAGGTGCTACAAACACACATCAGAGAATGACAGTTTTTTCAATAAACAGTGTTGGAGTAATTGGATACCCTTATGCAGAAGAATGAAACTAGATGCCTATCTTTTGTCAATTATGAAGATCAGCTCAAAATGGATTAAAGATTTAAGAAAGATAAGACCCAAAACAATGTAACTACTAGAAAAAAAACACAGGGGAAATTCTTGAGGACATTGAAATGGACAAGGAGTTTTTTGGCAACAGGAAACAAAAGGAAAAATAGACAAGGTATTACATCAAACTAAAAAGCTTTTGCACAGCAAAGGAAATAATCAATGCAGTGCATAGACCATCAAAAAATTTTAAAATCACTAAAAAATGATGTCTCTATTTCCCTGATTGCCCTGATAAGATATGACAGCCTCATATCCTAGTCCTTCAAGGACATCCTCTGCCTTCTAGAATGGCTAGGACTACATCCAAGAAAAACGATTCTTCTAGGATTCAGAATCTTATCACGTATCATCATCTATCAACAATCTTACCATTTCTCCGGGAAAGAAGTTTCTTCATTTACTATTAAGAATATTTTAAATTTTCACTTTCAAGGACATATTTTAAGAATACATTATGTATTCAAATGAGATATTGCCAGCACTCATATTTCACTTATATAATTCAGCTGCATCTTCTATTTCCATGTTGAAACTGGGAAGAGAATAATTTGATTCCTAGAATTCCCACCACTTTTATTTAATGTTGATTTGATTACCCTCTTAGGAAAAAATTTTAGCTCATGGATACAGGAAGAAATTAATATAATTATATACTTTTATGATAAAAAAGTGTAATATTTTTTGCCTATGGTACTCTGGTGGAGACTTCACCACCTTTTATTAAACTCAATTAATTCTCCTTGCTACTCTAATGCTTTATGAATTCAACCAAAGATGAAATGGGCATTTGAAGTAAATGTTTAGTCAAGACTTTTTTTTTTTTTAAGTGAGGCTTCAACAGTTAAGTAACTTAGACATTGTTGATATAATTGTCATTATAAAGGGGATACATGAGAAATCCTGCTGCCTTCAAAAACAACCCCATCCCTCCAGATACTGGACAAGCATGAAAAAGAATTTGCTGTTTTAGAACTAAACTGGCAAATGCCTTCCCTGTAAAATAACAAGGTCAGCTTGTTTTAAGTGTTGATATTATGAAAACTGGAGTAGCTCTTTGGGCATAGATAAATCTTCCTTTTTTCCCCCCTTATTTTGCCTTCCAGCAAATATACAAGTAATTCATTTGCATGGTTATTGTTATAACTTTAACAGCTCCTGTTTTAATGGGAAAATCATAACTCTCAAATTCTGTGAAGGTAATCTTTGGCCAAAGGGCAGAAAAATAATCTTATTTTGAATTACAGAAGCAGGAATTACAATGGAATAAACTGTGCACCACATTTTTTGGTTAGATTAGTTTTTGTTGGAATTAATTTTGAATTAAGGGGCATAAGAATAGCATTTGAGCCGTCTCCAGAGAGCAGTGCTTGCTGTAGATGGCAGATGGGAACTGTAGTATGCTATATAATAGGTCTGTACCTAAGAAAATCATTCTAAATTTATTTATTAAAAATCACATTTTAAATTATCTTAACCTTCTGTACATTAACATATCACCTTTCACATGAGTTCAGAAAGTATACATCCTAGCAACTTGATTTAAAACATTGCCATGTTGTTATTCAAACTAGAAAAAATTTAAAAATTGTCTTAATTAGTTACACATGACAGTAGAATGCATTTATACACTTTGATATGTCATTTATAAATGGGGTATAATTTCTTGTTTTTTCTGATTGTACATGTTGTAGAATCACATTGGTCATGCAGTCATATATGTACATAAGGTAGAAACTATTTTGATGAATATGAGTCCTCTTAATATTTCTTTGAACATTTAGGTTGTATGACATATTAAAGGCATACTTGCAACTAAAGTGTTGCTAAAATATAAAAAGCTCAGTTGGGCATGGTGGTGCATACCAGTAGTAATCTCAACTGCTTGGGAGACTAAAGCATGATGATTACAAGTTCAAGGCCAGCCTGTATAACTCGAATGTATCTTACTGGTAGATTACTTTTCTATCAAGCTTAAGGCCCTGGGATCAACCCATAGCATCAAAATGTTTATCTATTTATCTATCTATCTATCTACACACACATATATGCATATACATATATATGTATATATCTATATACATGCATATGTGTGTATGTATATATAGAGAGAGATTAAAAATAAATTTAACTTAAGGTGAAAATTTTTAAAAATAAAATAAAAATAAAAAGGGAATCAGACATAGGTCCCTGAGTCAGGAAAGGTCAGAAGAGCAGCTTTTATGGAAAAGGGTTTCAAAGAAATGTCAGGATTGAGCTAAGGTGAGGAGTGGGATAGCAGACTTCAAGGATCTCTTTCTATGTTTGGCTCTTGTTCACAACAGCATGATGTATATCTTTGCTCATAATGCCCTCTTCTGCTCATCTCTCCACTTAACATCCCTCTCCCAATATGGCATCAAAGGATCCTAGTATTCACACATCTATTTAGCTTTTTTCTTCATCTTTGTTAACCTCTTATAAGTATAATCAAGACTTGGACTTTATTGTCTCTCAGAAGTTCTCCATCCTCAAGATCTTGGGTTTTAGCATTCTTCTGTGCTCACACTTGCTATTACTAACCCTGTTCTTCCCTCTCATTCTTCAATTCATTTTGGCCAATGGGTCTCCTTGCCTCACTGACCTCAAGCCAAGTCTAGGGGTCCTTAGATTCTGTGTGTTATCAGCTTGCTTTCTGTGTTTATGAGATCCTCACTGTCCATTTTTTCTATTTTCTTTACCAGTCCCTAAAAATGTCTTTTTCTTTTCCCATCTATCCTAGAAAGTCTTTAAATTTTTCAAGAGGAGAGGTTTTATAGATTGCACACACTGTTTCCAGAAATGAAGGCATATAACATTGGAAATATTCCAAACGATCATCCTCAATACATTCTCTACAGGATGGTTCTTTTTCTACAGTTATTTTTGTCCTATTTTAATTAAACGATCAGCTCAGGTGTGTTTGTGTATGTTCCTGGCTACTGACAGATACTTATCACAGATTAGGTAAGCAAATTTATTAAATAAATCTTAATGCTAATACATCTTTAATTTTGGAAAACGTGTTTTGTCAGGAGATAATCAGGAAATCTTTAAATAGCGAGAAAGAGTGGCAAAATTTCTCCATGTTACAAAGTAACATGAGGATTTTTGCTGTTTTATACTTTTGTTTTCATACATTAATTACACTCAGAACTTCGTCAACTCATGGTTACAATTTGTTTGCAGCTGAACTTCGTCAACTCATGGTTACAATTTATTTGCTGTTGTGAGTAGTTTATAAAGACATTGTGAAAACATTTCATAGGTAGATTCAACTCTTTAGTGTTTCTTTAGGATTACTTTTAAAAATTCTAAGCAATCCAGTAGCTCTATCAGTAATTATATTTACTCAGTTCATCCATAAAACAATGTTTTCACTGAAGAAGTTATTAAGGGTAGAATAATGTCTTAATGCATAAAAATACTCCTTTATATATGTTGTTATTGAAACACAACCTAGCAACTATAATGGACAGATGTCAGGAAAAAAAATGATCTCTCATGTGACTTTATAGAAAGTTTCCCTCAGTTATTTTTTCATACAAATAATAACAAAAAATAACATTTATTTGAGCGTAGCAAGTGTCAAGCACTCTTCTAAGCCTATCATATACATTAGCATATTGAAATCTTCAATATTTTTCTGAGCATCTTCCAAGAGTATTTAAAATATGGTTTTAATTTGTCGCCATATCATTTCTTTTTATTGTTTTAGCTAGCAAGAAACAGTATGTTTAATAATATCTAACTCTTTCTTCATTACTATTAAAAATACCCCAAAGAGTTAACATTAATTTTAGTGAATTTTAAATGTAATGACATAGTGGATTGAATTTAACAATTTTAAACAGTACTGGAAAATTATAGATGATTATCTTCATATTCTTATTGCTTAGTTTTAAAATATATTGTTAATCACGATAGCTTCATTTTCTCAGTGAATAATATTGCATAATAGAGAAGAAAATATGGTGAAGTTCATTGTCACTCAGTGTGTTTGTAAATCTTCATTTCCGTTTTCTTTATAATTACAAATTTTTGGCTGACATCTTGATAGGCATGACAAGTTCCTCTTTATTCCCTCCTAACATGACTGATAGAGAAATATTAGAAGTGTGAAAACTATCAATTCTATTTTTTAAAAAAAAAAACTGTTTTCTTTTGTCTACATTATAAGTACAATAATATAATAAATATGTTTACCACAGTATACAATACTTACAGAGAAATGCACAAAGAAAGGACATAGCTCAATAATTTCATACAAATTAAAGGAACCTATGAAACAGTTGCCCAGATCAAGAAAGAAAATATTAACAGTCCCCAGATCTCTCTAATTGCTTAACCCAGTTGCACTTAGGATCACTTCCAAAAACTCTAGACAATACAGCTACTCTGTTGGTGACTGTATTTAACCACTGACCTGATACCTAATATCATATCTTAGTTTGCATTCCTATTTGACAACCCTTGTACATTTTGAGCCATTTAGTTTATTCCATTGTTTTTTTGCTTCTTTCTTTATGTCCATGATATACAGAATATTCTACTGTAGATATTTGTCTTTTCTAGTATTGAAGAAGATTTGAGTAATTCTGAATTTATAGCTACCATCAATGATACTGCTATGAATATTCCTGTATGTGTCTTTATTTTTTTGCATAATTCTATTGGGTTGACATATGCACAATTTTCTGTAGGCATATAATTGCTGGGTCATAGAGTATGTACATGCCCAGCTATAGTAGATAACTGCAAATAATAATTTCCCAGGAAAATACACTGAAACCAGGAGTGAATGGTATTATAGGATCTCCAAATCCTCACTAAGACTTGGTACTATCAGTCTACTTAAAATTTTCAGTGATTCTGAGATTCTGGTGTTATCTCACTGTGGTTTTAATTTGCATCTCCCAGAGAAATGAAGAGATTAAATTCGTTTTCATTGTTACATTGGTCATTGAAAGTACTTCTTATGAATATCTGCTATTGTGATGTAACTATTCCAATGTTTTCCCCATTTGCTCTATTGTGTTGTCTGTAATTTTGTTATTAATTGATAAAAGTTCTTTATATAGTCTGAATATAAGTTCCTTTTAATATTTCTTATCTACTTGCAAGTAGCTTCCTCTGTTTTGCCTTTTCTTTCTCTAAGTGGTGTCTTCTGTTTTAATGGTGCTTTCATCTAGAAGCTGTTCACAGTAATTTTTAAAATTGTCTATTTTTAAAGGTTTAATTTTGCTTAAACTACAAAATATAATTTTCACACAACTTAACTGTGTTCATTGGATCTGTAGCAGAATATAATTGCCTGAAATCAAGGGTGCTGCCATACCTCCCTATGTGAGATCTCTCTCAGCTTGAAAGACACTCAGTCTCTGGAAACAAAAACAAAATCCAGTAACCAGAACTGTCTGATAATTTTGAGTTAATATGATCATCTCCAGCTGCTAATTTTAATTCAAAGAAATAACCAGACATTTTGTAAATTTTGATGAAATGCACAAGTACTTCCTATGGAGTAGTCTTTCTAAAAACTCAAATTTGTATCTGTTAAGCCTCAAGATTTAACTATTGATTCACAGGAAATTAAGATAAAGAATATCTTGGAAGGAAGGTATTCAGAGGAAAAGCAATCCTAGAACATATGATAACTAGAACATGTAGAATATGTTACATTTAGTAACCAGGAAAGAAACTGATATGAAGAAATTACGTGTGAAGTACACAGAGTCTTGGAATAAGTGTTTGGGAACAACATAGAACACTAAAACATCATTAATTAATTATAAGTTTCTACTTGAGTGACTGTACAACTAGCATTTCTGCTCCTGTTCACTGGCAACCATAGGAATATGATCAGTAAGATTCATGTTGTAGCAAACACTAAGGAACAAATCCAGTTCTTCTAGTATACTAAGAAAAAAAATGAAGAGAACCTATAAATTAAGAGACATAAAAACATATCATTCAATTGCAATAATTAACATTATTTTAGATCCTGATTCAAACTTTAGGAAAGCATTCATGAGATACCCAGGCAAATTTAAGCATTTACCTGATACATAATGACTTGGAGGAATTATTATTAACACAGTTATTTGTTTCTAAGCATCCCTACCTATGAGAGTTATCTGCTGAAGAATCTGCATCTGTAATTAAATGAAATGATGTCTGTTTCCACCTCCTCCTCCTCAAACATACACATACAACAACAGCGGTGAAGAGTAAAGAATATAGATAGATGAAACAAAATTAATCTTCAGTGGATGGTTGATGAAGTCAGGGGCTGGTTTCCCAGAAGTGTGTCAAGCTATTCTCTCTTTGTGTGTATGCTTGAAACTTTACATAATAAAAAGTTAAAAATAGTTTGGCCTGAGACTTGAGAATAATGATATGCTACAATGTGAGTACACATAGAAACATACTGGATTTCAGAAAGTAGGCTATTGTTCTTAAATCTTAGGGTCAAGGGTGATGACCACTATTAGGATGAAAGGATATTTCTGGGTCACTTATGGTCTCAGAGGAGAACTTGAAAAATTCAACTTTCCTCTAAGAACTGAAATAGAAGCTACTGTACAGACAGTTTGATGGACCAAGATTGCAATCTAACAATACTGTGCAAATAATGGCTGGGATTTTGCAACTGGCTTTCAAAAATATCTGAAAGATAATTAGAGACAGCACATGTTTCAGGCAAACCTGTAACAGAGTACGAGAACCTGCTACTAAAAGCAGAAGTTACCAATAGGCTAAAGAAAGAGACAGATAGATCCAGGATGGCACAATTACACTGTAAGTCCCTAATAAATTGTAATAGCGCAATTCTGAATCTTGGGCAGCAGCAAGGTAGGAGGATCCCTGAACCCCCCAAAAGGAGGAAAGTATTTATATGCTTAGCTACATAAAGGGGAGCTGCATCCAAACAGAATATACCTGGCCTTTCTCAAATCATTAACATGCTCTACATTAGCTAAGCAGTCTGGGCATCAGTGGCTGGCGCAGCATGCTCCCCTTACAACTTTAATGACTTTGGATGGCAAAATGGTGGTTATGACCAAGAAGATTATCCCATCAAGCTGGATCCCTATAGCATGCTACTAAATCTGTTTGAAATAGGTATGTTTGTCTTGAGAAAAAAAAATAGTCAGAAATTTTTGTAGCAACTTCAGCGATCCTTTGATTTTCCCATTAGATCTGAAGGGAGCAATACCTTTAAGTGAAAAGAAAACCCATAACCAGCATATACCCTAAATGCACAGTGATCATTTCAGTTGAGCACAGATTATCTATTAGGTGAAGATCTTCAAGTTATGTAGAACAAATATTCTTTTTTACTCTTACTGTACTGAAAACATCTGTTTGTTGGTTTCAATGATCATCTTTATAAATGAAATGAATTTTTTGCATTTATATTATTATGTTATTCCAGAAATATTGGTGTATTTTCCCCCCAATATGTAAAATGTCTGGCATTTGTTAGACTTTAAATACAGGTGCACAGTGTTTTTAAAGTCCATACTGCAGATCAAGACAAGTACTTGGAAGAACAAGCCAGACAACTTTTCTCTCAACAGAAACTGTGTCTAGCAGCTTTGGGCTGGGCTCAAGACCAGGAACAATCTGCTATGGATATTGAGAACTTTGGAAAGCCAAAAATGTCATTTTTCCAGGGAAGTTCCTTTGAATCTGAGCATTAATTGGTGGTGAAGCTTTTCTCACCTAGGTAGCTAGGGATACAGAATATGGAGATTTATTTATGTAGTGATAGTCAATGATTCTTTTAAGGAATCCCAGAGAAATCATCTGGTATGAGCTCTTTTTGAAAACTTTTAGCCATAAATCCTATAAGTATTCATTAAACCACTACATTAAGAAAACAGGAAAGGAGACCAGGCTGAAACTATGTGCATACGGACTGTCACCTGTTCTTCTGAAAGGAAGAAAAGAATATTGCTGAGACAGTTATTACTAGAAAGACTTTTTACCTACATAACAAGACAAATTTTATTCACCATACGTTTCCTCCCCTCATCCATCCAGAACTGGTACCTCCAAAAACTCCAATTCCTTTCTGCAGCTCAGGAATCTACATTAGCTTCAATAATCTGACCCTCAAGTTTTATATTTTATGGGACTTCTGTATACAGCTATGTCATTGAATGTGGATTTACTTCTATTAACCTGTCTTATATCGATTAATGTGTTGCTTAGTCAAGGAACACAGAAGGGTAGAAGGGAGCAGTTTTTCCCTCACACACACCACTTATATAGGCCTGGACTACCTGTGAGGCTTTGCTAGGGGACAGAAATAGACCAGATTCTCCAGTGTAACCCATATCACCATCTATCATGGCACTTATTCTAGATTAATTACAGGGAGTTAAAGAGAGAAGAATGTTTGAGTTCTATTGTCTTTATCACCTATACCCAAAGCTCATGCTTGAGAAGAACATAAAATTTAGACATGTCATTTCTCTTTAGATTTGTTATTAACTCATATTTTAGTCATATATTAAGAGAAAATTAATTTGTTGTATATATATATATATATATATATATATATATATATATATATAATTTGTTCATTAAATGGAGACACAAATTCAAACTGAAAATTTAGTGACTATATAGTTGTCACCCACAACCACACCATCCCAAACTTCCTAATATGCTTCAACCCACTCCCATGTTGACTTTGGTGTGAGAAATTCCATAAGGTTGAGACTAACATTGATAAGGGACATTAAGAACTGAATATTTATTGATATGGTTTTATAATACCAAGAGTAACCTTTTATAATACCAAGAGTAACCTCAGGCTCATATAAGTGTTTTAAGTTCATTCGAATCTCTATACAAGTACATACTTTGTCATTATTATTCACCAAAGTGAAACCAGTTGACAGTGGAGTTGTAAGAGCCAAAACTTATAAACAAATCAAGTCAAAAGAATGAAATGATATTCTCAAATGCAAAGCAAACTACATTCTAGACTAAATACCCATCCTTTTCAGATCTATGTTTAGATTACTTTCATTAATTGCCATTTTATTTATTCCTCTATATTCTTTTATCTCCTAATGTGGTTGAATTTGAATTTTCCCTTAACCTTTTTCACAGTAAAAGGACTTATCTCAGGTTTTGAAAACTAGAAAATGGTGAGCAAGAAAAAACTGGATGGTCAAATAGAATAAAAGAAAAATACTTGTCAGCATGATGTTTGCAATATGTCAGAGGATATGTAAAACAGCAGAAAATAAGAAGGAATTTTTAAAATAATAATTATTGGCTATGAATGGAAATGTTGCCTATTTGATCCCTGTAGTGTTCGATTTCAGTTTTTATTTCACACTTGCCTTAAAAGTTGGGTAAACAAGTTGTACACAAATGCTTAAGAGCAACCTGGAGTTTGACTTGCATTCTGGTAGTAACCTTATGCTTCCACCAGATGGCAATCGTCTCTGGCTCTTGGCAGCTACATCCCAGAAGCTTGCTGTTGTTCACTGCTGACAAATCAGTGACATGATATCTATGTACTCGGTTTGAATATGGGAAATCTGCCAGAACTCTGTGGCTCTGGGATTAAATGTCGCTCATTTGAAAAGAGATTTCCATGGGCAGAGGTTTTTATTTTTTCTAGTCGTACATATATCTTCAGGACAAAGGCTATTTACATAAACTTCAGGCTTCTGTGGAGCCTCTCAGGATCACAGTTGGCACCTTCTCTTGATGTTGAAGACTCCAATAGGCTGGTAAAAGCACTAGTGAGTGTCTCAGAGTATTGTGTCTCTTAAAGCAGAGCCAACTAAGAAGTATTCAAATGCCACCCATTTCTCAAGTATTCTTATCAAATCTTAACTCCTTGAATATTTACCTAAAACATTTTCGTTTTCTTGGCAAAGAGCTATGTAAATACATTCACTTTTACTTTCTTTTTTTAAAAATACATATGTCTCTGAGACATCTAAATAATGTGTCAGATTTCAGGATTTTACTCTCCACCTACATAAGTTAAACTAATTCAAGAATAAAAGGCTTAACACAATGATCAGAAACATTTGCAATCAGGAATTCTAAGCAACAGAGAGTTAACTCCCTTTACTGCTAAAGAGAACCTTCCTTGTTTTTTAACTTTTTTTTTAAAAAAATTATACCTCTAACAAACTGACATGGGTCTGTATTAGTGAATTGCTTTTTCTGTACAAAAATCCATGCAGTCCTAGATGCTGTCTGTACTTTATACAGGGAATAGACTGGGGAAGTTCTCACAGGATGCTTGTGTAGGACAAAAAGTGGGACTTGGGGCAAAGAGACTTCTCAGGGAAGGGCAGACTATGACTTGGGGAGGGAGATCTGAGGTGGAGCTCTGTTCTTATCCCCTATGCTTTTTCCTATTCACACCTAGCAACAACAACAAAAAAAAAAAAAAAAAAAGAAGAAAAGAAAAGAAAAAAAGCATAGCTGTTGAACAAAATTATGGGTAAGTCCTCCCTTGCCACAGAGTCTCAATCTCTTCCCCCACCCCCCGTTCAACACAATAGAGCATGCTGCAAATCCAGAGACTGCAAATGTTTTTAATATGCATAATATAAAGGAAGTGTTAGAATTCAGTATAAATTTAAGTAAAATAAATACTCATTACCCAGAACTAAATTCACAGTCATCCACAGAGAATGGGACTGTAATCCAATTTCTAAATAATGTAGCATATGTGAATACAATCATGCATAGGAAAGAAACATTTTCTATGGATGGGGAATTAGGGACTACATTTTTTTAGGTAAACAGTGCAACATAGAGAGACCATAGTACAGTTTAGAAAACAGCAAGTTCTATTTTATTTCACTAGTAGTGAGTTACAGGTTTTTCATATAAAATTAAAGGTCAATTTAACTCCTGATACCTCCTCTATAATTCATTCAATTGTCCACACAAAAAATTCCAGATGTCTGACTGCCCATGCATGACCTTAAAGATTATTCTGCAACCACATTTTATGCCTTCCTTTCTATGCTTTACTTTGTAATTCCCTGGGTAAGCCCCTACTTTGCCAATTTGCATGTCCATTCTGCTGGACAGTGTTGTTCTAGCAGTGACTTAGCTTGCTCACTTTTCAATTTTTATTGAGCCCTTAATACGTGTAACTAATCTATTAATCAAGTAGCTAGCCCATAAGTTTTCTGACTATGCTATTTCTGTAAAATTCCAAAATGCCCAGGCAATATATACCTATTCATATCTCCTTGAGAAGTCCTGGAATCCTTGTGCATCATGTTAGTTTCCTTGGGCTATTCTAGCAAACTATCACCAAATGGGTGACATAAACAAAATGTATTCTCTAAAAGTTCTGAAGGTCAGAAGTTTATCACCCCTGGGCTGGTGGCTCCACTGTTCCATGCCCTGCCTTTATATTTGCACTGACTTTTCTGGAACTGTATCTCAATTCCTTCAGCTTCTCTCCTGCAAGGATATCGTGATGGTATTCAGGATTCACCAGTTATTTCAAGAAAACTACTATTCTCCAGATTTTGCCATATAAGGGAATATTCTAGAAGAATTGATAAAGAACATTTGGGAACTAAGTCAAAAGGAGAATAAGAAACCCAAGATGAAAATTGAATTCCACTTCTTTAGAACAAAAGAACTGAGAGAGAGCAAGACGAAACACAATGGGGCAAAAATTAATGAAAACCATTTCCAGCTACCTCCAAGGACTAAGAAAAAAGGAAGGCAGGCCAGTTGGAAGGGGACAGAGACCTTGTGAAACTGGAGGGCCTGGACAGACTACTTAATGCTGTTAATGTAACAAAATGTCTCCAGCAGACAGACTAAAATGAGCTTTTTTTTTTTTTTTTTTAATGAATCTACAATCTGACATTTTGCCAATATTCTTGCATTCCAAAATTTCAATTTATTGATTATTTTAAAAATATCAATTTTTAATACCCTGAATTGCAGGGTTCACACAGCACATAAACATCCATTGTCTACAAGGCTTTTCTGATTGGTCACGATTCCCATCAGTTTTCTCCAGTACCATTTCTGGCTGTACCCAAGGACAGGGTTGGAAAACAGTCAATGAAAAAAAGAAGCCTTGAACTTGAGAAAAGATGCCCCCTCTGATCCTCTAGGGAAAGAAGTGGGATGTTAATTAGAGCATTGGCAATGAGAACCTAATAGGCTTTTTTTTTTTTTTTTTTTTTCTGCTTTGAGGGTCTTTTCTGGGGAAGTAGGAAATTTTGACCAAAAAGAACACTTAAGGAGCTGGACACAGTGATGCACACCTGTAATCCCAGCCACTCAGGGGTCTGAGGCAGGAGGATCTAGAGTTCAAAGCCAGCCTCAGTAAATGAATACTTAAAAGCATTTAGAGGGCTGGGGATGTGGCTCAAGCCGTAGCGCGCTTGCCTGGCATGCGCAGGTGCGGCCCTCAGCACCACATACCAACAAAGATGTTGTGTCCGCCGAGAACTAAAGAATAAATATTTAAAAAATTCTCTCCCTCTCTCTCTCTCTCCCCCTCCATCTCTCCCTCTCTCTTAAAAAAAAAAAAAGCATTTAGAATACCTATTAATATTAGGTGCTGGAAATTCAAATGTTTTCAGAGTCCATGAAACAGGGCTTAGTCAGACGGACAGAAAAAATAAATAGATAGCATATTTGTGATTGATTCCAGGATTGAAGTTAGTTGGTGATCTCTGATAAATGAGAGAAGCTTGTCAGAGAAAGCCAACTTAAGAAGCCCCTCCTGGATTTCAATGTTTCTAAAAACCTCTATTGGATACAAAGTTCAAACTGTTAATAGTCATAGTCCAGTGACTTTTAAAATTGCAACATGTGATTTAATCAAATTCAACTGCATATCCGAACCAAATGATTCTCCTGAAAACTGTTCTTAATTGGCCTGAAACCTCCCACTGTCATCAAAAAGTGTGGCCATATATAAGGCTAGCCTTGTTTTGCTGACTTGCTGTACAAGAAATGAGAGCATAAATAACTTGGCCAGTTTTTTCTTCTGCTCTCTGAAAATAAAGCTAGTATATTGTTACAAATGGCTGTGAAGTAGAAGAGGACTTTATTTATCGAAGCAATTTGTGATGGACATAATATTATATCTCCAGAGAGCATTTATCAGTTACTAGGGCTCCAAAACTGTGAACCACTTTCTACAATATATTTTTTTAGGAAAAAGAAATAATAACTTAGAGAGCATTTAATTGCATATGTATATGTATATTTATATAGTAAAGACTAATTAACATCCAAATGCCATTTTAGAGTGTTAGTTTTGTAATCATGTTTGAAAATATTTCCACCTCTCCCCCTCCACTGTACAAATAGAAAGACATTCACACTTTTGCTTGCCTGCACCTGATACTTAAATTTTATAGATTACATCTATGAGAATCAATAAAACCCTACAAATACTGTAGTTCAGTAAGAAATTCTGTTTTAAATCTGCACACCTAGAACCTAACTTCACTATTCCTTAACAAACCTGGTTGATAGACACAGAAGCAGCAAAATAATTCACAATAATAATTCACAATACATAAGTTATAAATATAGGGTAAGCTTCCTTGAAACTTGTTATTTTCTGGTGAATTTGAGCACTTTTTAAGGGTCAAACAGTAACCCACACTTCATTTAAAATTAAATTATCATTTTTATTTCCCTTGGTGTTTCTTCAAATTTTGAAACTAGCTATAAAATAGCATCATTTGATGTTGCTTATCAAATTTTGCTTGGAATATTATAAACTTGGAATCATAAAAGGAAGAAGAATCTTCTGAACATATTATACAATCTACTACAAAACAAAATAAAGATTTAAAAAATGGGGCAAAGGAGGAGAATAAACCAACTGAGAAAAAAATTTCCAGAATGAATTGCTAAGGCTTGAGCACAGAGAAATCTTGTATAGGAAATTTCCAGAAAGCATTCACCTGGAAATATAGAAATGTTAAATTTATAATGACTTTTCCAATTCACTAAAGTGACCTTTGGACAACATTCCTGGTTACTGTGTCTTTCATTTATGCTTTGCTACATTAACTCATTTTCAAAATAGACCTGAGCATCTAATTAACTTCTTAATCTGCAAAATGGGCATAACAGCTAGTAGCTACCCAAAATAACAGGACAAGTTTACCCAGGCTGCTCAGGTTAGATGGAAGACAAAAGGAATCATTAAAACTCTTCAGGTGACAGTTGTTCCCCAAGAGGGTAACAAACAGTCACTTGTGAAAAGTGAAGAAAGAGTTGGCTGGCAAGACAAATAAACGATGATTTAAGCAAGTCCTTTGTGAGAGAGCAAACAGAATCACATGAAACATAGGAAAGTGGGGGAACCATAAAGGATATGAGCCATTGCAAAAACAGTACAGAGGTCCATCAAATAATGAAGCGTAGAGCCTAAGGGGACAACTCAGTTGTAGAGTACTTGCTTAACATGTCAAGGCCCTGGGTGTGATCACCAGCTCCACAAAAGAAAGAAGAAAAGAGAGAGAGAGAGAAAGAGAGAGAGGGAGGGGGAGAGATTGTATTTCCACAATATTATTTGTAGTTCCTCAATATACAGCAGTTCCACATATAGTTATATATTGGAATGACTGAAAGCAGAGATTTTAGCAGATATTTGTATATCCATTATACAGCATTATTTATAATGTGAAAGTAACCCACATACATATATCGACAAACCATCCACCCATAGTTTATCCCTATGACAGAATATCATTCAGCCTTTAAAAAGGATGGAATTTGAACACCCACTACAACACAGATAAAAAACTTAAAAGACATTATGCTAAAGTGAAATATGCCAAAAACAAAAGGGCAAAGATTATATGATTTTACTTCTAAGAGGTACTTGGAGAAGTCAAATGCACAGAAAGATAAGGACGAGAGCTGTTACAATGGGCTGAAAAAGGGAGATATGGAAAGTTGTTCTTTAATGGGTACAGAGTTTCATTCCAGGGAATTAAAAAAGTTCTGGTGATGTGTGGTGATAATGGTCACACAACGGTGTGGATGTCCTTATTACCCTGAGCTGCATACCTAAAAGTTGTTAAAATAGTAAACTTTAAATTATCCATATTTTTTCCAAGAAAAAAATATGATATGGAAGTTTAAAAAGTCCATAGACTTTTATAGATCCAGAGAAGACGTATAGAAACAAAGTATTGAATTGTGGTTACCAGAATCTGGAAAGGGCAAGGAAGGATAGTAAGGAGAGGCTAGTTAATAAACACATAATTACAGTTAGGAGGAATAAGTTCTAGTGCTCTGTAGCAAAGTAAAGTGACTATAGTTAACATGAATTTACTGTACACTTCAAAATAGCTCAAGAGAGAATTTTGAATGTTCCAAACACAAGGAAATAGTGTTTGAGGTGATGGATATGGTTTCTTTACTTATTTGATCATCACACATACATGAATCTATCACACTGTTTTGCATAAATATGGGCAATTATCAATTAAATATAAACAAAACACCTGCAAAAAAGGGGTATAAAGAATATTTCTTCCTGGATGTTGCAAAAATCATTTGTTAAGAAAATTGATACATAAAAAGAACAAATTATTTTAGAAATAATATGTAGCATGAGAAAGGTGATTCGTTAAGGAATGAAGAGTGAGACAGTGGGCTGTTCTGAGGATGGCCAGCATGTTAATAAGTGGCCCAGTAAAGAATGCTAAAAGGCCAGAAGCACCACTAGGTGACTGTCTTCTCCAGGTTAAAATAATGATGTCTCGGCTCCAGTGGAAGTTTTGCATTAGAGCCCTTTAATTTCAAATTTATCACTTGGCTGCTAATCTTCAAGGCACCAAACACTGAAGATATGAAGTCTAAGCTTGGGAAAATGCCGTCCCCCTCAATTTTCTCTCCCACCCAAAGCCAAGTTAAATGAAAAAGGCTGCTTGACATTTAGAAATGTATGGATGTGAATGAGATGAAGAAAGAAGTTCATGTAAGAGAGACGCTTGGTGCTTAAGAGGAGTAAAAGAAAGAGATTTCTGGGGAAAAAAAAAAAAAGAGAAGAACTAAAATGTAATGTTCTAAAGCATGCACCATTCAATAGTCCTTAAAGGTAAGGGGACAGAGCATAAAAGGTTTCTTAAGATAGATTTCTTAAGGATAATGTACAGTGTTTCTAGTTGCTAAGGTACTAGCTTTGGGCAGATGCTGAATTCAAATAAAACCGCAGACAGCGTATTGTGCCCCAGGCTGCTTGACCTACCTACGTGTGATGATGAAAAAGATGATGATTAAATCAATTCCTTTCAGAAATCCTAGTCCAAATTTCTCTACAACACAATGCATCATAAATGCCAATCTTTTTTATTTAAAATCAGTTTTGTTGAAAATAAAGTATAAATAGTTAAGAGGAAGTCTATGTTTTCCAATATTATTCTAGTCATTTCCGTATTAGGCCTAGAGGTGCTTCCTCCGGTAAAAGAACAACTCACTGTATTTGACTTCCAACAGTATAATATACTATCCTTTGAAAATTCCTTTTGACCCAGGGAAAAAAAAATAGTACAGACAAATAATTGAGATCTGGAAATAAAACTATTATTAAATCCTTGAACTTGATCAACTTTTCAGTATATGATATCAGGTACAAGGATCAGAGTTTCCCAGACAACAGACTTTTTATTGACTGCACCAGAAATTATTCTCCAATAAGTTACAGAAGCTGCACATTTCTTTATTAGGTTACTGGAGTCATCTGTCATTTTGCTCAGAAAGTTAAACCAGGGTCGATCTTGGAAATTTTTAGTGGAAATAAAATTTGTCTTTTGTTGCCTCTTCTTAACCCATCTTCCTCTCTCAATTCCCTAACCTTTCTTCATATCCGGTGTTACCTCACACCCTCCACGCTGTATACAATTGAAAAGTATGAGAAGTAAGGCTAACAGAGAGTGATCTTTGCATTCATATGTTTATCACAACATTATTCACACTGGCCAAGCTATGGAAACAACCCAAATGCCCATGGATAGATGAATGGATAAAGAAAATGTTACATGTATATACTATGAGATATCATTCAGCCTTCAAAATGAAGAAAATCCTACTAGGAATAACAAATGAACCTGGAAGATATCATGATAAAATAAACCTTTAACCAAAGGGCAAACACTCTATGATCCCACTTATGTGAAATATTTAAAATAGTCAAACTTTTAAAAGCAGAATATAGAATGGTTATTTCCAAGGAATGAGAAGGAGATGTGTGTGGGGGTGTTCTAGTTCAATGGTATAAAGTTAGAGTTACACAAGATGAATAAGACGATACGTGCTTTTCAATATAAGCCTACAGTTAACAATATGATGATGTGCGCTACTTAAAAATTGGTTGAGGGTAGATCTCATGTTAAGTGTTGTTAACACACACACATACACACAAATAGAATAGTAAAGGGACATTTTTGGAGGTGATGGATAAGCTTATTCCTTTGTGGTGGTGGTATCATGGGATCTACATATGTCCAAACTTAAAATTGTAGACATTAAATACATTCAATTTTATTGTATAGCAATGAAGCTACAAGAACAAAAAATGAAACACTGTGG
Organism: Callospermophilus lateralis; assembly: GCF_048772815.1. Lineage (NCBI taxonomy): Eukaryota > Metazoa > Chordata > Mammalia > Rodentia > Sciuridae > Callospermophilus > Callospermophilus lateralis. Next base: position 38,197,272 of record NC_135310.1, on the reverse strand, counting down.
AATTTGTGTTGAGAGCCATCAAATGTAGAGATATTTAAACAGAATCCTCTTACTACATGAAACAATAGGCCAATCTGACCCCCACAAATTCTCACATGTATCTAACTAAAGAACTTAAATTATTCACCCACCCATATGGGCAGCAATTTGGAAACATGTGTCAAGGCCTTGTAATATGACTACCCTTGACCAATAATTCTACTTAAGGAAAATGTATGCCTACATAATATTAACTATAAAATTCTTTAGAAAAAAAAATATTAGAAACAATCATAATGTCAAATAATAATAAAAATGTCTAAAATAATACAGAAAAACCTAGAATCCTGCAGTTGTGGATTCATGAGATGTCTTCTTGTTGTTGTTGCTTTTGTTACTCTATGTTGTTCATGCTGGTCTCCAATGTGAGGGCTCCAAGTGATTCTCCTGTTTCAATCTCCCAAACATCTGGGACCACATGTGTGAGATACCATACCCAGTTGCATTTAGTAACTTTTTAAAGGCATTTAAAAAATAATATATAATGTTTACAATATTTCTGCTATGATCTCTTTTTAGAGAGAGAGAGAATTTTTAATATTTATGTTTAGTTTTTGGTGGACACAACATCTTTTATTTTATTTTTATGTGGTGCTGAGGATCAAACCTAGCACCCCGTGCATGCCAGGTGAGCACGCTATCACTTGAGCCACACTCCCAGCCATCTGCTATAATCTTATATGGATAAAAACCAATGATGGTGTTGGTATGACTGTACAATGTATCTGTCCTATTATGTTAAACTACAAGTACTGGTCTGTTACCATCAACATGATTTATTAGTATTATACCCTTTGGGTTCATTTGGTTTTCAATTTTAATTTAATATACTCAATTATGTTCTTTCTAATGCAATAGAAAAAAAATAGTGATACTGTTGGGTATTTTGTGGCAGAAATTTGGATTATAAACAGTTACACCTGTTCAATTTCCTATTGTAAGTCATTTTCTGTTTTATTTTTACAGTTAGTGAACCATAGATAATATTAATTAACTGGTATATGCAGTCAAAAACATAGTTATTCCATAGGACACACGCATGCACAGAAGACCTAGATGGTCTTTGTTAAAGTGAAAATTACCAGTGAATTCTGCTTCAAAGTAAGGAATTTAACAAATAACATTTACTTAAAGAGAGAAGATTTTAGCTGTTGTCTAAGTCTCTTCTTATTTCTATAAATAAAAGTATAATTCTCAAAGATTTTCCATACTACTAGAATAAAGTTTAATAGCATAAAATGTCTGATAATATGAGTATTTAGAAGATTAAGGTTATTTGTTTCAAATTCAGCTTATAACTAGTTAACTAGTTTTTCTGCATTTATCCCCAAATATGTTTTTTACTTTGTTCTAAAATTATTTATCAAGTATCATTAAGTTTGGGCTATGTATGAAAGGAAACACAAAATATTAGTGACTCAATGAAGAAATTCTTTACTTTTTTCTTTTTTTCTTCTTCTTAATGAGGTACTGGAGATTGAACATGGGGCTTTGCATATACTAGGCAAAAGCTTAAACACTGTGCTGAATCCCCAGCAAGAGATTTTCTTTTTTTTTTTTTTTTCACAGAAATATACAATACATGTAGGCTGTTCAGGGTTGGCATGAATTGCATAGTACTAGAGGTACAGGTTTCAGCTCCTTTCTCTTTCTCTCTCTCTCTCTCTTTTCTGTCTCACCAACACTCTCAAGATATTGCTTCTGCTGGGTACGGTGGCACATGCCTAGAATTCTAGCAGCTCGAGAGGCTGAGGCAGGAGGATCTTGAGTTCAAAGCCTCCCTCAGCAAAAGCGAGGCGCTAAGCAACTCAGTGAGACTCTGTCTCTAAATAAAATACAAAATAGGGCTGGGGATGTGGCTCAGTGGTTGAGTACCCCTGAGTTCAATCCCTCTTACCAATAAATATATAAATAAAACAAAATAATAGATAATTGCTTCTTCCTTATGGTTAAGATGGTTTCTGAAGCTCCAGCCATCAGTTTACTCTAGTGACCAGCCCTGTCTTTTAACTTCCCTTAGAGACATTTCTTGCAATTTACAATTGCCATTTCATGCATATATCTCATTGACCCTAACTGTGCACTCTAACTGACCCAGCTGTAAGAGATGATGGGAAAAATAGTGCATATACGGGAAGCTGTACCTTACAAATTAAGAATTGTATATTATTAAGGAAGTAAAAATGAACATTCAGAAAATAATCAATAATGTAATACACAGACATTGCTCTTTATTACAACAAAATGCTTATCACAATATGAGTGCACAGGAAATATTTGATTAGTGGTATCTTTAAAATTTAATTTAACTGTGGTAACAAAATTTAATCATAAACCTGGTAATATGACATAAAAATTTCAATTCTAATTATTTGTATCTAATTATAAATAAAAATGTGCTAAAAGATTAAATAAGGGTGCATTGAAGTAATATCTTATACTAAAATTTATAAACAATAAAAAGCATAATACAAGATTGATTATGTAAAAAATTACAGTATATCTATAAAATATAACATGCACAGAAAATGTCGGCTGTATTAAAATTAATTGAAGAGCTGATTACAAATCAGACTGAACACAAGTAAAGAAACAAAAAGGAATTTTATCAAAATTATTAACATAATTAACTGCATATTGAATTATAGGCAAGTTTATAGTCAAGTTGTTTTTTTTCTAGATTTTCTACTGCAAGCACTTTTACATGAAAACTACTCATGATAAAATTATTTTTAAAAATTATATTGGAGTATGTAACATCGTCATCAAAAGAAGTTAGTGCACCTAATTCACACTGAATACATATTCTCTCCTCTATTACATGTATTTTAACTTCCCTTAGACACATTTCTTGCAATTTACATTCATCTTTAGATATTTCCTTTTTTCAGAAACCAGCCCCTCTCCCCTGCGTGCACACACATACACACATATTACCACACTGCATACTTACACAGAAAGCAAGTTAGCTATGAATGAAGAAAGGAATAAAGAGAATGAACTTCCAGGAAAACCATAAAAACCGTTTAAACTTCAAATAGCCTAAAATGACGCCATGCTATGAAGACAGCCCATACAAAAAGAGATTCAATGTTTCCACTAGTGTCTTCTATAACTAGTATTAGTTTGGGGTAGTGGCTGGCAGGATCTATCTTATCAGAGCCCTACCCTTGCCTCCGTAAAGTGGCTGGGTGTATGTTTGGGACTACTTACTGGAAGAGCCTACTTTCCCAGCACACCCAATCAAGATCTGATGTCCAGATGAAAATATTACAGATACTGCAGCACAATAGGAAGCAAAAACATGTCGATAATCTCAGCTCGAATACCGCGACTATATAACTTTGGAAAATTGACAGTTTCTCAGAAACTCAATTTTTAAGTCAACCTATGATAAAATAATTTTATAATATTTAGGTGCTTCACTGAATTTGACATTCGGTAAAATTCATACCTAAAATTATTTCATAGTCAAAGCAGCTCTGGATTGAAAGACAAATTGAGATGTCCAGTCTCCATTCCATTCCAAACTCTTTAGTGATATTATTCTGGACAATGCTTTTAGGAGTTAAATGCCTATCTATAAATGAAGAAGTGCTATAAGATGAATTTCTAAGGCCTTGATCAGTTTTACACCCCATGATTCTTTGAATGTGACCTTAAGACAATTTCACATGCCAGAATATTGCCTTGGGCAAAACTCTCCTCATAGTCAAACCTGATCTAGCCCAGAGGCTATTTTGCCTACTGAATCTAGAGCTCACCACAGGGTGAAAGTTATTCTTTAAATGGAAAAGCATGTAATTGCTCAGTCTGTGCCCTTCGCAGTGTGGGTAGCTTCATCATTACCCATTGTTCATATCTGACAAGATCCTAGAGATATGTGGTGATTATAAACTGACTGTAAGGCAAGCCAACTGAACTCTATATTTATCCAAACCCCAAGATTGATACTTTCTGTGTCAAGTTAAGGGGTAAGAAAAATCTTCATGAAACAGGATATGAGGTATTGCACATCAGCATCTTATTTTGAAAAAAGATTTGAAACAGAAGAACAATTTGTATTCCTAAGAAGCCCTATCACAGTTTTAATTCTCCCTAAGGATTTTTGCTGTGTGTGCCATATGCCCTCATAGGAATGTGGCATCTCTAATACAGCAGTAAACTTACAGGTAAGTCTGAAATAGACGCTGTGACAGGGCCAGAGACATTTCAGAGAATTTGTGAAAGGGGATTGACTCCAATTAAGTAATCTTATTCTATAAGACCCTGACAAAGCATTACTGGGCCATAGGGTTAAATGTTTCTGGACCTTACTAGATTGAAGATGAAGTTTAAGCCATAAAATAGACCTTATCCCTTGGACATGTAGCTGAACTGAAAGTTTATTAGAGCACAATACATTGTAGAGAATTGCCACTGGCTCCATTGACCACAATAACACCATGTCACAAACATTACAGAGTATAGGAACAGATTTGGAGTTTTGAATAGACCAAGATATTAATAACAGGTACTTTGTTTGATCTTTTCCTGAGATGTTAATAAAATACCTTAACCTCACCTCATTCCTTTACAGAATCACTGCATTCTCGAGCATTTGGAAATGCTTATCATTTCTATAAGTATCATTGTTATCCTAACAAAAAAGTTAATGCCTTTATTGTAATTATTGTTATTATGGAGATATTACCCACATTTCTTTCTGGGCCTCAGTCAACTTACTCAACTGACCTGGCTTGTAATGAGAAAGCTGTATTCACAGGAGCCAGAAAATTACTGGTGTCCTTTTCCTATTAATAGTATATTGTGGTTTCCTTTAGTTGAAAAAAGAAATTTTCTTCCAAATGAGAGAAAACAAGATTATATAGTTTACACATCAATCTATTGAGTCAGGTATAAACATTTTTTTTAAATAGCTGTGGACTATAAAGAAAACATCTTTCCATAACTAGTTTTTAAGGATTGCCTTTGTTCATTTATTGTATGTATTTTATATAATATTTCCTATAGTCAGTCCAAAGAAGAAAACACAAAATGACTCATTAATTATAGAAACAAACAGTTCATTCATGTCTGACCATAAACTCTAAGCCAGGCTGTAAATGCATCATTAATATCAGAACTATTCTTTTAATAAAAGTACAGGTTTAGATCCCCTAATAGTGGCACAAAACAGTCAAATGAGATCTTTTTATCTGATTTGAGGCAGGAAAAATCTGCTGGTTCTCAGATTGACTGGATAATTATCGCTACCATTTTAAGTTAATAATTAAAGTTTATGAGAAGTTAATATGATAAAGAAGCGGCTTAAGCAAGAGAAAAATGACTTGTCATATATAAAAGAACTTCCATAGAGAATTAGTAGATTTATCAGCCGAAACCTTACAGGTCAGGATGTAGTGGGATGATGTAGTCAAAGTACCAGAAGGAAAAAAATCCTGCCAATGAAGAGTATTTTACTGGGCAAAGCTATATTTCAGAAATTATGAAAAAATACTTTGTCAAATAAACAAAAGCTAGGAAAGTTCATTACTCCTGCCTTATAAGAAATACTTATAAGGACTCTTCAAGTTGAAAAGAATGGATTCTAATTAGCAACATGAAAATGTAAAATTCATTGGCAGAGGTCAGGATATAGTCAAATCCAGAATACTGCTACAATGAAGGTGCATAAGTCATTAACTCTCACATGAAAATGATAAAAGAACTAAGTAAGTCATTATAACTAAAATAATTTGGTAATGGGTATACGATATAACAAGATGTAAATAGTGACATTAATAACAAATTGTGTGTCGGGGAAAAGCTAAATTATACTATTTTTGTATGTGGTTGAAGTTAATTGTTATCAACTTAAAATAAGCTGTGATAACTATGTGATGTTTTATGTAAGCCTCATAATAACCATAAAGAAGAAAAAAGCCTGTAGGAGAGACTCAAAGGATAAAGAGAAAAGAATCAAAGCACATCGCTACAGAATTATCAAACCACAAAGGAGCACAGAATGATAGAAGGAAAGGAAGAAATGAATTTACTTCAATTTCAAGGATAAAAGTAGGCTGAAAGTGGAGGGATGGGAAAAGCTGAAACAGTCAATGGAAATGGTCACCAAATGAGAGCAGATACTTGCGTCAGACAAAATAGATTTTAGTTAAAAATTGTCATGAGTCAAAAAGATCATTTTATAAAATGTCAAAGGGGTCAATTATCAAGTATAAAACAATATTAACATTTATACACTCAACACTGAAGTACCTAAATGTTTGTATAACATTCCATCCAATAGCATCTGAATATTTACTCTTCTTAATCATACATGGAACATTCCCCAGGGCAAATTGTATGTTGGGTCACAATATAAATCTCAAAAATGTAAGATTAAGGGTAGGATGTAGCTCCATGGAAGAGCACCTGGGAGGTCTTGGGTTCAACCCCCAGCACTTTAAAAAACAATAATTAAAGAAGCTTGAAATCATGTCAAGTATATTTTATAACTACATTGTATAAAACTAGAAATAGGAGGAAAATTAAACACTCAATTAATGGATTAGTGAAGAAATAAAATAAAAGATACCAAAATATCTTGGAACAAATGAAAATGAAAACATAACATACCAAAACTTATGGAATGTAGTAAATCAGATTTAAGAAGTTTATAGCAATAAATGTGAATATTTTAAAAAAATCAAAATTTTAAGTATACAACCTAACTCCACACCTCAAACTGTGGAGCCAACCTAGATGTCCATTAGTGGATGAATGGATAAAAAAAAATGGCATTTATACGCAATAGAATATTACTCAGCACTAAAAAAGAATAAGATCATGGCATTTGCAGGGAAATGGATGGCATTAGAGCAGATTATACTAAATGAAGTTAGCCAATCCCAAAAAAACAAATGTTGAATGTTTTCTCTGATATAAGGGGGGGTGACTCAAAGTGGGGTAGGGAGAGAGAGCATGGGAAGAAGATTACCTCTAGAGATGGAATAAGGGTGGGAGGGAAAGGGATGGAGAAAGGGAATAGCAAGGATGGTGGAAGGAGATGGTCATCATTATACAAAATACATGTATGAAGATGTGAATTTCATGTCAACATACCTTATATACAGAGATATGATAAATTGTGGTATAAAGGTGTATTAAGAATTGTAATGAAAAAAATAATAAGAGAGCTCATGTATAATGGGAAAAAAGGAACTGGAAATAGAAGAACTAATGCCAAAGTTAGCAAAGGGAAATATTAAATTAGAACAGAAATGAATAAAATAGAGACAAGAAAAACTGTAGAAAAGATCAATAAAACTAAGAGTTTAGTTTTAAAAGAAACAAACTGAACAAACCCTAAACTAAATTAATAAAAAAAGTAAATCTGAATAAAATTGTAGATGAGAGACAGGACATTGTCCAAAGTATAATGGAATACAGTGAACAATTCTATACCAGTAAATGGGAAAACCTGGTAGAAACTGATAAATTTTTAGATACATACAAACTGCCAAGGTGGGATCACGAAGAAAATAGAAAATCTGAACTGATCAGTAATGTAAAGAGACTGAATCAGCAATCAAACCCTTTCAAGTGATAGTTTCACTAGTAAATTCCATCAATATTTAAAGATAAACTAATATAAATTTTCTCAAACTGTTCCATAATTTGAAGAGGAGTAAACATTTTTAAGCTTATTATGCTAGGCTGGGATTATCCTTTTATCAAAGCCAGAAAACAACACGGCAAGAAAACAAAGCTACAGGCCAATATCTCTGGTTAGCACACATGCAAAAGTTCTCAAAAAAAAAAAAAAAAAAAAATATATATATATATATATATATATACATATATATATATATATATATATATATATATATATATATATATATATATACTAGCAAACTATGTTTAACAATACATTAAAAAGATCATAAACCATGATCAAGTGGGATTGATCCTTGGGATGCAAGAATGGTTTAATATGTGAAAATCAATAAATATGGTATAGCATATTAGCAAAATGAACTATTAAACTTTCATGATTATATCAATACATTTGAAAAACTTCATAAAATTTCACATGCATTTACAAAAAAAAAAAAAAACCTCTCAACAAAATAGGTATAGAAGAAATATATCTCAACACATTATAGGCCATACAGGTATGACAAACCTATAGCTGACATCATACTCAAGATCTACAAGTTGAAATCTTTTCATTTGAGATCAGAAAGAAGGCAAGCTTGCCCACTCTTGTCACTTCCATTCATAGTAATAATGGAAGATCTAGTCAGAGAAATTAGACAAGAAAAAAAAAAAGATATCCAAACTAGAATGGAAAAAGTAAAACTCTCTTGGTTTGCAGACGAATTGATATTATTCATTGAAAACCATGAAGATTTCACCCGAAAACTGTTAGAAATAAAAAGTGAATTTGGGCTGGGGATGTGGCTCAAGCGGTATCGCGCTCGCCTGGCATGCGTGCGGGGCCCGGGTTCGATTCTCAGCACCACATACAAACAAAGATGTTGTGCCCGCCGAAAACTAAAAAATAAATATTAAAAAAAAAAAAAATTCTCTCTCTCTCTGTCTCTCTCTCACTCTCTCTTAAAAAAAAAAAGAAGTGAATTCTATATAGTTGCCAGACAAAAATCAACACTAAAAAAAATATCAGTTGTGTTTTGATAAAAATGAGCCTTCTCAAAAAGAAAATAAATGGATTTTCTCCCTCTTTTTCTTTGTTAGCTTGGCAAAGTATTTATTAATTTTGTTTATTTTTTCAAAGAACCAACTTTTTATTTTGTCTATTTTTTCAAAAAAAATTTTGTTTGTTTGTTTTAATTCATTAATTTTGACTCTGATTTTTATAATTCCCTGCCTTTTACCGCTCTTGGTGCTGGTTTGTTCTTCTTTTTCTAGGGACTTGAGATGTAAGGTTAGGTTATTTATTTGGTGATTTTCTGTTCTTTTAGTGAACGAGCTCAATGCAATGAACTTTCCTCTTAGAACTGCATTCATACTATCCCAAGGATTTTGATATGTTGTCACATTATTCTTGTTTACCTCTAAGTAGTTTTTAATTTCATCTGTGATTTCTTCAGCTATTCATTGGTCATTAAATAGCAAACTATTTAATCTCCAGGTGTCAGAGTAGCTTCTAGTTTTTATTTTATTGTTAACTTCTAATTTCATTCCATTATGATCTGATAGAAAGCAAGGTATTATGTCTATATTTTTGGTATTAGATAAGAGCTTCTTTATGGACTAAGATATGGTCTATTTTAAAGAATATTACATGTGCTGCTGAAAAGAAAGTGTATGTATTCATGGATGAAATATTCTCTATGTCTGTATAATCTAAATTATTAATTGTACTTTTTAGTTCTATGGCTTCTTTGTTTCATTTTTTATTTGAAGACCTATCATCAATTGGTGAGACACAAGTGATAAAGTCACCCAGTATTATTTTGTTGTGATTATTTGATTCTTGAGATTGTGGGAGGTTTGTTTGATGTTATGTAGATGCTCCATTGTTTGGGACATAAATATTTAAGACATAAATATTTAAGATTGCTATGTCTTCCCTTAAGCAGTATGAAATGGCCTTCTTTCTCCCTTCTGATTAGTTTTGACTTGAAGTCCACTTTATCAGATATGAGGATACAAACTCCATCTTGATTGCAAGGTCCATGTTAATAGTAAGTTTTCTCCTGTTCTTTTACCTTCAGTCTGTGGATGTCTTTGCCTATTATGTAAGTCTCTTGGAGACAGTATATTGTTAGGTCTTGTCTTTAAATCCAATCTGCTAGTCTATGTCTTTTAATTAATGAGTTTAGACCATTTACATTCAATGTGATTATTGAGAAATAATTCTTATTTCCAGATATTTTGAATTATTTCTGGTTTTTAATTTGAAATAGCTTCTTCTTTTTTGATTAACTATCATTTTAGTGGAGTCACTCTCTTGGCTGTATTTTATTTTGATTTTTTACTACTTCATGAAGTATTTTTTTGAGAATGTTTTGTAGTGCAGGTTTTTTGGCAGCAAATTCTTTTAACTTTTGTTTATCATGGAAGGTTTTTATTTCATTGTCAAATCTGAAGCTTAGCTTTGCAGGGTATAGTGTTCTTGATTGACACCATTATCTTTCAGATATATTATATATTATTCCAAGATCTCCTAGCTGTAACAGTCTGGGTTGAAAATCAAATGATATATAAATTGGTTACTCTCTAAATGTTACTTAATTATTTTCTCGGGAAGTCTTTAGAATGCTATCCTTATTCTAAAAGTGATGATAAAAAAAGAAATATCGCCACAGACAGCCCTGAAATACAGATGATAATCAGAAGCTACTTTGAAAATCTACATTCAAATAACATAGGAAACCTTGAAGACCTTAACAAATTTCTAGAGACATCTGATCTGCCCAAATTAAATCAAGGGGACATAAAAAAAATTTAAACAGAGCAATTACAACCAATTAAATTAAAGAGACCATCAAAAGCCTACCAACAAGGAAAAGCCCAGGACCAGATGGAGTCTCACCCAAGTTCTACAAGACCTTCAAAGAAGAACTTCCATCAATATCCCTCACATTATTCAATGAAATAGAAAAGGAGGGAACCCTTCCAAACTCAATCTATGAAGCTAGTATCACCCTGATTCCAAAACCAAAGACACATAAAGGAGAGAAAACTTCAGATCAATATCCCAGATGAACATTGATGCAAAAATTCTCAATAAAATAGGTCAAATCACATACAAAAACCTATCAAAAATATGATGCACCATGATCAAGTGGGGTTCATGCTAGGGATGAAAGAAAGGTTGGTTCAACATATAGAAATAAACAACAGTAATTCACCACATCAATGGACTTAAAGAAAAGAATCACATGATTATCTCAATAGATGTAGAAAAAAACATTTCACAAAATTCAGCATTTATTCATATTCAAAAATCTAGAAAAACTAAAGATATTAGGAACATACCTCAACATTATAAAAAGTGTATGTGCTAAACCCAAGGCCAACATAATTCTAAATGGAGAAAAATTGAAAGCATTTCCTTTAAAAACTGGACAAAGACAGGGAGACCCTCTTTTACCACTTCTATTCAATATAGTCACTGAAATCCTAGCCAGAGCAATTAGACAAAAGAAACAAATTAAATGGACCTGAATAGGAAATGAAGAGCTTAAACTATCCTAATTTGCCAAAGACAGTTTTATATTTAGAAATTGCAAAAAAACTTACAGGGTGCCGTGGCACACACCTGTATTCCCAGCAGCTTGGGAGCTGAGACAGGAGGATTATGAGTTCAAAGCCAGCCTCACCAAAAAGTGTGGCACTAAGCAACTCAGTAAGACCCTGTCTCTAAATAAAATATAAAATAGGGCTGGGGATGTGGCTCAGTGCTCAAGTGCCCCTGAGTTTAATCCCTGGTACCAAAAAAAAAAAAAAAAAAAAAAAAACGAAAAAGAAAAAAGAAAGAAAGAAAAAAGAAATTTCAAAAAACGCTACAAGAAAGCTTCTAGAACTCATAAACAAATTTAGCAAAGTAGCAAGGCATAAAATTAACACCAGTAAATCAACTGAATTTCTATACATTCATGAAGTACCAGGTGAAAGAGAAATCCTATTTAAAATAGCCTCAAAAATAAATAAATAAATAAAATACTTGGGAACCAATCTAACAAAAGAGGTGAAAAAACTCTACAATAAAAACTACAGAAAACTAAAGAAAGACATCAAAGAAGCTCTCAGAAAATGGAAAGATTTCTCATGCTCTTGGAGAGGCAGAATTAATATCGTCAAAATGGCCACACTACAAAAAGCATTATACAGATTTAATGCATTCCTGTTAAAATCCTAATTACATTCTTCATATCCCACTAAGAAGCCCAGAATGGCCAAAGAAAAATAAAAGGCCCAGAATAATCAAAGCAATACTTAGTGAGAAATGTGATACAGGAGGCATCACAATGCCAGGCCTTAAATTATACTACAGAGCTTTATTAACAAAAACAGCATGGTTTTTGGCATCAAAACAGCATGAAGACCAATGGAACAGAATAGAATACACAGAGTGAAACCCACACAAATACATTTATCTCATACTAGACAAGATACCATAAATACACATTGGAGAAAAGATAGCCTCTTCAACAAACGGTGCTGGGAAATTCATATGTTGCAAGATGAAATTAAATCCCTCTCACCCTGCACAAAACTCAACATGGCTCAAGTACCTAGGTATTGGACAGAGACCCTATGCTTACCAGAAGATAAAGCAGGCCCAACTCTCCATCATGTTAGCTTAGGAAATGACTTTGTCAATAAGACTCCTAAAGTGCAAGAGGGAAAATCAAGAATCAATAAACAGTATGATATCAAACTGAAAAGCTGCTTCACAGCAAAGGAAACAATCAAGAACTTGAATAGAGAGCCCACAGAATGGGAGAAAATCTTTACCATCTGTACCTCAGATAACACATTAATTTCCAGGTGATACAAAGAACTCAAAAGACTTAACACCAGAAAAATAAATAACACAATCAATAAGTGGGTGAAGGAACTGAACAACACTTCACAGAAGAAGAAAAAGAAATGATTTAAAAAATGTGAAAAAAATGTTCAACATCTCTAGCAATTAGAAAAATGCAAATTAAAACTACACTGAGATTTCAGAATGGCAGTTATCAAGAAGACAAGTAGTAGTAAATGCTGGCAAGGATGTGGGGGAAAAGGTACCCTCATATGTGCCTGGTGGGACTGCAAGTTGGTACAATCACTATGGAGAGCAGTATGGAGATGCCTAAGAAAATTGGAATCGGAACCACTATTTCACCCAGTTATCCCACTCCTCAGTTTATACCCAAAGGATTTAAGATTAGGATACTACAGTGACACAGCCACATCAATGTTTACAGCAGCTAAACTCACAATAGCCAAGCTATGGAAACAACCCATGTGCCCTTCAATGAATGAATGGATAAAGAAAATGTGCTATATATACAGAATAGCATATTACACAGCCATAAAGAAGAATGAAATACTGCCAGTATGAATTTTTTTAAAAAAAGAAAATAAATGGAAAGATAGGATCTGTGTTCATGGATACAAAGTATTAATATTATTTTAAAAATCCATACTATCCAAAGTACTCTATGGATTCAATGCAATCCTTATCAAAATTCCAATGGCATTTTTCACAGAAATTTAAAAAAAATTTCTAAAATTTATTTGGAACCAAAAAATACCCCCAAATAGCCAAATCAATTTTGAGAAAGAACAAAACTGGAAGTTTTATACTTCTTGATTTATACTTATATTACAAAGAAATGGTTATCAAATTGTTAAGGTACTGGTGGTATTTTATCGTATGATTCCATTTTTTTATTTGTTCTAATTAGCTGTACATGACAGCAGAATGCACTTGGATACATCATATATAGATGGAGTATAATTTTTCATTCTTCTAATTGTACATGATGTAGAGTTACATGGGTCATACAGTTTTATATGTGTACATAGGGTAATAATGTCTGATTCACTCTACTATCCTTCCTATCCATATAACTCCTCCCCTTCCTTCACTCTTTTCTATCTAATCCGAAGTAACTCTGTTCTTCCCTGCCCCTGCCCCATTATTATTAATTAGCATCTGCATATCAGAGAAAACATTTGGCCTTTTGGGGGGATTGGTTTATTTTGCTTAGCATAATATTTTCCAACTCTATTCATTTACCAGAAAATGCCACAATTTCATTCTTCTTTAAGGCTGAGTAATATTCCATGTATATGTATACATTTTCTTTATCCATTCATCTGTTGAAGAGCTCCTATGTTGGTTTCATAGTTTAGCTATTGTGAGTTGAGCTGCTAAAAACATTGATGTGGATGCATCACTGTAATATGTTGATTTTTTTAAAAGAAATATTTTTTAGTTGTAGTTGGACACAATACCTTTATTTTATTTACTTATTTTTATGTGGTGCTGAGGATTGAACCCAGGGCCTTGCACATGCTAGGTGAGCGCTCTACTGCTGAGCTACAACTGCAGCCCTTAATATACTGATTTTAAGTCCTTTGGATATAAACTGAGGAGTGGGATAGCTGGGTCAGATAGTTCCTTCCAACTTTTCTGAGAAATCTCCATACTGCTTTCCATAATGGTTGTACCAATTTTCAGTTCCACCAGCAATATATGAGTGTGCTTTCTTCCCCACATCTTTGCCAACTTTTTTTGTTGTTTGTATTCTTGATAATTGCCATTCTGACTGGGATGAGATGAAATCTTGGAGTAGTTTTAATTTGCATTACTCTAATTGCTAAAATTGTGCAACACTTCATACATTTGTTGATTGATTTTATTTCTTCTGTGAAGTGTCTGTTCAGTTTTTTAGCCCATTTATTGATTGAATTATTTGTTTTTTGTATTTTGTGTGTGTGTGTTAAGTTTTTTGAGTTCTTTATATATTTTTTGAGCTCTTTATATATATTCTGGAGATTAATGCTCAAGTTGAGGTGCATGTGGTAAAGATTTTCTCCCATTCTGTAAACTCTCTCTTCACTTTATTGATTGTTTCCTTTGCTGAGAAGAAGATTTTTAGTCTAAATTCATCCCTTTTATTAATTCTTGATTTTATTTCTTGTGCTTTAGGAGTCTTGATAAGAAAGTCAGATTTTGAGTCTACTCTTTCTTCTATTAGTCACAGGCTTTCTGTTATAGTGCCTAAGTCTTTGATCCACTTTGAGTTCTGTGCAAGGTATTCTGTGAAATAGAAAAGGGGGTCACCCTTCCAAACTCATTCTATGAGACTAATATCACCCTGATACCAAAACCAGACAAAGACACATTGGGGAAACAAAACTTCAGACCAATATCTGTGATGAACACAGATGCAAAAATTATCAATACAATTCTGGCAAATCACATACAAAAACATACTAAAAATATAGTGCACCATGATCAAGTGGAGTTCATACTGGAGATGCAAGGTTAGTTCAATATATGGAAATCAATAAAGGTAATTCATCATATCAATAGACTTAAAAATAAGAATCATAATCATCTAAATAGATGTGAAAAAATCATTTGACGAAATACATCTCCCCTTCATGTTCAAAATACTAGGAAAACCAGGGATAGTAGAAACATACTTCAACATTGTAAAAGCTATATGTACTAAACCCAAGGCCAACATAATTCTAAATGGAGAAAAATTGAAAGCATTCCCTCAAAAAACAGGAGCAAGACAGGGATGCCCTTTTTCACCACTTGTATTCACCATAGATCTCAAAAGTCTACCCAGAGTAATTAGACAGGAGAAGAAATTAAAAGGATTTGAATAGAAAATAAAAGGTCAAATTATCCCAATATACTGATGACATGATTCTATATTTAGAAGATCCAAAAAATTCCACCAGAAAACTTCTAGAATTCAGCAAAGTAGCAGGTTATAAAATCAACACCCATAAATCAACTGTGTCCTTATGCATCAGTGGTGAATCTACTGAAAGAGAAATTAGGAAAACTACCCCATTCACAATAGCCTTAAAAAAAAATAAAAGACTTGGGAATCCATCTAACAAAAGAGGTGAAAGACCTCTACAATGAAAATTACAGAACACTAAAGACAGAAATTGAAGAAGACCTTAGAAGATAGAAAAATCTTCCATGTTCCTGGATAGGCAGAGTGAATATTGTCAAACTGGCCATGATACCAAAAGCGTTATACAGATTTCATGCAATTCTTATTAAAATTCCAGTAACATTCTTCATAGAAATAGAAAAAAACAATCACAAAATTCATTTGGAAAAATAAGAGACCCAGAATAGCCAAAGCAATCCTTAGCAAGAAGAGTGAAGCAGGAGGCATCACAAAACCAGCCTTTAGATTATACTGCAGAGCAATAGTAACAATGGCATGATATTGGCACCAAAACAGATATCTTGTACCACACACATAAATGAACTCAAAATGGATTAAAACTTAAACATAAAACCTGAAACTACAAAATCTTTTTTAAAATTAGGGGAAATGTTTCTTAACATTGGTGATAGCAATGATTTTATGGATGTGACATCAAAATCACAAGGAAGAAAATAAACAAGTGCATTATATCAAACTAAAAAGCTTCTGCCAGCAAAGGAAGCAATAACAAAATGAAAAGGGAACCCATGGAATTGGAGAAAAGTTCTCAAACTATATATCTAATAGTGGGTTAATATCCAAAATTTATAAGGGACTGCTAAAACCCAATGGCAAAAAGTGCCAAATAACCCAATTTAAAAATGGGCAAGAGACCTGAATAGACATTACTCAAAACCAGATATTCAGATGATCAATAGGTACATGGGGAAAAATGATCAATATCACTAAGCCTCAGGGAAATGTAAATCAAAACCACAATGAGATATCACATCATACCTGACCAGATGGCTATTTCTAAATAATTGAATGAAACACGATGAGTGTTGGTGAGGATACAGAGAAAAAATAACCCTAGAATACCATTGGTAGAAATGCAAAATGGCACTACTGCTATGGAACGCATGATGGACAGTCCTCAAAAAAAATTAAAAATGGAACTACCAAAGATCCAACAATCTTACTTCCAGGTATTTATCCAAAGGAATTGAAATCAGGTGCTTGAAGAGATAACTGTAGCCTCATAGTCACTGCAGCATTATTCACTGTAGCCAAGATATGGAAACAACTTAAATGTTAATCTCTGGATGAATAGATAGAGTATGTTGCATATACATACAATGGACTATTATTCAATGTGATAGTCACTATTTTTGCTGCTGTGAACAAACAACCTGGCAAGAATAATCTTAAGGAGGAAAACTTTATTTGGGGTTTCATGGTTTCAGGGGTCTTAGTCCATAGATGGAAGACTCCATTCCTGGGACCAAGGTAAGGCAGAACAGGCCTTGATAATGGTGATGGTTTCATTGGTGTATACTCATCCCAAACTCATGGAGTTATGTACATTAAATATGCACATATTTTACTTGTCAATCATAACTCAAAAATGTGCTTTTTAAACAGAACTTGCTTAATATTTTATTTCACATTACTTAAACATTTTATAAGGCATATATTATATAAGCAGTCGCTGACCTATAAAAGGGTTATATTTCTACTCCTGGGTAAAAAGCTTTGGAGATTTTTTTCTGCAGAATCATCCTGAATCATGTTTCTGGGCTTCCAAGTACTTTAATATAATTGAAATTTAATCTGAGTATATTTTCCTAAAAACTTATATTATTTACTAGGTTACATTTAGTACATAATTCATATATTAAAATGACGAAATGTGTATAAAGTTGCAACTTAGGACACTGTGGCCCAGTGATACCATCATGGACCTAGATTCTTGCTCTCTCTCTACTCTGCCATTCCTTAGCATGTCAATTTTGTCTGCTACTCATTTCTTCTCATGGTCATAATCACTAACTGCAATGCAACAAAATTCTTCTTAATTTTTATTAACTGGAAAACAAGGAAACCTCTTCCTCAATCATGAAATACAATTTCTTCCCTTCAGTTTCTTTGGGAAAATAGATCATCTGCTCATCTCCAGAACAATAATAGTTGACAGAGAATTGCCTTAAATGAGTAAGAAGATAAATACAGGGCTTGGGATTGAGATTTCTATCAGGAAGAAGGAGAATAGCAATGCATTCTGAGCTTTCAGGAGGCAAAGGATTTGGGAAGGGGAGCAACAGCAGAGACACTAAAACAAGTGAGCAAAGAGTGGTGAGTTGTGGCAACCATTCAAATTAGTGAATTGTTCATAAATTATCTTCCAATTTGAGAGGTTCTTATAATATTCATAATACAATATATGTAGAGATTTTAGAAATTGTTGCAATACATTGGGATTTCCCCAAGAAATCAAGTTAAAAATTATCTTCAAACTATATCACACCCATTCTTTTTAAAACACTCTCTTTATGAAGAACACAAAATAAGACAGCTTATTCCTTTGGTAATACTTTTAAAAAAAATAAAAAATAAAAATCTTGGTCTGCTGATATGCAAGAAATCTTTCCATTAAAACTGCCAGAATCCACAGAACACATGTATTTCAGGAACACATATTGCTTCAACACTATAACTGACATAAGCATCATCATCATCTTCTATATCCAGGAGACACAATTTGCAGTTACAGCCTATGATAGGCACTCAATCTCTAACTAAAAAAATACTTCACTACTTTTCAAATTAAAAGTCTTTCTAAGGGACTGGTTAGATTGGTTTCCTGGTCTGAGCAAGTTTTGGATTTGTACTGAGACACCAATACAGAGGTCGAAGAATAAGAAGTTTGAGGTTTCCAATAGAATGTTTAACATCTCACAGTTTAGTCTAAAATAGACTCTCCCTTGAGTGTTGGAAAAAAAACATCTGGCATATAAAGGCATCATCTTTTAAAACGTTCTTTTTATCCTGGTCTCAACTTACTATAGCTTTTAATTGGGTATTATACAAATATTTTCAACAAAGGAGCAGTAAACAAACAAACAAAAAACAAAACAAAAAAACAGCAATACTCTCATTATACATATTATAATTTAGCAATTAATATTCAATGTTAACCAATCTGAATAAAGGAAAGGATTCATGGTATGTAACCAAGGCTTCTCATTAAATAATCCTCCTTTTCAAAAGAAAAAAAAAAGGTTTATTGTAAGTCTCTTTTTAAAAAATAGGAATTTCATTTCAAAACAGTTCAACTAAACTTTTTAAAAAATCTAAAATATGTAAAAATATCAATATGCAAGCAGGAGCTCATTTGTGCAACTCTACATGTACAATTGCACACAGCTGCTGTCAGTTTAAAAAGTCCCACACAAACATCTCATTAACTTGTACATCAATGCCACAAATGCAACTGTAACATCATGGACAGATTTTACTATACCTGAGGTTATTACCAATCAATCTCACTTTTGCAGCAGCCAGAAAGATGAAAACTACTGTGACAGTCTTTAGCACCAGGCTTCCATGAGCAAATTCAAGTTTATTCAAGATGGCTATCTGCCCACTGCCTCTAATGTCTACGTTTGACAAGATGATAATAAAAATACAGAGAAGAGAATGATCCGTATACAAAACATTTCAGAAAAATTTCTAGCACTTCTAGAGGAAGCTCTTGGTTTTTTTCCCCCACAATTTCTCTAATTGTTACTCAAGTGCATCATCTAATATATTTCACTTATTATTAACTATTTACTAATATGACAGCCTCTTTATTTAGCTAAAGGGGGAAAAAAAACCTAGAGTGATAGTGTATTTTCCAGTATTTTAATATGCTAGTCAAATTAATTCCAAAAGTAAGTATCATCAGAGTGGTTAGCTGTTTAGCTTTTATGAGAAAAAGCAGTAATACCACTTTGAACTCCAAAATGTGTCTGCTCCACAATCCAATTATTTATATCCTAATAGAAAATGCCACCATAATTAATCTTAGATTATTTTTCCTGGTAGGTGTATAACATATCACGACTTTTCAATTCAGACATTTTCTCATTAGAACATTTCAAACAATTTTTGATTGTTTTGTGACAAAATAACAAACTAGTACTATAATAAAAAATGATTATCATTTTGTATTAAAAAGGAAAACTAGGAAGTCAAAAATATCTGCACTTCAAGTCAAAAGAATATTCTTTTATTCCATAATAAAATTTTCCAGCAGAACTTTCTGTGACATTCCAATAGAAATGTCTATTTCTGCACAGGTATAGAACAGTTAGAAGAAGAAAGAACTTGTCTGCTTTCCATGAATAACTTGTAAAGGGAAAGTCCATTTAGAAAGAAAAAGAAGAACATCAGTTAGTGTACTCACCAGTGTACTCTTTGAATGATTAAAAATTCTTAAGCCTTGATATGCATCATATAGTGCTTTTTAGTTTACAGAATGCTTTCATATATGTTACTATCTCATTAGATGATCAAAATCAAGATTTCTGTTCTATTTTTGACTGGGTTAGCTAATTAATATGATTCTAAACAAAAGTTAATTTTGAAGAACTGAAGGTTGTTTGAGGCTGGTGTTTCTGAGCAAAACTAGACTTTTGATTAATAGAGTAGGTTATTATTAGAAATGATTTAAAAACAAAAATCTAAAAAGAAGGCCTTTGTCTGAAGTTTGCTATTCTTCTTATTTGTCATGACATATGAAAAAAAAATCACCTCATCCACTTGCAAATGATTGAAAATATATAATTAGAAAATGTCTTCCTTTACCTTCATCTTTAGTTTTTTTTCTTTCTTTATACAGATCTGTACTCTACTATATATTATATCAGTCAAAAAAGGCATGAAAATGTGGCTAATTTGAATTGAGATGTGTGTAATATAATATAAAGAAAAGGTTTTTAAACTTCAAAAAGAATGTAAATGATTTCTAATAATTTTACATTGATTACATGTAAATCAAAGAAATTGACAGCATTATGTAAATATCAATGTAAAATACATAACTCTAATTTAACCTACTTCCTTTGCTTTTTTATATGGTTATGAAGAATTGCAAAATTAGAGTGCATATATGACTCACAGTTGTGGCTCACAAATTACTGTTCAATAGATAATTCTGAAAGGGGAACATAATATAGAAATATTAAAAGCTTAAAAGCTTGTTTAATTAGGGGTTAGTAAGAAGACATAAATGATAGAACAGGGTATCTATCACCAGTTTAGAAAGAGCAAAGTTTGAAAAATAATTCCTATCATAAAATTGAGTTTTACAATTAGTAACATTTACTCACTACTTACTAAGTACCTGGTATTGTACATATTCATCCTACTTAATACTTATAAAATCCCTATGAAGAAGATAATAAATCAGAAACAAACTAGTTTTCTTTGTATTTTTTCAGTCATTTTCCAAAATTTAGCTTTTCTGTCTTACATTTTCTTGATGATTGTGAACTTAACGGTTTTTCACTCTAGTAACTTTTGAGCTTCCTTTTATTTTAGGATAGAATAATTAAGATATTAAAATAAAAGGTGCTTAACTAAAGTATTGTGCAAGAGAATCCTGTGATCAATAGAATTAAAATACCAGCAATGAATCCACAGAAAAAGAAATTAGGAAAACTACCCCCATTCACAATAACCTCAAATAAAATAAAATACCTGGGAATCAATTTAACAAAAGAGGTGAAACACCTCTACAATAAAGACTAAAGACCACTGAAGAAACAAATTGAAGAAAAGCTTAGAAGATGGAAAGATCTCCTATGCTCCTGGATAGGAAGAATTAGTATTGTTAAAATGACCATGCTACCAGAAGCATTATACAGATTTATTAGAATTCTTATTAAAATGCCAATGATATTCTTCATAGAAATAGAAAAGGCAATCATGAAATATATTGGAAAAATAAGAGCCCAGAATTGCCAAAGCAATCCTTAGCAAGAAAAGTCAAGCAGGAGGCATCACAATACAAGACCTTACACTATACTACAGGACTATAATAACAAAAATGGCATGGTATTGGAACCAAAATAGACTTATAGACCAATGGTACAGAATAGAGAACACAGAAACAAATCCACATAAATATGATTAACTCATTCTAGACAAAGGTTCCAAAAACATTCACTGGAGAACAGATAGCCTATTCAACAAATGATGCTGGCAAAACTGGAAATTTATATGTAGAAAAATAAAATTAAACCTCTATCTCTCACCCTGCACAAAAAACAACTCAAAAGTAGGTCAAAGACTTGGGCACTAGAACAGAGACCCTGCGCCTCATAGAAAAAAAAAGTGGGCCCAAATTTTCACCATGACGACCTAGGATCTGACTTCCTTAATAAGACCCCTAAGTGCAAAAAGTAAAGTTAAGGATCAATAAATGGGATGGATTCAAATTAAAAAGCCTCTTCTCAGCAAAAGAAACAATCAATAATGTGAAGAGAGAGCCTACAGATTGGGAGAAAATCTTTACCACATGCACCACAGATACAGCATTAATCTCCAGAATATATAAAGAACTCAAAAAACTTAACACCAAAAAACACAAATAACTCAATTAATAGATGGGCTGAGGTACTGTACAGACACTTCACAGAAGAAGAAACATAACTGATCAACAAATACGTGAAAAAGTGTTCAACATCTCTGGAAATGAGAGAAATGCAAATCAAAACTACACTAAGATTTCTTCTCACACCAATCAGAAAGACAATCATCAAGAATATAGGCAACAATAAATATTGGCATGGATATGGGGGAAAGGGCAAGTGGTACAACCACTATGGAAAGCAGTATGGAGATTCCTCAGAAAACTGGGAATGAAACCACCATTTGACCCAGCTCTCCTACTCCTCATTTATACCCTAAGGACTTAAAATCAGCATACTACAGTAATGCAGCCACATCAATGTGTATACCAGCTCAATTCACATAGCTAAACTATGGAACCAACCTAGGTGTCCTTCAATAGATAAATGGATAAAGAAAATGTGGTATATATATTCAATAGAATATTACTCAGCTTTAAAGAAGAATAATATTTTCTCTAACATACGGAGGCTAATTCACAATAAGGGGGGAAGGGCACTTGAGAAGAATAGAGTTACCTTAGATTAGGTAGAGGAAAATGAAGAGAGGGAAGGAGAGGGGATGTGGGGATAGGAGGGATAGGAGGGATAGTAGAACCAAAGTCATTATTACCTTATGCATATATGTGACTGCATGACCAATGTGATTCTACAACACGTATAATCAGAAAAGTGAGAAATAATATCCCATCTGTGTATGATATATCAAGGTGCATAAATGTATTCGACTGTCATGTGTAACTAATTAAAACAAATTAAAAATAATATATAAATGCAACTTATTCCTCCCTTTGTTTACCCCTTGTCTATTTCAGGCTCTGTTTCCTACAATGATGTATTTGGTAATGACATTGATGGAAGACAGTCCCCATGGAAGAGCATGGAATGCAGGCATCACCCTAAGGTAATGTTGATTGTGTGTTAACCAACCTATAGCTCAATTAAAGCTGTGTCTTGTCTTCCATTTTTCTACCTAGTCTATCATTGGATTTTTTGAGTATCTGTATTTTTTTTTACACCTCTTATTTAAAATCTCCAGAAATTGCTTCAACTCTTCTTTTCTTGAAAAAAAAATATAATATAAATATTTTTTTTATTTACTCCCTGTTTCTACGTCATCATAAAATTAGATCCACTTCCAACTGCAGCAAGAGTTTTGGCTTCAATTTTCATTCTGTCATCTTCATTTGTACAAGTTACCATCAAGTAAAATCTCATTAACTGGGAATTTCAAAGCTTCATGTAAACTACAAGCATCCCATAAATCTAATTCTGTTGCTGGAGACCCTTGCACTCTCAAGGGACACCCTCTGGGTCTTTCAAGAATTCTGAAAGTCAAGAATATTATTATAAATCTATATTTTTTCCTTAAAAAATCAAAAATGCCAAAAGAAAAAAAAATGTAAGTGGTCTCTTCAGTCTCTTGATGGTTTTACAAATACAAGGCCAAATTTGTGTATAAAGCCATTTGAGGGATAAAAATTACTACTTTCTTGTGCTTCTTGATTACTCCCCAACTTTGTCAGTTGGCTATTTTCTAGGAAATGTGAGCTTAAATGTGTAGAAAATGACCTATGGGAGAATAACAAAGGCACAGATTGGAATGAATTGTCAACTAGAAAAGATCCGTGGAGAAGCTGATTCCAGTTCACCACCTTTGAAGAATAAGAATTTCAAATTTAGTTGGGCAAATTACAAATTGTTGTTGCACCTGAATATTATTTTTAAATAATGAAGATAATTTTATAATTCCAAATGTAAGGAACTACTGTGTAAGCTATTTAATCAAAATTGAAATATATTGGTATACTTGAATTCCAGTTCTCAATAGAAACATCTTGGGAAAAATTTGTGATTATTCCTAAATAAATTGTTACTGATACTCAATCTAGACCGAAGATTTATCAAGAGGCCAATGGTTAATGCAGAAGCAGATCAAAATTTCAAGCAGAAGCACCCAAATTTCAGAGAATCAGCCTTTATGACTTTCAATTTGGGACACATATTTAATATAACTGTCCATAACATCCTGATTTCAGAATTTTAACAGCCTCTAAATTATTATTAATAGAGCCCACTATATTTCATTCTTAGCTTCTCCAATAACTGCTTACATTCTTATATCATTGTGATGTCCACCAGGAATTCCCAGTGTAAATTCACAAATTCTATATACTTTTTCTGTTTGTTTAAAACAGTAGTGAACAGTTTATTGAATGTAACATGAATGATGAACTATTAAGTAGCACTTGGAAAGCATTGTTTTTAACTTATGTTTGATTTAATGATATTTTGGTTAGAAAACAAGTTGGTTATTAGATGTAAGAGTTGGCTTCTTTTCTATTCTTCTCCCAGGTATAAGAAAATTCCCTTCCTCAAGTAAATAAAAATATAAAATTTATTCCACAGGTACAATGTGATAAAGATATTTATTGATAGTTTTGATAGAATCCTCCAAATATTCACACATATATCTTCCCTCTCTATTCATGATCTGTTTGTCTGAATTATAGCATACACTTATATACAAATATACCGTTTACAATACTCTTTATCCTAGCTATTTAATGATTTTTTCCCCATTTGCACAGATTATAAATTGGTGGAGGAATGCTACTTCTCTCATTTATTTGAAGGAGAGTACTTTCAGAGTGAAATAATTGTTAACTAACAATATTTGTATTCCAGCGATTCATCTTCCTTTCTTTCTAACTAACTTAAATGCCATACTGTGTTTCTGGATTCGTTAGCAACTCCAGGCACATTTCCCTCCAGTTGCCTCTGTCAACCCAGCAAGCTGTTCCTTCTGACTTCAAAATGTAAATATTTTTGCTTCATCATCAGTTTTGTAGTCTGAAGGGAGACTTAGCTTACCTAAAAAGAAACCATACTTTGCAAAGAAAACAACAGAATATAAATGCTAATCAATGCTTTATTTTAAAATATGTATGCCTTTTCCTCTAAGAAGAAAAAGACAAAGAAACTTTGTTTTATTAAAGAATAAAGACAAAGTGTAAGAGATTCCATCAAAGAGCAAAAATTGTATTTTTAAAATTCAGGTTATTAAAATCACACAACACATTTAACCAAATTATTTATGTATTCATGTATTCCGATAATTATTCAAATCAGGAATGGAACAGTTCCAAAAAAAAATTTAAATGTTTCTAAGCAAAAGTTCCTAAGTTACTCATCATTTCTGCAAAGTTACCTGAATATAGCTGCATAATGAATGGTAAAGTATCACTTATTATTCATATTGGTTTTGCTTTCAACTAAGAGGCTTTAATCCTTTTGGCAGCCCTCATTTTAGATTTTGGAGTACAAAATCAGACTTTCCAGCTTACCACATGGCAAAACCCTGAAGAATCTTTCAACCCGGAAGTGGCAATATGTTGAACGCAATCTAAAATATAAGTGTTGCAGGCAGGGTCTCTAACAGTGTCAGAAAACAGTGTGCATTTCCACAGCAGTTGGCAAATGTCTTTGTCAGGTGGCTGTTTAAACTCTGATCAAATTTTACTCTTGTGGGGAAATGAAAACATGAATTATACTTGGGGCATTTATTTGATTTCTTAAAACTACACTCCAAATGAAAGTTTTAATGAGAAAAAATAGATGGGAATAAAACTTTTAAGGATCCCATTGGAACTGGGTAAATCATTTGAGTTAGGGAACCTTGGCTTTCTTCAAGTTTTTCTAATTGGTAATTGAAGGAGCTGTTTTTAAACTTCCAAGATTATTGTACTTACTATGAATAAATGGAAAGAAATGCCAATTTTTGAGGACCTATCGTGGCTTGGCAACGTCTGAAGTGTGGTCCTATAATTAATACCTTCTTTGCTTTCCCCCAGGAGCTTAACAGATTCATAGCATCTCCTCATTTCACAAGTGAAGAGACACACAAAGATCCAGCAACATACTCAAAATCTCCAAGCTCATACACTCAGGCATTGCTCTCCACTGCTAATCATGCTTATTGTCCAGGCTTAAGAAGATTCTATTTCTGTTCCATTATATAGGACCTTACAAAACAACAACAACAACAAAAATCCCTAACTTTACATTGGAAGTTGAAATGGTGAAAGTAATTATATACAGTTCACTAATATATCATTTAAACCTAGAAATGGAATTCTCTCAAGCTGCAGGATGGGCTTTTATCCCAATTCTTTTACTTCTCCATAATTACAAAATTAACATATGCATATGTCTTACCTCACTATTTCTCTCTCCTCCCTCCCCAGAGTCTTTGCAATCAACATAGTGCATACCATACCACATGCAAGTGTAGTAATATGTATGATTATGAGGAAATGTATGATTTTGCTTTGTGATATTTTTAATGAATGGAAAAATATTATGCACTTTGTCTCACTACTTGCTTTTTTCACTTAATAATCTATCTTGGACACTTTCTTTTATTTTCAAATATATCTATTAGGTCAAAAAGTATATACACAGGGTATAAAAGAATCTGTTCTCTCACACACCTTTATTCTTAAGTTTTCTTAAATCACATTTTTTTTTTTTTTTTTTTTTTGCCCCTGATGAATTAAAATGCGCTGGGTTGGATCCTCAGCACCACATACAAACAAAGATGTTGTGTCCGACGAAAATAAATAAATAAATAAATATTTAAAAATTCTCTCTCTCTCTCTCTCTAAAATAAATAAATAAATAAAATGTGCATATTCTTGAATTTTATTGAGATTAAGCACATATTTATTGGTCACATGCATTTCTGTAAATTTTCTATTCGTTGTATGTATCCCTCACACACAATGGGAAAAACAGCATCATTTACTTATTTTTCAGAGAAAACATTCATCTGTTTAGTTAGAAATTTTAAGATCCTAAAGGAGTTCCTGTAGCTGACCCTAATAGCGTTTGCTTCCTGATTTAACTGATTAAAGATCAAGCTCTTGAGGCCTTCTTCAGAAAAAAATAAATAAATAAAACAAAACTTGGATGTGATACTTTTGAATACTCAAATGTATTCTTGATTCTGACATTCCAGTGCTTTCACTCTCTACCTCTTTAGTAAGCATGCTTGCCAACAGATTTTAATTCATATGGCTCTTTCTTGGAAACAACAATTATGTCTCTCAAGGCCAATGTCAATGATGTTTTCTCACTTAGAGAAGTCTAAAAATGTAAGAAATTCTAGTGAATGATTTAGAGGTTCGATTCTTTCATTTGTAGTTCACTGAAAGTGGGGTGAAACTTAGTTTTGATGTAATTCCTATTTCTATAAGAAGTCCAAATTTGTTAGACTTCTCTTGACCCTGCTAGTCATGACCTAGTTAGCAAAAAATTGAAGTTATGCTAAATCAACCTGAAAGCATTAGATAAGACCCAGAATTCAATGTCTTCATGTATATAAAGATTTGCTGACTTGAACTAGGAACACTTTTTGCATGATTTTGAAAATAAAGAAGCTAGAAGTTATTCCTAGATATTACTGATAAAAGGATAGAACTTTGGTCTGAAATATACTCCTTTGGTGAGAAAGACAAGCAATTTAGCTTTTTATAAAACTCTCATATAAATAAACTAACGTGGAAAAATAGAGACCTATCAGAAAGTTTTTGTAATACCATCTTATGATTCTGATCATCACACATATTCCTGATATATTTCAGTATGTCTAATATGCCAAGTAATAGCATCAGAATCTTCCAAAAGAAGAATTTATATTTTTAGAGCATGTTTGAGTTTCTTTATCCCATTTTTACCATTAAAATTAGAACATTGTTAAAAAATATCCGGAGATCTTTAAAAGATCTATATTTTAAAGTTATCTGTTTTTCCGTGGCTGATAAGCTGCTAGAAATCTAAACTTCCACTGAAGGATTTTAAAAAGATCTTTTCATGACAACAGGAAGATTATGGGTATTTTCATCATATACATGACATCTGGTATCTTTTTCCTGCCAAGATCTATAAATGGTTTAAGCTGTCACTTAACTTTGTAAAAAACCACCTTAATGAAGAAGCCAGAAAACCTAAAAAATAATAAATAGAACAACAACTACATAAGGATTTAATAATGGTGACTATGTAATTATATGTTAGTGAGAAGATATAAGATGAATTAACTTTCAAAGTGAAAAAAATCACAGTTCATAAATTTATTCATTTTTATCCTAAATAATCTTAAATTCTAACGCATAGTGGTTCAAAAATCTCAGTTTCCTATTGCTACCTAACAAATCACCCACAAATTCAGTAGCTTAAGACACCATTGCAATAGTTCCATAATTCTATGAATAAGCCATATCCAGCTCCATATGATGCCGCCTGGGTCTGCAACATCTAACACAGCTCATTATGTGTCTGACATGTTGTTGAAGAAAAAGAGGCTCTGATAGGATGCTGGGCTGAGTATCACAACAGTCTTTCCAGCCAAACAGCCAATTCTTTCACATAATAGCTCAAGTCTATTCCCTCAAAGTAAAGTAGAACCCACCACTCCCTCTTTTGGCTTAGATAGAGAACTTGCCCAGTGACACACCACATTCAATTGGTTACAGCAAATCACTGGGAAAATGCAAATCCAATATGGTAGACAACTACCAGGTGGCAGAAGACTAGAAGAGGTGGTTCCTTGGGGGCCCTTTGGGGAGAATAACTACCACAGTTAGCCCTCTTGCCAAGGATGTTTCATATTATTTCTAATTTGAAATGTACTCACTAATCTCCTTCAACCTCCCAAATCTCATCTCCATCAGAATCATATTTTAAGTTCGGGATCTCATCATATAAATCAAGTCTAGGTACAGCTGAGGTTAGCCAGGGAGCATTAGACTATAAAATAAAGAAAAAATCTATATGTATTCCACCGTAGCCAACTTACAATGGGGAGACGGGGTAAGGAGAACCATAAATAGACACCTCTACCCGAAGATAGAGGGACATAATAGGAGTGACAATATAGTCACTAGTCTGAGAAAATTCTGATATCCAGCAGAACCCAGTTACTACTTCACTTTGCTCAGGAGGCCAGGAATATGTTGATGTCCCATAATTGCAGCTGCACAGTGTTCTCTGCCTGCTTCCTCTCCATAGAAAACTGCAGTCTCAAAGGCCTTTTTTATATTTTACACAGTTTGTGCTCCCTTTTTCCCAACCTGGTATAATTCCTTTGAGCACCTGTGGACTCAAGTACAGTTTATGATCAAATTCATTAGACAAAACTTATAGCCCCATAGTTTTCTGGTAAGGTCTTTCTCTATTTGGGATCATTTGTGAAGGTGCATGTGGGAAGCCACCTGTGAATTACATGAGGGTCTCCTCTTGGTATGGTAGCCAGGGGGATTAGGTTTAGCATTGCAAATTATCCATCACTCTCCTTCGACAGGATTGCCCAATGCATGTGACCTTTATCTCCACTCTCCTAGGAGGATCCTTCATGGTAGCTCCGAAGATGGACATATCTATTGGGAACTGAACAGCCCACCATTAACCTTTTTTGGTGAAGAGGGAGTGCCTTTGATGTTTCCCGATATAAATAAAGCAGGAGCAGACTCCATTTTGCCTGAGTTTAGCCCAGTCCTTCTGATTGGCTTGTCCATCCTGCCCCCGCTTTTGAAATTATTTTGTGTCCTGTGGATTTTTCATCGGTCTATTTTCCTAGCTTTTATTTCTCAGCCAGCCCATTCCACTGAGGGGAACTCCATTTCCACTGTCTGTGCAGGACACAGTCAAGAGATACAGAAGTGAATAGCAGAGAGTATAAAAAAAAGTATGTCTTCAGGATTCTTTTTTTTTTTTTTTTAGTTGTCAGTGGATACAACATCTTTATGTGGTGCTGAGGATCAAACCCAGTGCCCCGCGCTTGCCAGGCGAGCACGCTACCACTTGAGCCACATCCCCAGCCCTCATCAGGATTCTTAGAAGCACTTTCTACTGAGAAGAAAAATAAGAGGTACATTTTTTTTTTTAATTTCAATAAAATTACAGTCAAATCTTTTGTCAGATCTTGAACTCAAGGCAACAACACTTTACTGGCAATATTCTGGATTTGATCGTTTTCTCTGAAAGTTTTTCATTGTTTAAAAAAATGTTATTCCTCTTTGCAGTGAATATTCCCCATCTCTGGCAATAAATTATATGCTTTCTGTTATTATAGGTCAGTTTTATCTTTCTATAATTTTATATGAGTGGAATCATACTGTATTTACCCCTTGTTATTTGGCATCTTTGGGTCAGCATACTGCTTTTGAGATTAATTCATGCTTTGTTTTCTCTTCTCTGCTGAGTAATATTCCATTGTATGGAATACAATGTGTTTTGTTTATCTGCTCATCTAGGAAGGGAACTTTGGTTGTTTTCACTTTGGGGTTTTAATGAATAAAACATATATGAATACTCTTGCCCATGTCTTTATTTATATAAGTTTTCATTTTTCTTATAAATACCTCTTAATGGAATTGCTTAGTCTATGGTAGGTTTATGTATAACCTCTTAAAAAACTGTCATAGAGTTCTCAAAATAGTTTGAATTATTTAATGTCCATTAAAAATGTTGAGAGTTCCAGTTCTTCCACAAGCACACCAAGCATTGTTATTAGCAACATTTTTAACTATAACTATTTTGCAACTCTTTTGGCTTACCAAAGATTTAAACATGGAACAAATAATCATATATTTATTGGCCATTTGAGTGCCTTGTTTTGTAAAATGTCTGGTCAGATATTTTTCTCTTAAATTATACTGTTTGTCTTCCCATTGTGAAGTTCTAAGAGTATTATTTAATGTATAACAAATGTAAGTACTTTTCCAAATATGTGTATCACTAACATTTTCTCAGACTGAGGTGTTTCTTTTCATTTTCAATACTATATCCTTAAAACACAAGAAGCTTTTGAATCTGATGAAGTTCAACTTAGCTTTTCTTTATAGTTCATGCTTCTTGTGTTCTATTTTCAAATATATCTTTGAGTGCTCAAATTGTGATGACTTTTCTCCTCTTGTTGCATCTAAAATAGTAGAACTTTAACTTTTTAATTTAGATGTATGGTTCATTTTAAGTTAATTTTTGTGCCCACTGTGAACTTGTTTAAGGTACATCTTCCCCCAACAGATCTCAAGTTGTTCCAATATTATTTGATAAAAAGACTATTTTTCTCCATTAAATTATTTGGGCAACTTTGCTGAGAATCAGTTAGCCATTTATTTATATGTGGGCCTGTTTCTCTGCTCTCTCATGCTATGTTAATCTCTACAGGTTTGTCCTTATGCAAACAACACACTGTTTTCATTACAAAGATTTATTAGTAGCACTGAAATGAAATTATGTTATACCTACAATCTTATTCCGCTTTTTTCGAAATTACTTTAGTGTTCTTAGTCTTTTCGGAGAAAAACATGTTAGTTTCACGGATTATTGTTTGCTCATTATTTATTTATTTAATTCCCACTTTTATCTATATTAATTTCTTCCTCTTGCTTACTTTACATTTAATATGCTACACTTTTTTTTCTTTTTGTACATTCTTAAGTGTAGATAGATCATGGATTCTAGACAGCATACTGTTAATACTTAAAACTATCAATTTACCTGAAATGTTGCTTTAGATGCATTACAAAAACTTCAAAATATTGGGGTTTTTTTGATAAGTTCAAATCATTTCATAATTTCCCTTGAGATTTCTGTTTTTGATTCATGATTCTTTAGAAGTATTGCTTAAATGACAAACAATTAGGTGTTTTTTACATATATTTTTTCATTATTGATTTCTAACTAATTTCACTGTAATCAATAAATTATCCTCTATAATTGTTTATTCTAAATTTGTTTCTTTTTAAAAAGTACCTACATATATTTTGTGATGATTCATAAAATGACCACCCTGCCAATGATCCTGCTTTCATGTTCTTTGGCAATCCCTGACTTTAAGGGTGGGCTGATTTAATAACTACCCTCTAGAAAATAAAATAAGACAGTAAAGATATAATTTCCCTTCTGAAATTAGGTTGAAAAGATAATACAGCTTCAAGCTCAGAGGATCTTTCTTGAACCTCTCAGTTTGGGGGAAGCCAGATGCCATTTTGATTGACAGCTCTGTGCAGAGGTTCATGTAAGCAACCTTGGGTCAGAACTCCTAAGTTCTATTCCAAGCCAGATTTCTGAAAGCAGAACCTTCCTTAATCAACATTGTAGATGAGGGCAGCCCTAGCTGACACCTAGGATCATAAGAGACCCTGAGACTAACCCCTCAGGTCAGCTGCTCCGAGAGTCTCTACTCAGAGAAAATGTGACACAAAGAATGTCTGTTTTTTCTGTGTCTTGTATTTTGGTATAATTTGTTATGCAACAATAGTTAGCTGATGCAGATGTCATTCATATTTGTTAGTGAATTAACCATGACCTAAACATAAGTGTGTTTTGCTATTTTTGAATGGAATATTCCTTTTCTTAAAATTTTTGAGAGAATGCGTTCTAATTGGTTATATATGACAGTGGAATGCATTCTGACACATTATACACAAATGGAGCACAACTTCTCCTTCCTCTAGCTGTACATGGTGCAGAGTCACACTGGCAGTGTAGTCATCATGTGCATAGGAAAGTAATGTCCATCTCATTCCATTGTCCTTCCTACCCCCAATGAGTGGAATGTTCTTAAAGTAAGAAAAATTAAATCAATTTAATATGAAAGTCTTGTTCAATTCATCTATATGTGAACTTTTTCTTTATTTTTTCTATGAATTACTGTTATATTGGTGTTGCAAATTCTCATGACAATGGTGGATTTGCCTGTTTCTCTTTATTGAAGTTTTTAGTGTAAGTATTTTGAAGTTCACATATAAGAACCAGGATATCCTCTTAGTGACGGCTTATCAGTATAAAATTCCCTTTTTTTATATGCAGCAATATTCCTTGCCCAGAAGTCTGTTTTGTCTTATAGAGCTCCTCCGGTGCTCTTTTCACCATTTCCTATTCATTGACTTTTAAACCTGTGTCTTTATGTTTACAATGCATTTTCTGTAGACAACATATACATGGGTGTTTATGTTTTGTGTTTGGTCTGGCAATTTCTGCTTTTTTGCTTAAAGTGTTTGTCTATCTACATTAAAGGGAATATTGATGAGCTTGAGTTTCTACCTACAACTGTTTTTTGTTTTCCGTTTGTTTCATATTTCCTTATTTCTTGCCTGTTGGTAATTGCAAGTCTTTTAGGATTTTGCTTTATCTACACAATTAGCCTATTAGCTTTACCTCTTCTATTGATTTTCAAAGATTGTTTTAAGATTTATAATACTAATCTGTAATCTGTGACAGAGTTGCTTCAAAAAATATTATAACACTGTTGATCTATGTAATATTCTTCATGATCAGGAAAACAATTCTCAAATAAAATTGCCAGTATTCAAAATATAAACAGAGAAAAGATTGTCGTATGACAGACTAGCCAAATAAAGATTCAGTTTTTATTCAATAATTATACTTTTAAATAAAAGCAATTTTGGCTATTTAAGATAGCATGGTATTTATTCTTTTAGATTGTGAAAATTTTTGTTGTTGTCGTTGTTGAATCAGGTACTATAAAAGAAGCATTGTGTAGGAGATAAGGGATAAAGCCCATCAGGCATTGTTTTTGTACCCTTAGCTTCAGATTATTTGATTCTTCTAAATTCAATTAGGAACTATTTACATAAAACTTGTTTAAATCATGATAAAACTGTTCATCATATTAAAAAAAAACATTACTTAAGCTTTCTGAATAGGATGATTCATTAATAATTACACTTTTAGTTTACAGTCCAAGTGGAAAAGCCATAGCATCTGGAGCTTGTGGATCTCTGGAAGGGTGACAAAGTTCCCTAATATATACTCACCAGAATCTATTTGTGAAAACAACCTTGTAGGAAGGCTGTTTTACTTAACTATTGCAAAGGTTGGAGCTTGGCAAATACACAAACGCAAAGTATTGCTGGGTAGCTTTCAAGACTTTGTTAAACTGAATGTAGAAATCTCAATATGTTCTCAATACAGGAGGGACTGTATTGTTTTGTGTGTTGTGTGTGTGTGTGTGTGTGTGTGTGTGTGTACACACAAACATGCACGTGCATGCACATTTATGCATCTCAAAGCCAAGTCTTAGAAATAGCATACTGGAATTCAATCTGTAACAAACAAATGCAGATATGAAAGAAGAATGCCTTTTGATAATCCACCCTCAAAAACAAGATGAAGAGAAAGAAATTGAGACCAAATTAGATTTTTTAAAATAAGCTAGATTTTTCTTTTTCTTTCTTTCTTTCTTTCTTTATTTCTTTTTTTAACTCTTCTTCCTTCTGAATGGTAGATGTAATTATAAGCAATGAACAACTGTTCCACTCTTTTGTTTTCAACTTGTATTTTTATATTTAAAATATATTTTCTATTGACAACATATAGTTGTCTTTACTTTTTATTCAACCTGACGTTTTCTGTTTTTTAAAGGAGTGTCTAGTCATTCACATTTAATGTTTTAAAAGATCCCTTGTCTTTCAGGGGTTCTGCTAATCAGATGAACTTCGAAATTTCTTACCTTTAACCTTTTTTAATTTGTAGCCCCTTAGAGCTGGCAGAATATTGTAACCATGTCATTACAGTAATTCTTTGGTCATATATAAACCATTTGTTTCAAAAGGAAATCACCAGAGCATAGTGTTTCATTTTCTTTATGTGTACAGTTTTGTATTTTATTTTTAGTAGGTTACATGTGACAGTACTTCATCCTGCCAGACTACATTGAAGTGTTTATTTTTTTACTTAAACCCTATATTTATTTTAATAGATCTTATATGTACATATAAAAGAACTATAGGTATTATATATTATTTGTTCTAATTCATTGAAGTGTTTATTAAAGTCTAGTCCTAAAATTCATTCAGATGGAAAATTTGTTGTTTTGTTTTTTTCTTTTCTTCTCCTATTTTTTCTTAAAAATAGTGAAATGAATGGGAGAATAAAGAAATACTATGTAGTAGCTTTCTTGAATCCAACTTCTCACTTTACGGGGTCCATTTTATCATCTTGCACAGAAGGAGATTCATCTAACTTAGGAGCTACTTCACGTTCTGCATCTCCAGCAGGTATACACCGAGTCATTACAAAATTCTCCCTCTCTTGAGAAACATAGGCAAGGACTCAATGAAAGAAAATTTCTGCAGAGAATCGAAACTACATACTGCCTACATGTGATAATCAGTCAGTCATTGTTAAAATAGACGGTTATTGTGCACACCTGGGGTTCAGCACGCTCCTCGGAGTGCCCCATCTCACTTACTCTGGACTTCATCATCCTTTATGAGGAATTGAAAGCCCTTCTCTCTGACTGATCTTTCCTTAGGCATTAAACAATGATAAACTGCATCTTTAAATAGAGTTCCACTTTAGACACACTCCCTTTAAAAATACCCTCCTCTTATCTCTCAGTGATTTAGTAACAATTTTGAACTCATTTGAGCATTCTCTTCCAGAAAGGAAATACACAAATAGCTTTTTCAAGTCAATATCAAGAAGAGATAGTAAAATTAACTGTCTTCAGAATTTTCCCAATCACATAAAACCAATCACCAATCATTTGAGTCATTTTACTTTGCTCATTCATTTACCAAATGAAATTTTAAGTCACTGAAATATGCTATGCTTCACAGAATAAAATACCTGTCTTGAAGGACTCAGATGAAAGACAGTATTTCTAATGCAGTGTAGAAAGTGCTATAATAAAGGTATGAATTGATGCCTGCAATTCACCTTTCTCACAATGGAGCCTGTAAATCTGCAAATCAAATTATTTAAAGCTGTGTGATATAAGACAAATCTTGTAACCTCTCTGGCCCCTCATTGCTCCACCATTAAAAGACATTTAGAGGGGCCACTTTTAAAACTTAATATATCCACTTATACCAATCTATATAGCTTTATTTATCCCAAAAGTCTAAAAATTCAATTTTATAAGCAGTAGTTCTTAGAATATATTCCCCTTTCTAACATTCTCCATCGGAAAATTTGTTTCCTCAGAATCCATTTTCCTTCTTCAAGAAAAGTTCTGAGACTCTCATGTAGGTTTTAACTGTCTGCTCAGTTCACATGATCTGAATGGAGCAGGATGCCTGTCTCCAGAGCAGAATATGCAACTGATAGTCAATCAATATATAGCATTCTCCTGGACACATAGGAATGCAGATACATACACTTCAGGAATTCACATATAACCCAAAGGAAGTCAGTGAGAGAAAACAAAACTCTGTTCTGTGGCTTCTGTTTGAGGCATTGCTGAAACAGGAGTCACGCTTTTGGTGAACTGAAGTCCTGATGGCATGGCTATTCAGATACTCAGCACTGCAATAGAACTGAAGGGAACTACTTGGGGAGGCACAGACAAGACCTCTTCTGCAATTTGCCCTTAATGCAGTGCTTCTGGGTTTTCAGATGATATATATCATTATTTACTGAACCCAGTTTGGAATGAGTTTTCTATCATTAACAACTCAGAGACCTAACTGTCATAGTATATAGAAAGAATTTTAATTCCAGACTTTCACAGAGGCAGCCACACAATTTATCTACCTTCCTATCTATACACACACAAAAAAAAAAAATACACATAATATCAATGGTACATGTGACAAATTATATAAAACTAATACGGAACTTTGCTTCTTAAGAAGGAAATTCTTGACAGTAACAGTAGTGCTTGCCTATAATCCCAGGTATGCAAGAGGCTGAGGCAGGAGGATTACAAGTTTGAAGCATGCCTGGGAAAATTAACAAGATCCTGTCTCAAAATTAAAAATTAAATTAAAAAAAAAAAAGAATTGTAGATCAGCAGTAGAGCATCCCTGAGCTCAACACCCAGAACCACACACGAGAAAGAAATTCTTTCTCCAGATTAATACATCTAACAGAAAGTCCTATGTGGACTATTTCTCATCTTTAGTTCTGATTAAGTGTACTCTTTACCATATGAAAGGATTTTAAAAGCCCAATTATAAATATATTCCAGTTCACTCTTAAGAATGAATAACTGGAGAACTGTTGTAAATGTCTTTTCTTGATTATTCAAAAATCTGAGCCTATAGATCAAACAAAAGAAAAAATATCATTAATGGAATGAATCATTATAAAAATATTATACTTAAAATCATTTTTATGGAACAGAAGGCAAATGACTATTTCATAACTAATTTTTATTACTAAATACTCAAATTAGCCACTATGTTTATATGTTAAACCCATTCATGAAATGCCCATTTACTCTCACTAATAGGTAAATTAGGCACTGAAGGAGCCCTATCTTCCAGCATTCATTTGCTTTTAGAGGAGCAGGGCAGTGGTCTCTTGAGGAAGCAGCTTTGTTTGTCATTCAAATATTAAAATATTTTAGGAAAACATCAATGCCATTGATAGCTATAGGTACCCAACAAAATACTTAATATTTTTTTATTTGCACCTTGAGACAATCCTCTCAATGCATGCAATTTTATAAACCACATTGAAAAAAGTATATAAATACATTTAAGACAATTATTTCTCTGAGGTCACAAAAAGCAAAATTTCCCTGTTATGGTATGCTTTTCAGTCTACATATTTGAACAGTAAATAGAATCATAATATCTCCAACAGCTTGGCCATCTGTTATTGTTCCAAAAAGCTTTAGGGAATATTCAGTGTAATAGAATATAAAATAACATTATCAAATGTTATAGTCTGAGGCTTTCTGATATATAATCTGCAAACCTTCTTACCCAAATAAACCCAATTTGCAAAACATAAAATATGACTTATACTATGAATATGAATCCAAAATTTAGGGGGAAATGAGTAGACTTGTTAATCCTGAATGGATTTATTTTTATAATTAATTTTCACTGGCAGTTTAATGTTAACATTAAACTTATGTGTGTGTGTGAGTACTAATGGGATAATGTGATGTTTTGATATGTTATACATTATGTAATATTTAAATCAGATTAAACACATCTACCTCCTCAAACATTCATTATTTCCTTGTGGTAAAACCTTAAAAAATCCTTTCTTCTAGCTTTTTAAAACACACAGTTCAATATTGTTATCTATAGTCACTCTACTGTGCAATGACACATTAGAATTTCTTGCTCCAATATAAGTGTAACTTGGTACTCATTGATCAGCCTCTCCCCATTCCTCCGTCCCTGCTACTCTCCCCAGACTTAGTTATCACCATTCTACTCTCAAGTTTTAGGAGATCAACTTTTCTATATTCCACATGTGAGTGAGATCATGCAGTACTTGTCTTTCTGTTCCTGGCTTACTTCACTTAACTATATCTCAGTTCTATCCCTGTTGTCACAAAGAACAGAATTTCATTTTTTATGGCTTAATAGAATTTCATTGGGTATATGTACCACATTTTCATTATCCATTCCTCAGCTAATGGACACTTAGGTTGATTTTATATCTTGTCAATTATGATTAGTGCTTCAAGAAACATGGTAATACAGATGTCTCTTTCATAGACGGGTTTCATTTCCTTTGAATGGATTGTTAGTAGAGGGATTGATGGGTCATATGATGGCTATATTTTTAATATTTTGAGGAAACATTATCCTCCTGTTTTCCATATATATATATATATATATATATATATATATATATATTTTTTTTTTTTTTTTTTTTTTTTTTACTAATTCACCTTCCCACCAACAGTTGCAAGGGTTCCCTTTCCTCCATATCCTTGCCAACATTTTCTATCTTTAGTCTTTTTGATAATAACCATTCTTACTTGAGTGAGGTGAAATTCCATACGGGTTTTGTTTGCATTTCTCTGATGATTAAACATGTTGACAATTGATTCCCCTTCCTCTCAAGAAACAGCCCTATCACTAGGGTATTTAGTGAAGAATCAATAGCAATTACTTAACATTGCATCTTCCTGAGGCGTTGAATACAATTGCAAAGAACAAGATATAATATATGTAGGTATTCCTTTAATATTATAAATCTCCCAACTAGTTTTTTAATTTGTCTGTAGCTCCTTCCCATACACAGCAACACACACACACACACACACACACACACACACACACATACACACACCATCTTCTTTATCCTGAAAAAAAAAATCAAAACCTCCGATATCTTCTCATGCAGATAAAACAACTCAAGGTCACCAGTATGCTATGTTTGCAGCACGAGTCCAGTTTGCTCCTAGCAGACAATCTATTGAACACATGTCAACAAGTTCACATGTCACATAGCCTTAAACTAGCATTGTTTCAATTAAATTTAAGCTTACCACCACTACCAAGAAAATGTTTTCATATCTGCATTTCAACAGTCCTACAAACGTTAACAAATACATGTGTAATGAAGTTCATACTTGTATACATATTTCTGGGAACTTTCTTTGGGCTATATCATATACATCATAGAGAACAAATGACATACATTGACACCTCATTCCATAAAACGAAACTCGTTTCTCATCAGTATGAACATTCACAAGACATGAGTCTCATGAAGAAAAGACATCATATCCTATTAAATCTGAAATTGTAAATGGCTTGTGAAATTACTTGTAAGAACTCAGTTGGCCACAGTGATAGGTAGGTAGATGGGTAGACAGTAGGTAAATGAGTAAGTAAGAACACAAGTAGATAGGTAGGAAGATATACAAATAAATTACAGATAAATGATAGATAGATAGATAGATAGATAGATAGATAGATACCCTGCCAGGAACCACAAAGTTTCTATGTCAGAACCTGGACAATTTAGTCACAGTGCATCTTAGCATTAAACAAGACTATAAGAGCCTGGTGTTTCCTCCACATACAGAGGGAGTTTACCACACACTCACAAACTTTGAACCTGAGAGTCCTGGCTGGCATATGCATCTATTGGTTGAGGGACAATCCTTTATTTTTTAATTGTAAGCACATTTCCACAAGAAAGAGTGTTCTCTAAACTCCTCAGAAACTACAAATGGTTGGCCCTTTATATTCAGAGTTTCTTCATCCATGGTTTCAAAAAACTACCCATCAAAATTATTGGAAAGAAATCATGCTGAATATCTATAAACTATTTGTCTTGTTATTATTTTTCTAAACAATACAGTATAACCACAATTTACATAGTGTTTATATTGCATTAGACATTGTAAGTAATCTAGAGAAAATTTACAGTACACAGCAGGATATGTGTAAGTTTATACACAAACTCTATATCATTTTATGTAAGGAAATTAAGCATCTACAGATTTTGGTATCCACAGGGGGGCATGGAACAAATGTTCAAAGTTATTTAGGGAGAACTGTACAATCTCTATCTCGCATGACACGTTTTCTATTCAATCCTCTTATAATCAAATTTTACAGTGGTCTTTCCTCAAAAAGATTGGACTGAGTGATGGCATGAAAGGATTCATGGAGCCCTGCTTCCCAATAATTAGAATTATGGGTCTAGGCTAAAAGGTATAGTGATCTTTCCTGATTTGCTCAATTGCTATTTGTTATTAAATAACGGAAGACTAGGGGCCTAATATAAAGGACTCTTCCTATTTCATAAAGGAAAAATTTTTAAAAAATGATTTTTTAGCATTATTCACATCAATTAAACATGCGAATGAAATTCATAATTATTGTCTTATTCTCTACTATCTGAACCCTAAGAGTAATCATTTACTAGAAATTAAAAGGTATTAAAATATATTTTTAGATTACAGGTTGATTCTAGTCTGCATCTCACTTTAAAAAAAGACATGAAAAATATGATCATAACAGCAGAGTTTCTTTCATCACTGAAGAAGCAGCATAGTTTTATATTTTATCAATAATTTCTGTTTATTCTAACTCCTGCTTACTCTCCCACAATATAACAAAACTTTAGAGCCATAAAACTCATTTTATTTACTTTTACATAATAAAAATACTTTCAAATAAATTTCAAAAGCAAGATAAAATGGACCTGATCTCTGGATCACACTTGAGGAACAAAGTTTTGTTGTTCTGGCCATTACCGATGTTAATCACTTAGAATTCTCATAAAGTAACAGTGATTATGTTTTCATTTATCTATTTATTTTGATACTGGGGGTTGAACCCAGGGTGCTTTACCACTAAGCTCCATCCCCAGCACTTTTTTAAAAAAATTTGCTACAGGGCCTTGCTAAGTTGCTGAGGCTGGCCTTGCATGTATGATTGTTCTGCTTTGGCCACCCAAGTTGCTGGGATTTTATGTGTGTACCACTTACCTGGCTATAACAATTATTCTTTTAAAGCAGAAATCATGTCTTTACTTAGCTCCTCCAAAGTCTTTGATAGCTTCCAATTTCACTTTTTGAATTTGATTAAACAATTGTGTATGATTAACATGCAGCATAAAAAAAGTCTTAGAGCGATTTAACTGTGCTCTAAAACCATATAAATTCAGTATATAATTCAAATACTTTCACTGGGAGATTTTTCAGGTGGCATAAAAATTTGTTCTCTTGTTCAACACTAGACAAAGACTTATTAAACATCTCTTGAGGATTGTCATGCACGTGTTCAGAACATGGTTATTTGTTGTACAGAATATCTCAGTCTAACAAAGGAGTTAAGACATGCACGGAGAAACTGATATTACCAAATAAAACATTAAAGTAAAAAATGCTAATGAATTCCAAGCAAACTGTGGTCAAGATCATTTGATTACTTCATCCCCAAATTCTACTCAATGAAATTCTCCTGAGTAAAGTGAAAAATATCCAGAAACCAAATCTGCTCAGAGGAAGACAGAGAAGAATAGAGAGACGTTAATTTTATGAAGCTAAAGAAAATAAGGGTGCTGTAATGCCAGCGTACAAT
Source organism: Callospermophilus lateralis (assembly GCF_048772815.1). NCBI lineage: Eukaryota > Metazoa > Chordata > Mammalia > Rodentia > Sciuridae > Callospermophilus > Callospermophilus lateralis. The sequence goes on along the minus strand of NC_135310.1, from coordinate 38,155,314 downwards.
CTAGGTGTATGGCTATAGGCATAATGTGAGTTCATGTGGGTAGCACACAGAACTATAGAACCAACAAAGAAACTACTCCAAAACACCTGACTCTCCAATAACATGTCAGCAACACATTTTTGTGCAAAAATATAAAGGTACTTTCCTCTAAACTTGTCATAGATGAACATAATCACAATACCTTTCACTGAGAAGAAACAGCTTATTTCAAATCATGACATTTACATATGAAACGACAGAAATTATCTCTTAGTAAGACCATACTACATACATATATATTTTATATGTATTTATATCTCTTAGGTGAGACCATATTAAATACAAATATATTTTATCTGTAGGAATAATGGAGATGTGTGTGGGGGGGGACTATATATATATATATTTATATATTATAAATATATATATATTTACATGCCTCCATTATTTCTATGGACTTTATACAACCACCTTGTGAGTAAGATGCTATTGCTTTTTCAAAAACAAAAACAATAAACATGGCTTCTGTGCAAAGAACAAAAGAGTGAAAATTTGAAAAGGACACTCATAAGCCAGTTTCCCAGGATGCATCACAGGACCCCAGGTACCTATCTTCTCCTGGCAGAAGACCAGAGACTCAGGCTGGCCTGGCATTAACCGTGAACCTTGGAACCCTCAGCAAGTGTCCTCAGCTATAAATGATGACCATGAAACCTATCCCAAGGGATTGTGTTCTGTTGGTCAAATAAATGGAACTACATGAAACCATTATGTTTTACTATGACAGCTGCTGGGAGAGACACAGCTTTAAAAATTTGCAACGTATTTACTGATAACCTGATGTTAAGAAAATTCTGGGAAATGTCATTTTGGATTGTGTTTCTGGCTGTCTTCAAATGTTCTTCATTTTGAAACTGTTCCCTGAAAAGCCTAAGTCGCCAATCAAACCTGAATTACTGCTTACCTCTATAGGACCACTCTCCCGAAGACTGATTACCTTTTAACCGTGATTCGCGATTTCGTTTTCATAATAGGAAATAACAGTTTCGCAGAGTGGCCTGGCAGGGCTTTATAGAAAGCTCCAGTCAGGCTGACATGTGCTTTTATTAACCATATTTCCTGTAGCTGCACAGACAATGAGAAATCCACTTCTGTGAGCAGAACCAATTATAACTGAACAGGTACACTTTTCCCCCAGCCTGGTCATGATGTCAAATGTTTGATTAGAAAGGTCTTGTGCTTTTAGCTAAATGAGGCTAAATTTCTTTCCATTTGCAAGAACAAGCTATTTCTGCCTTTCACTGCACAGCCTCTTAGTATCTTAATTCTGGTCTCTGGATGGCAAATAGAGTCACAAATGTGACACCCTCGAGATGGAGAAAATAATATTGTTGTATTGTCTGAAAACAAATCAAGTTAGTTTCTGGAAGGAATTGTCTATACTACTGCACAGAATGAAAGCATCAGTTGATATAGGAGGGAATGGGTGAAGCTACAGGTGAAGAATGGGTACCCTTGGAGGGAACATGGGGATAGGGTTTATAGTCATGGAGGGGAATCTCAAGAAGAGGGACAAAAAAAGAGAAACTTTAAAACCAACGAGTAGAAAGCCAGGTAGAGTACTGTGATGTGCACATCTGAGGAAGGACACAACCACAATAGATCAGATTGGGAATCATTGAAATGGGGAGGAGTAGTTCTGAACAGAAGTAATCCAGAAAATTCCTCTCAGAAGGTTCAAAGGAGAAGCCAAGTTCCTACTGTATGCAGAATTAAAAAGGAAAAAGCTGGACTCATTAAGCCAGGCATTGCTGGCAAGCACTCCTCTTTGAGTGTCAAGCACAGAAATAATCACAAGACCATGTCACCAGAAAGACCACTCTCCTCCAAAATACCACAAGCTCATTTGAGAATCCTTCCTGTTTCTCCTCCTTAGAATTCTTCAGCCATAACAAAGCAGCCTGTTGATAAGTTTAGAAATGCAAATGAAGTTTTAGTTACTTATAGTCCTTTACTGGCCAGTGTATAAATACAGAATCGTATATCGATAGAATATTAAGGTTGGCAGAAAATACAATCATTGACTCTAATCCCAATTTATAAGCAAGGACTCAGATTATCCCAGGTTACACTGCAAGGTAGGAAGAGGGCCCAGAAAAGAACCACATTCTCTTAATTTCTAAATAATGTTTGTTTCATTTTACCATAGTTATCTAAATTCACACTTAATTTTCAACATTTTCCAAAAAGAATTACTTCTATATAAAGAAGTTAATAAAAAAAAAAATCTCAGGAGTAGGAATAAGAAAAATTTTAAAGGTCTGCAGTAGAGAAGTTATAAAGAATCCTTACTGAAAGCAATAGCCAAAAATAAAACAAAACAAAACAAAAAAACAAAACAAACAAAAAAAACCATGTAACCAGAAAGAAATACTTTGGGCTTTGCACTAAAAATATATCTGGAATTAACCATTTCTTACTACAGCCCATTGTTATCCTCCTGGTCCACAGCAGCATCAGGTATAATGCCCTCCTAATTGGTCTGTTTCTATCGCTCCCCATCACACACACACACACACACACACACACCACTACTGTCTAATCACATCACAAAACCAGAATAAGCCCTTTGCAATGCATGTCAGTTTATATCATTTCTCCTCCCAATCCTCTAAAGGCTTCATGTTTCATGAAAATTCAAGCCAAAATCACTAAGGTGGCCTCTTAGAAAAAGCTGTTTCCCACATTTCCTCTCAAATCTCACTCCCTTTTATCTCCTTTAGTTGCTATGTTCCAGTCATCCTGTAACACCTTCCCCACCCACTGCACTACTCATTTTATCCATTGAAGTCTTTGGACAGATGTCATCTCCTCAGAAAGACACACTTTTGGTGAAATTATCCTATCCTCATATGCTCTTATGCATTCTTATTTTGCTCTTATTTTCCACCAACTAGGACTTGCTGTTCTTCAACATTTACCTGATCATCTACTTGTATCATTTATTGCCCTGTAGAATAAAGCACTAGCTAGTTCTACAGCTCAGTGGTAGCGCACTTGACTAGTATGTTCAAGGCCCTAGATTCCATTCCCAGTGCTGTAAACAAACAAACAGAAAAGAATGTAAACCCTCAAAAGAGTATCAAATCATTTATTGAGGTGTTTTGTCACTGTTGGAAAACATAGCCCTAAAATATAATAATCATATTTGCTAAATGAGAGACTTTATTAAAAGCAGATGATCATCATTTCAAAGACAATTTACTGAGAAGCAAGTATATAAATCCTACATTATAGACAGGACCACAGCACAGTGGGTTCCTAATGCTTAAGGGAGAGATCTATTACTTCCATAATGAATTTGAAGAAATATCAGAAGTAAACTAGAATTTTCTAGAGAGATCCACATATCTTTTTTCTCTGGTGGTTATGTTGTATTTATTAAGCATCAGCATGTCAAATGGCAATACCAAATGTGGGTGGGACTAAAGAAGAAAGAAAGGTATTGAACAGTATTCTACTGCTAGTAAAAGAAAATTGCCAATTTCTGGAGGTACACATATCTTTAATGAGAGTATTTACCTCAATAGATTATCAACTATTTACCAAGATTAGCAACCAAAATATAAAAATTCAAGTTCTCCCAAATCCAACATATGTTTAATATAACTTCAAAAACATTACAAGATTTTTAAAAGAAATTAGTGAAGTATTTTCAAAGTTCATTGGAAATAATAGGCAGCTGAGAACCTAGATTACTACTGACAGAGAAGAATACAAAAGAGATAAAAAATACGTATCAGGATATTACTAAGAAGTACTATATTGTGAGTTACTGATACTGATTTAAGACAAGTTTGGCAAATCTAAAAAACAGACCAACAAATTGGGAAATTGCTTCCAGAACAGATGAGGCCAAATCACTTTTTAGTGATTTAGTTAAGGGCTAAGGATATATCTCAGTGGTAGAGCACATATCTAAATTGTACATGAGTTTCATCCCCAGACCACAAAAAGAAAAAGAGTAAGATGGAAGAAAGGAAGGAAGGAAGGAAGGAAGGAAGGAAGGAAGGAAGGAAGGAAGGAAGGAAGGAAGGAAGGAGAGTTTAATCAATATATGCTGTTGGGAAAAATGTATTAATTAACCTTTTGTCTAAAAATTGATTTATTCACACCTCTTACAATAAATTTCTCATGGATAAACAAATAATAAGAAAAAGATTCTGAATAAATTATAAACAGGTGACTTTCAAGGTAAATAAAGTTTTCAGAAAACTTTACAATGAGAATGATCATTTGAATGGATTAAATTTGTTGACTATTACTATTGCTATAAATATCATTACTAAACAAATATCCCATGTGACTGGTACTGAGTGGAAAATCTGATTGTATTAGATAAAAACACTTGGAGGGGCTGGAGTGGTGGTTCAGTGGTAGAGCACTTGCCTGGCATGTGTGACATACTGGGTTCGATTCTCAGCACCACATTAAAAAAATAAATAAATAGAATAAAGTTATTTTTTAAAAGCTAACATTAAAAAAAACACTTGGAGAGGGTTAAGGGTCAGAGATCATTCATTAGGCATTAGTGCTTAGAACTTTTATTTCTCATTCATAGTTATCATCAAACCTTCAAAAAAACTCATGCTTATCCATAAGAGCACTCTGAGAAGTTCTTTGAAAAATAAAAGAGAATAAATTTAATCTACAGTTTAGGTCACTAAAGACCACAACAACCTGATGCAGTTGGAACACCTGTATTGAGATGACCCAAAGTGATTGAAAACTAAGAAGTAAAAGTGAAGAGCAAGAGAACAAAGGAGACGAGAGGAGAAGAAGGAGACTAGAAGGACACTAGACTCTAGCACACTGAAGTTAACACAGGAATTCCCAAATGTGGAAATATCATATTTTGGGACTAATGGAGGAGGGACTGCCAAAAAACATAAAATTTAGGGTTAATTTGATTTTATTAGTTTAAAAAAAGACCTTACTATCCAAAAGAATAAATGAGATAATTGCATTGCACCTGCATACACATGCATATCATATATATAGACATGCACACAAAAATGCCTAGGTGTATACATATGCAAACACACACACACACACACACACACACACACACACACACTTCTGAGGAATCCATTGAGTGAATTTGACTACATAGAGTATCATCAGGAACAAGTTGATTCTTGTTCTTTTATTTTTTATTTATTATTATTGCTTTACTAGCAAAGGAGAAACACAGGGGATTCCTATCCCCAAGGCTGTGATTCTGCATCAACAGGAACAGGGGGGCTTTTTTAAAAAAAATATATTTTTTTAGTTGTCATGGATATTAATTAATTAATTAATGGTGCTAAGGATGGAACCCAGTGCCTCAAAAATACTAGGCAAGCACTCTACCACTGAGCCACAACCCCAGCCCCAATTTTTGCTATTTTATATCCCTTCAAATTTCTTGTAGGGGTACTGTGTTTGGGATTGAGGTCTCTGATGGCTTCATGACTGTGGCATGTTTGGTGGCTAGGAAGTTTCTGTGCAAAGACACAGAATGCCTGACTGCTGGGAAAACTTCTGTGCAAAGACACAGAATGCCTAGTTGCTGTAGCAATTTTCTTCATGAGGAGACTCTAAGTTAGAGTTTTATCAGCCTCCACCTTGATCTCAGACACTCAGCTCCTGGGAATAAAAGAACTCTCTTGTTATACAACCACAATGTTTCACTGAGCCTAAACCTGTCCACATAAGAGTAACTTTATACAATGGACTTTCTTGAGAGCTACACAAAGCTCCTAACATTGCACATTGCAACTTAGTATGTAACTGAGGAATAAGCTGCATAATGTTGCTAAGTCTGTAACTTGCCTAGTAATATAATGAACAATATGTACTAATGATGCCAATGACCTAAAGTAACCTATGGATATAAATAAAGCTAGTGGCTCCAGCAGCTTTTTGCTTTTGCCTCTGCACTTTGCTTCTGTCTCCCTTTTGCTTTTCTTTACAATCTCTGAACTAGTTGTTCTAATCCTGAAAAAAACACCTTGGGAAAATCCCATAATTTTTTAGTGAACAAAGAGTTCATAAAAATTGACATTTGTATAATAGCCACTTGACTGAAGCTCACTTTAGAATGATAGCAATGCTCTGAAACCTTCCCTAATTCAAGGCTTCTTCCTGTATTAGCTTAAGTGCATTGAGTCTTTAGAGAAGCTAAATAATGGCCTTTCTATCTCATTTCTTCTCTTTCTTGACTTCTCAGCACAGGGCTTGGGGAGAAAAGGGAATAAGGAGAAAGAGTACACACTCTTGGGTTCTGACATCTCTGACATCTAAATTTGATAGGTTGGGAGTCCTAAACTGCCCCGTTCAGTTATGGGATACCTCTGCAGATCACATGGAAACCATTCAGTTGGGAGCCACAGTGAAGCTTCCTTACCTAAGGAAACGACTTACATCTGTCCCTGTCAGTTCCTCTGTTTCAGGAAACACACCCATTAGTCCAGGGCCTTCCACTCTTCCAAGTTTACATCTTGAGAAACCACACCATCTCTCTGCCACTGATGAAAGTAGTTGGTTCTCAGAAATTATATAGACATAAGGAAGCCCTCTTCAAAGCATCCTACCTCCAAACGTTGTAGATATGCATAAGATGCCAGTTCCTAATATCCTCAAAGTCCTATGGATGCATGACAAGACCTTCAAATGCCATGCTTGTAGGTGCCATCACTCACTTTAGAAGGAAGAATGCAAATTCCTTTGCTCATAATTTCAAGAATAAAAAAGTCCATAAGACATGCATTATAACAAAATAATCTTCTCTTCCCACTTGCTAACTTTTCCATATTTCTTTTATTTGATCTGAGGTAAGAAAAATAATCTTAGTACTTAAGGACACTTGTTCCCTGGTTTCAGAGAGGGGAGACTGGCTATTACAGCTGGTACTGGCCATAGGACCTTCACCTTCCAAGTCATTAATAGATGTTCTAGCAACTCACTTTGAAATGTCAGGTTCATGAACTGGCATTTCATTCTTAAGTTTTGGGTCTTCAATGATTTCAGGAAAAATAATCAAATGTAACAATCTGTTAAACTATACACATGTACATATGCATAAATATTCATACATGACTTTATTATAGATACAGATCTGATGGCGTAATCAGGTTTGTGCCTAAGCCTACATGTATATTAACAATGAAAAAATAATATTGATAGAACAAAATATTAGTGATTAGATTGCTGTTGATTTTATCTATTTATGTTTTTTTTTCAATTTTGTAATATAGCTTTCCTTACTCCTAAAACCATAAAATTGTGTATCTATATGTAAACATAATGAAGGAACTCTTTGTAAAAGTGTGATCTCAGTTTAAAAAATAAAAGATCACTGGAAAAATAAGAAACAGACTTTTACATAAAGACATTCTTTATTTCATAAAGAAAGCATCAGAAAATTGGAAAGAATTATTCAATAAATGCTAAAAAAATATTTTGGAATTATCACCATAATAAATATCAGATAAGTTTAAGAGTATATAATGCATACATACTATACACACAAATGCATCCATATATATCCTGTGTATGTAACACATTCTATTAATGTGTATGTGTGTGTGTGTATATATCTTTAAGTGTCTATAAGTAATAAAATTGATGAATATGTATTAATCACTGAACTTTAGATAATTTTAAAATGATATAAGTAAGCATAAGTGAAAAGGTCAAAAGACTTTGTTCCATAAAGATTTGATTCTTCCATGTACCTAATAAATGGGAAAGAACCAGAATTCTGGAAGCATTTTGAACTATGACAAATGTGCAGACAGTTTTAAATATATTGACTTCAAAAAAATTGATTTTGAGAAAAATAAAATAAAATTTCATTTCTTTCTTCCACAAACATGTATTGACTGATTGTTATATACCAGAAGTTTACTAAATACTAAGGAAGCAGACAAGTATATATTTAAAGGCCTAAAAAACATAGTATAGTTAGGATGACAGTTAAGTAAAAGAACCCAGTGTAGTACTATTTTATAGTAAGGCTTATGACAATAATTTTCACACCCTGTTATGGAAACCCAGAGTAGGAATACAAAATACAGACATTTGAGCAGGAGTTTGAAAGTAGAGGAACACCAGGGAAATTTTTTAGAACAAGGAACAACCTTTCGAGTGGCCAGGAAGAAGGGTTAAAAAAAAAAAAATAGTTTAGAATTCCTGCTCCAATACTTACTAGTAGCATTGGCAATTATTCTCTGAGCCTTGGTTTCATTGTCAGTAAATTGGGACTACCAATAACATTCATAGAGATACTGAGAAAACTTAATGATAATTATTTAATTATTTAAAATTATTAAGTGCCCAATAAATGATTGTTAGTAACAAATAAAAATCCCAAAATTCCATTTGAAGATGAGGAACTCAACAGAGTATAATGTCTGTGATCTCCAAATTTTATAGTATGTTAAAATGCTAAATGCATAAATATGAAGCAAGGTGTGGAGAGTGGTAGACCTGGAAAAATAAGCAATTGGTGATAAACCATCAAAAGGACTGAGACCAAGGATTCTGGCAGAACAGTTATAAAACAATATTTTCTTTTTAAACTGATCAGTCAGACAGTGGCATGAATAACAAATTTGAATATGGTTCTTACCAGAAACAAAAAGACATGTTACAAGATGAATTCAAAAACACAGACAAGAAATGTTGAAGACCTGAATCTTATAAGAAGGTACAAGATACATTTGAGAGATGCTGAAGAGGTAGTAGCATCTCTAGAAGTTGCAGATTGGCAAATTGAAAGTGGAAAGGAAAGGACTTCTGAGATGCCTGGTTTACACTAGTCAATAGGTGATGTTGGTACTTCCAAAGATAAGAAATATAGACGCAAGATTAAATCTAAAAGAGCTGGGGGTTTTATTTTTGTTATTTTAAGAAAGTGTAGTAGTTCTTATATAAATTCACTAGCACCCAGTCTCTATTTCTAGGCTTAGTGAAATATTATACTTTATCACCCTAATGTAGACAAAAACTGTGATATTTTTTTCTGGCCAATTAAGTAAGTGCAGGGGATAGGGATAATGATCTCATTTTTGTGGATTATTTTGATTCCCCATCTTCCCTTTCTCATACCATAATGACTGACAGTATAAGGAGCCAATTGAGGATGCTGCTCCTCAGAAATTCTTCTACTGACCCATCAGAGTTCTGTGGATTTCATGTGGCCAGCTGAGTACCTTAATTATTTCTACGAGGTTTTGTGAGAACCAAAATCAAACACCAATCACTTACACTTGAATTTTGATTCTGAAATCTCAAATGTTTTCTATGGTTCTGAGTCCCCTAAAGTATTGTTAATTATTTCTACTTGAAAAATAATGATCCAGGCTTATGGGATGAGCTTCATCTGGTTTTTCTGAGTATTGAAAGTTTCCAAGTGGAGAAAGTTTGGAATAGTGGTTGATTCACTGCTAGCATTTACTTAATAAAGTCTGCTGGGTTCCATCTTTCAGGTTTTTTTTTTTTTATGTGTTTCTTTTTTTCCTGATATTTTAGACCTCCTCAGAGAATTCCATCGTCTTCTCTCCAGGGTTGCACTGTCTGGCTTCATCACTCCCTCTCACAGAACTTCATTTACCATTTTTATCTTCTGACATTTGAATGGTCAGCCTCAGTCCAGGCTTCTTTCTTCAATCACAGACCTAGAGCTACTGTCATGCTAGACTTCTCATCTCAAACGCATCAGACATTTCAGACACAACATACATTAAAACTAAACACTTTTGGTAGAAGCATCCTTCTGTATCCTATAGTTTTATTTTAACAAATTTCACCATATTCACTTAATGCTTATGACAGAAACCTGGATTCCATCCTTGTATTGTACCTTTCTTATTCCCTCCTTAATCAACCACACACCTTACAGACTCCGTATCCTTCAAACCTCTGGAATGTGTTGCTTCCTCTTGCAGAAATAGGCATCTTCTCTCTTATATCATTGCTTTAGCTGCCTAACTGGTGTCCTCACCTCAATTGGAATTATCTTAATATAACTAAAGTATTTTAATAGCTTTATTCAGTTATGATTGATCTTGTCACTATTGTAACTCTATAATTCGTTGATTTTAATACATTTATAGAGTTGTGCAACACTGACCGCAATTCATTTTAGAACTTTTTCATCACTGAAATGTTCCCTCAGGCCTGTTTCCAGTTCATCCCTACTAGGTCCTACCCACAATTCTAGAAGACCATGGAGATGTTTTCTGTGTCTGCTGGCTTGTCTTTTCTAGTTATAATGTATCTAAAATAGAAATTGTATTGTTATTTTCCTGCTGGGAATGCTAAAATAATTCCTTTTTTTTTTTCCTCTCTAGAAAGTTTAAGTTCCTGACATATTAAAGCAGTTTGAGAAGGATCAGTATTTTTCAACATGGAATCAACTGATTTTATTCTTCTTCATTATTCTAGCACAGGAGAGGGGGGGGGGAGAGGGAGAGAGAGAGAAAGAGAGAGAGAGAAGAAGAAAATGGGAATTGGTTTAACTTATGAGTTTAACTGGGAGTAAAGGGTTATTGTTAAAGAAGGAATGAAGAGTGAGGATGGTGAAGGGGAATATCTCTTGGAAAAACAAAGAGAAAAAGCAGCTAAAAAGAAGAAATGGGTGTAATTGTGAGTGGAGTCCTTCAAAAATCAAAAGCAATCCATGGGAAATTGGCCAAGGAGAGATACAGGTCCAAGTTAGGTAAATGTGATGGCTGAAACAAGCAGAGGTTGAGTGATGGAAGACTGAATTCTGACCCTTGGGAGAGCACAATGTGGCAGGAAACCTAATAAGCTATGTTGCAGTGACCTCATTCCCCATCAATATTGGAATAATTAAGAGGTAACCAAACACTTGACAACCCCAACCTAAGAAACCTGGTAATGTTGCAGCTTTCACGCTCTGACCCTCTGTGCTCTTCAGCATCTTTACCTTTACTCCAGTCACTATCAGCCTCTCCCAGATCACAGCAGAGTCAGGCCTGCCCACTACCATCCACAGGCCATCTTCCTTCTGGCTGGGTCACACGACACCACTCTGCCTCTGACCCCAGCTGTCTAAAAAGGTTTTAGCCTGGACACAGAAGTAGACTTTTCTAAGCACATTTTTTAATATCAAATTTTAATAAATTGGCCCAAGAATCCTCCTCATATTTCCTATCAAATAGTACTTTTGTCTATAATATTAATATTTTAATTAATCCATTAAAAAGCACTGTTCTTCATTCACCTGATCAATCACCATTGCTTATCTGACAAAGGGTACTTAAGGAAGGCTATACACCTGATGAACTAAAGTAAGAATCAATAATAATAACAATAATCATTATTTTAGCATTTTAAAATAATTATAGATAACTTAAAGGCATGTGCATACAATGTATATTTAGAGTAATATTCAAATAATTGGAAATCAACAGATTTGGGGATTTTTCTCCTCCATTTTATTACAATTAGATATTTTTGTTTTCCCTCTAGATAGATTTTAATCTTTCTGAATTTTTCTTTGCTTCTTCAGAAAAGTCCACTCTTCTGAACTCCTCCACATGTTAATTCTTATTGGACTCTCCCCTAATAAGATCTATAACTTCCATGATGAAGAGAAGTCTTCATATTTTCTCTGGATTTTGCACTATCATCTAGTTGATATGAAATCACCAAATCACTGCTTCTGGTGTAAATCTTAGTTTTAGTTCCTGAATCTTATTTTTAGCAAAAGCCTGTATTGTTATAATACAACTTTTGCAGATACTAAAGTCCATCAGCTAAACTTTTATGTCTCTTAGAGAGCTTAAGGTGTTCTTAACCTACTTTTTTTCCAGTATTTATTATTATTATTTTTAGTGGTAGTTTTCAATACCTTTATTTTATTAATTTATTTTTATGTGGTGCTAAGGGTCAAACTCAGTGCCTCGCATATGCCAGGCAAGTGCTCTACTGCTGAGCCCCAGCCCCAGCCCCAGCCCATCAACCTACTTCTTATCATTGAACCAGGAAGGAAAACTCCTGAGTTTAATGGACCTACATTTACAAGAAGAACATGTCACCAGAAAAGCTTATTTCCTCATCTGATGACTACCCCTGACCTTTGAAGTTTTCCACAGGTAGAGTTGAAAACTCTGTCATGGCTACAGACCAAACACAGTGTTATACACTGGCACCTCCCAAAGACTGAAATTTTCTTAAAAGATGACATCTAAGCACATTTAATCAGATTTTAAAAGAAAATTTTAGCATGACTTGTGGTTGCTTTTCTTGATGAATTTATATAAATACTCCAACAGAGAACTATGCTACATGCATAATGTAAAAAATGTATGAGTGTGCACAGGAACTAAAAAGTGAGGTTAGATATAGAAGAGATTGAAGACTGAGCTCTAAAAAGCACTTATGATAAACACTGCAAAAAAAAGGAAAATTTAATCACTGTAGTGTAAGGAAACCAGGACCTCATGATACTCTAGGAAATGGGGTATTTCAAAAATGAGGCTGTGCTCCACTGTGTCATTTGCTACCTAGTGTCCAAGTAATATAAAGACCAAAAAGTAACCATAAAATTTGGCAGCTCAGCAGTGTGTGGTGGCACACTGCCTCAGTCTGGCTGGGCACAAAATCACGAGCCACTCACAGCCTTGTAGATTCAAACAGCAATTCTTTATTCTTGAACTGTCATCGGCACTCTACACGCATGTACTGGGAAAATCCACCTCCACCGGGCTCTGCATCCCAAATACTCTGTGAATCCCCCGAGAACTCAAGGGGAACTCAAGGAGCGGGTGCCTGAGTCAGCAAGATACGCCCTATTCCCAGCAGGATCCACACCCTAAACCTGGAACCGCCCTAAACCCGGATCTGCCCTGGTCCTTGAGCAGGGTCACCTTTCTCAAACATTCATGCAATGTCACTGCAAATGACCTGGGTCCAAGGCAAGCCCATTTCCACAATGGAGAGTCCTCCCTCTAAGTAACATTGGGTAGGCTGACAAGGAAATTGCCATGTGTCATTCCTACTTGGCTATGGCTCTCAGCAGCACACACCTGTAATCCCAGTGAGGAGGCTGAGGCTGGAGGATCAAAAGCATGGTGCCAGCCTCAGCAACTTAGCAAGACCCTAAGCAATTTAGAAAGACCCTGTCTCAAAATAAGAATTAAAAAGAGCTGAGGGTGTAACTCAGTGGTAAAGCACCCCTAGGTACAAAAAAACAAAAAAAAAAAAAGAAAAGAAAAGAAAAAAGAAAAAGAATAAAAAATGGCCTCTGAGTCTCAGTGGTAACCAGGAGGCGTATATACCTCTCAACCTCAATTTCTTTATCTGAAAAAAGGAATAATAACATCATCCATTTCACAGAGCTGTGTGGAGGATTAAACTAGAGGATAATACATGCAACCACCTGGTATAGTGCCAACAACAGAGGAATCAAGAAAAGCTCACTCAACAGGGGGCAGCTGGGGTTTCTATAGCAGAAACTTGTGATCAGTCTGGATCACAGATTTTAGGATTGAACACGGAATGCTTGCCAAGTCTGCAAAAGAGAATTTGGTTGAAGCAACATATAGAATGAATAGGAAATGAAGAAATGATTATAGCTTAAAAGAGAAGTTATAACCAAAGTCAATGGCCGTCGGAATGTCTAACAGAAGGGCTAGGGCAGTGCCCATCTTTGGATAACAACTGAGAGAACACATCTTACCCATGTGACTGTGTTTTACCCCATTTTAACAATAGCAATTGTGGACTTTTTAAACATTAATTAAGATTTTAAAGCATTTGAAAACAAACTTGTATTAAGGACAAGTGTATATAAAATAATGTCACAAGTTAGAATAGCATTATTTTCAATTACACTCTGAGAATACTTGTTTATTGCTTTTATATACTGAATGACTATAATTTTATAATCATCAACCCTTTTCAAGTTGTATCTGTACATATAGAAATGAATTAATATTATACTTCTCACTGATTCTAACATGTTAAATGATCACCATTTGGCTAATATTGTAGTTACTACCCTGTCTGATTTTATAGATTCCTTTTTTTTCTCTTCTCATCATAACTAAAATTAGTTTTGTAATTGACTCATGGTAAATATCTTTCTTGACAGCATATCCTACAAAGTAGCTAACAGTAACCTGTTACATTAGCATGTAACTTGATGGTTAAATAAAGGATAGAAGTTTTCAGAGACATTATAATGGTTAGGGTCTGGATGAAAATATATGAAAAACTGTTCAAGACTATAAAAGACTGGCTGAGAGATTTTCCTTAAATAATACATGCATGAATCATTTCTCTATGAATTTTTAGAGCACATATGGGCCCTTGGTCTCTTAAATTCAAAGTTCATTTTTATTTTCTACTGTCTTTTATTTTTAAGACAATTTCCTTCAAGTTTTCTCCTTTTCAAAATTTGGGCAAAAGTACTGATTTTTTGAAACATATCCTTATGCATTCTTTCATAGACAACTAATGTTCATTTTTCTATTCTAACATTTACTCATAAAAATGCATAAATATTTTCATTGATATAGGTCTGACATCAATGAAAATTATCACAGAAGATTGAAAGTAATAGTTGACTTGCAGGAATGTAGGAAGTTACAGCAAAATTTATATGCTCCCATATATAGTTTGTATCTTATCAATTTATTTAAAAGTAAGTTTTTATTCTAAAATAAATTCAAAACTGATAAATACAGTAAAATCAGATAAATCAGTTTCAAAACTGCAAAGCCAGCTGGAATTCACCTCCTCTACTTTTCTCCAATCTATTTTTTTTTTAAACTGAAAAAATTAAACTGAATGCAGTGAGCTCAAAGAACATAACCTAAATAAACATAACCTAGTAAACCCACACTCAATTCATTGTTTCCAGCACTAAAATCCCTACTTGATTGATTATTTACAATTCAATGCACTCAATTCATACACGCTGTTCCTGGAGTCCTAGGCCAGAAGCCTGACTTGGGCTCCAACAAATGAAGTCCAGTCACTTGCTCCAAAAATCAAACAGAAAAGGTAATGGTGAAAAAAAGCATGAAAGGAACTTTAATCAGTATAACTACATCAGGAAGACAAAGAGACCTCCCTCCTTAGTCTTGACCTTGAGGGGTTGAAAATGTAAAATAAATAAGTAAATAAATAAATAAATAAACAAACAAACAAACAAATAAATAAAAATTTCAAGCAAACAAAAAAAAAAAAAAGAAGAAGAAAATGACTTTGAGGTTTTATGGAAAGGGGAGTGAGGGAAGGGTTGACCTTTGCATAGCTGGTGGCTTTGCACAGATGGCAAAGCAGGTCATTGATCAGTTATGGTCTGGCCCATTATTATCTTGGGATAATTGGGGAGTGTTAGAGAAAAGAAAGTTACTATTGCCTCCTCGGGGGAGGGGATGCTAGCTTTCACTCAGAGCAAAGGAAATAGATGCAAAATTGGAGGCAGACATGCCTAGTCTTTAATTCCTCATTTAGTCCCCAACTGGATACTTGCTGGCGAAAGCAAAGAGTCTAAGTCCTTGTTACAATACATGCATGAAACATTCTAAACTTTGTTTTTGCTGCTGGTCATTTCAAACAAAGGATTTCTATGTCATGGACATTTAAGAAAATGCAAATTATTCTAATTGTCTTAAAAGCCAGAAATCTAATGTAAAGTAATTTACTGCAAATTACACACATTTTGCTAATTTACTGGGAAAACATTTTTTTTAATTCACATTTTTCTGTACTAACAAGAAATAATCATTAAAATTTAAAATATGGAAATCACCATTTAGTGGTATTTTAATTCTTGACACTGCAGATAAAGGGTAGAGAAACAGTATTAACTAAAATTTTTCATCACCACTCCTGGGTAAGAACATTCTCTGTTATTTGAAAGCTCAAAGAGGGCCAATATTCAATCATCCCAGAATAAAACAATGTTCTTTAGACATAAATTCTTCAGAGAAACTTAGTGTTTGTTTGTTAGTTCTGTGACTTGTTCTTTGTTTTTTTTTTTTAATTCTTTTAAAATCAGATAATATTTCTAATTTTTTTTTTATTTAAAGCTCCCTTAAAATAGTCTTTTTAGTTATTCAGTGAGGAGTGTGAACATAAACCATGTCACATCTAGAGCAAAACTTTAAAAATTGGGACTACTCTGTTACTCCTAAAAGCACAAGAGGAACTTATAAATATTCTGTACATTCCATTGGGCACAGATTTCTACCTGGAAGGTTTCAGTTATAACTCAAGCTTGTCCAGTTCTCAGCCCAGCACTGCCTTTGTATTTGTGCTCTGCCCTGTCCTCCCATCCTGCCCACTATAACTGGCTGTTTACAGTCCAGGCTATTTCCTAGACCAACCTCAGGCAACTCAAAAACCATGATTTATTAATCTGTATATGTCATGCCCTAAGACACATATCTGCTTTAAAATGCTGAAATTGTATCTTGCAGTTTAAATCTGTTGCTTTTGAAAAGTAAGCTCCAAAGTCACCTTTATTTTTCTCTTTCACAGATTCAAATGTCCAATTTTTAAGCTTGTCCATAGTCCATTTTCATTGCTTATGGACTTTGAAAAATTGGTATAATCTTCTTTGTTTTGAGGGAAAACAGATTTGCAGCATGTATATTAGAGCAAGAGCCTGCAGAAGCTCAGAGGCAGTGACAAGTTCACACTCCATGTCTTTATACCATACTCAGTTAATAAAAGCAAAAATAAATTGCATCAGTTGTGACCAAATCCTATCAATAACAAATGAATGGAGATAACACTCTTTTCTATTCTCTACAGATCTAGATTCAGCCAGGAGTGTGGACTTTCTCAACACATTTCAGCCACTCTTAAGTGTCACAGCAGATCAGATGCCATGTTTGGGTACCAACAGCAGCTGTTAAAGTGCTCTCTCTGCTCCTCCCAGGAACCATAGCCCTCCTTCTGCCTTTCTCTGCTCTCACTCTAATTCTGGTACAAGTTTCTTTTCTGCTTATTGCACAGTGCCTTGCCATCACTGCCTCTCTTGCTCTTTGCTTTAATGTCTCCTGTGGGTGTTCTTGTCCAACAGAAATCCAGAAATTCTAGCAACAAAGTGGACACTTGGGTATTAAATGGCCAAACAGAGTTAGTGAAATGCAAGATTTCTGGTCCCAGCTGCAGTCTCTGAAGACATGGAATATCTCATCTTTCAACCAAAGGTTTGTTTTTCTATCTGGTTATAGGTCCTTTCATCAGAATACAGAAGTTACATTTCTCCTGTGGGGTACTCAGAAGTCATGGCCATATATATCCACGACAAGCAAAAGCCCCAGTGAGGATCTGTTCTTCCAAACTACCTGAAACAACTTCTGACACAGAAACTAACCTTCAGGAAGGAGAGTCTACCCACAACATTCCTATGTTATTCAGCTAGGAGTGTGATTTCAGGCACAGCTTTGTTTATTTAAGCCACTCTGTGAGCACGATTTTAGGCGCAGCTTCCTTCATTTAGCTACTCTGTGATACTGTTTCCATCTGATTAAAAACCCACATTCACTGTGTTTAAAGATACAATTTCTATATTATTTCCTATACCTAAAGAAAATTTTGTGGGGTCACTTGGAATAATCTGATAACTTTATTTAGATTCCATGCCTATTTTCCCAAACAGTGGTTACATTTAAAAAATAATAAAATCCTTCCACGTAAAACTGCAAAGGCCTGCAAGAAGGCTGTCATTTCTTCTGGTATTTAGGATCCTACCCTCACCTGCATCTACCCACACCTAAATAATAAAAGTCTCTCCCTCTCTCCACGACAAGCAAAAGCTCCAGTGAGGATCTGTTCTTCCCTCGCTCCCTCTCTCCCTCCCTCCTTCTCTCCCTCTCTCCCCATCCTTCTCTTTCTCTTATTTAGGAATTGCTAAAGTTAAGAGAATAGTTGGTTGTAGATTCTTCTTAATCTTAGCTTAAAAATAATCCTTTCTATTGCATAGAATTCTTTTTTTTTAAGAGAGAGAGAAAAGAGATTTTTTTAACATTTATTTTTTAGTTTTTGGTGGACACAACATCTTTATTTTATTTTTATTTGGTGCTGAGGATCGAACCCAGCGCCCCGCACATGCCAGGCAAGCGCGCTACCCACTTGAGCCACATCCCCAGCCCCTGCATAGAATTCTTATAACCTGTCCTCTGGTAGTCTTAATTTCCAAACATAACTGGAAACATATATCTGATATAGGTAAATTTGGCTAAGTGCATTTTAGATTCTTACTCTTAGACTGCCCATGCATCTGTCCTGTTACTTAGCAATGCAAGAAATGACCTAAAGTTATTGATCTATTAGAAAGGCAAATATATAATAAAGCATCTTCTATAATTTTCTATGCATGTGAAAAAGCATTTTAATGAACTATATGAATCTGAATATTTAAACTCTTAATAACCTTTACAAATAGTTGTTTGAATTTAAAGCAACATTCCATATGCAACCTAAAACCTTAGAAGCTTGCTCCTAATAGCTGCTTCCTGCCTATAAAGCATAAAATAAAGTTCTATCCAATCACTTCAAATCCATACATGTTAGAAAAGCTTTAATGCAGTTATCAGAAGAAACATAAAAGAAATATATGAAAGGATGACTTTGCGATAATAAGAAATAGTTGGTCATAAGACTTTTTTGAGTAGATTATGCAAGAACTAACATCTTCTGTTTGTATTCCTAAAAATGATCCACTAAGCAGATTCCTATCTGCATGGTGAGAAGAATCATCTAAAATGAGACAATCAGTATGTCTGAACACAGGTAAATTATAGCATCCTCTGACATTTTAAAGTGATTTCAGATAAAATATAGTGCTTTATTTACTACATTAGAATTTATGGAGCTAACCATAAATAGGAGTAGTATATTCTTCTCAACTCTCTGATAATTCTCAATCAGAGCAAGGATCCCCTGATATCCCTGACTTACAGACCTCTATCTCCTGCTATAAAATTTTTTGGGACAATATCTGTTCCGACAATTTACACTAAAAATGTGCTCCTTTTTACCTCAACCAATGTTAAAGGTATTGTAATAAAATATAAATCTGCTTTCTTTGTCACAGACCAGTTCTTTAAGTGTGGAGTCTATACCATCTTGTATTAACTCCTTTGACTTTAGACTGTAACTCAATTTTTTCAACCCGTTTGTCAAATGAAAATGGCCCCAGGAGCTTTTAACATCTTAACAACTCTTTAAAAACTCCAGTTAGTATTTTCAATAGTGGGACTCAGAACTGGACACCAAGAATCCATGTGGGGGGCTGACCAAGAAACAAGCAGTTAGAAACTATTCAGTTGATCTGGAATTCAACATACATGTTAGTCAAAGACTGATTTCACTTTATTGTAGTAGCCTAGACATAACATTGTTGTTTTGTCAATTTATCTCCTAATAAAATACTTAGCTGGGCAGGAAGCCGGGGCAGGAAGACTGCAAATTCAAAGTCAGCCTCAGCAATTTAGCAAGACCCTGTGTCAAAAAAAAAAAAAAAAAAAAAGATGGTGGGGTGGGGGACTGGAGATGTGACTCAGTGGTTAAGCACCCCTGGGTTCACTCCCTACTACCAAAATAAATAAAATAAAATAAAATAAAATACTTAAATCATTTTCACTTGTCAAAGGACAGTTTTCTTTTTTTAAAATTTAACCAATTATTGCTCTAAGAATGCTTTCTGGATGGCATATAGGATTTTTGATCTATTTTTTTCTGATTATAGGAGACACCTATTATTTTGTATTTCCTAATCTTCACATACTATAGTTTCAGCATTTCTATGATTTGAAGAAATCAGATCTCACTTCCTTCCCTCCTTCTATGATTTGAATGTTTTTGCTCCCTCCACAATGTGTCAGAAACTTAGTCACCAACACAATAGTGTTTGGAGGTGGGGCTTAATGGGAGATGCTTAGGTCTTGAGAGCTCTACCTTCAAGGATGGATTAATGTCCCTATAAAAAGGACCAACGGGAGTGAGTTCTCTCTCTTCTGCTCTTCTGTGAAGACAAGACATTTCTTCTCTCCGGAGGATGCAGCAAGAAAGAGCCATCTTGGAACCAAAGAACAAACCCACTGGCAACTTGATCTTGGACTTCTCAAACTTCAGAACTATAAGGCAAACTTTTTGTTCTTTAAAAATTACTTAGTATGTAGTTTTCTGTTAAAGTAACACAAATACTAATACTAAAACACCTATCAATCTTACTTCTGATCAGGGTACCCAATAAATTTATTAAATCAGGAGATAGGTATTTGATCCATCCAACATCCTTCTCCCTTTAAAATTCCAGCTACATAATAACCTGGCATTCTTTTCTAGTGATAAAACCATGAAATATCAGATGCAAAAACTCCCAGAAGTTGTGTCACATGTGAACAAAATTAGACTGGAAAAGTAAAATCAAAGTGTAAAGTAAAATAAGGACCATTCTAGTCATTTTCAAGACCCTGGTTATAATTGTTTCTGAAGCTGAGCTATACCCCTTTGTTCTCCATGGACACATGGGCTAATAAATTCATATAAGAATAACAATTAAAAAAATTCCTTTCCAATAAAATAAATCCTTATAAACAGACATATATATTTTGCCAAGAATTTTACTTATTTCTTCCTCCGTACTTTATAATACATAAGTTATTATCATTATAGTAAATTACCATAAAACTGGTGGCTTAAGTAACATAAATGTATTGTCTTCTTACAGTTCTGTAGGTCAGAAGTTTGACATAGGTCCCATTGGCTCAAACCAAGGTGTCATCAACTGTATTCATTCCTCTCTGGAGATTCTTGAAAAGAATCCATTTGCCTGTCTCTTCTAGCTGTTCTGCATAACCTGGTTCACAGCTCCCTTCCTCCCTCTTCAGAGACAGCAAAGCAGTATTTGTGAACATCCTTCTGGAGTCACATATTCCTCTAATTCTGACTTCAACTGGGAAAAGTTCTGCTAAGGATTATAGTCATTAAGTTGGACCTGACTGGATAATTGAGGATAATTTCCTCATCTTAAGGTCCTAAGTTTTAAGCACATGTGCAATGTCCCTTTTGCCATACAATGCAACATATTCACAGGGACTGGGCACTTAAGTATATACATCATTGAGTGGGTGGGTCATTATTCTGTCCCTCAACAAAAATGAGGAAAGCATTCCCTTTTTTTTTTTTTTTATATATCTTTCCATTCAGTAGTAAATATGTTAGTAGAAGAAGCCTAAGACATACCCTCCACATTAGTAACAACCTGCTAATGAAAATTATCTGTGTTTTTGTTTTATTTATTTATTTTTAATGACGGAAAAGTATTTTTGTAGAAAACGGAAATTTCTATTGGTTTTATTTTTATTTATTTTATTTTATTTTCTAAAAATAAGGTTGATGATCCTTACTGAATTTCCACAGCATACAATCAAAATGCAATCTTTGAGAAGTAGAATTAAAAGTATTCTCATATCCATCTATGAGCCTGGAAGCTCAAGGCTACTATCCTTCCCGAGTATAGAGAATAAACATGGCAACTCTCTTTGTTTTACTAATTGCTTCGTTTCCCTAAGCTGCTAGCACAACATCTGCCAGAGTGAAATGCACTCCTTCCATACACCATAGAACCATAGCCCTATAAACAACCTGCACATCCTGGTATAAGGGCAAGTGCATTCCAGGCAGCCAGCAGGCAGTTTTCAACAGGCAAAGACCTCAAGTGGAAATGAAGCTAAACCACCACCCAAACTCTTCAGAGTGGTTATAGACTTGTTAATTCTGTAATGATCTTGTACTGTTGTAATTTTATTGATTTTGCATTTCAATAGAACTGTTAAAGATGACAATTCTAAGATAGGCAAAATGTGGGCAGATGCTCACATTCTCACACACAGTTCTGCCAAGATATTTTTATATCTTTCTGCACATAAAGCAAAATGAAGACATGTGTTATAGATGCATGTTACCACTAACCACCCAGAAGAAGTGAGTTTATTGTATGCTCATTTCCTGGATGAAGTATTCAAAAAATTCTACCTAGGAAAAATGAACAGCACTTTCAAAAACAAAAATTGCTTCTGAGGCAACTTATTAAGCATTCCTAATTGCCAAAACCCATTGAAATGGCAATTTGGGCCATCATATCCAAATGTTATCCCTGCTAGTTCTAATCAATACAGAATCATGCCACATCTACTAGTTAAGCATGAAAATACAAAATACTGTAACAGTTTACCCTCTGTTAATGTTCATCCATCCACAGTGCATCAGAAAGTCTCATTTCAAATATTGCATGAAAGAAAGTAAAGCAAACAAAAAGCAAACTCAAAACAGACTTGAAACAAATTGCTTGCCTCAAGAAAAACACTCCAGAAAAAGTCTTCAAAATCACTGTCTTACCTTGGGAGACTTAGGCAGATCCACAGTCCTTTCTTCTGCTAAACTGAGCAGGGTAAACTTCATCTCCTCCACTGAAGGATGTTTGGGAGGGCGGGGTGGGGGGTGCAAGAGAGAACTTTCATATCTCCTCATCATGTAATATTGTTCTTCAGTAATCTCTTCTACCAGAGCCCTGACTAAAAGTGGTCCTGTGTCCCTAGACAAATTCCTAACTAACTGAACAGTTATATTCAAGCGGCCAACAGGAATTTCCCAACATTCCTTGGGGTTGGCAAAGTCACTGATGAGTAGATAAGAGTCTGTGATACCTTCCTCTAGCTGCAGTCCCGGGGTAGCTGCCAAAATGTCCTCTTCGATGGAAAGATCTCTCACAGACACCTTCACATTGAAGGGCAAGCGGAACTGTTTACAGAGCTCAGAAATCTGGTACTGTTTCTTGTCATGAATCACCTCTACGAAACCTCCTTCCATGTACAGAGGGAGTAGGGCTGCCTCATAGGACTTTTTGAGGATCTTTTCACAGGCCAGAACGTTCACCACTTTTTTTATTCCCTCACAGAGGACTTCAGTTGTCTCTGAATGATGCACTAGAAACTGGTCCCCGACGGATACAGAGGACAGCTCCTCATGAGGAGGATGAAAGGCTTTGGTGGCCACCACGTGCAGAGGCTCCTTTTCACTCTTAGCTATCTCTAGGTCATAGGCAGTTGGGAACTCCCGAGGTCGCCGCTTGAATTTGCCTTTGTAGCTAGTGGGAATCAAAAAGTGTCTCTTAGGAAAATTGCTTCTGATTTCTGAAGCTAAGATCCTTGAAGCCTGGTACTTTTTGTGGATCACAATGGTTTTTCCAGGCTTTAAAACACTTCTGGACAGCTGATTTCCTTGAGGTGCTTCTATGACTTCAGCCACTATAGGAAACTCTTTGCTGGTCATTTCAAACAGATCTTCTGTAGATAACAGCTGAAGAAACCAGTTTGTATCATAAGAGTCAGTAATATCTTTGACTTCAACATCTAAACTGGGGAGAAGGCGGACTATATCTTTTCGAACTGAAAAGAAAAAATAATTTGTACATAAAAATGTTTATCAGAAGTCACTCTCCTAGCGTCATAGAGCAAATTCATTTAGAAGAAATAAGAATTAAAAGGATTTTAATATAACTTATGTGTGGACTTATTTTTTTAAAACTTTTAACATGAACGAAATCGAATATAAAACTAACACCTGAAAACCTAGGTTCAGTTTAAGAAACAAACATTAATCAATTTCTTGGTACCCTATAACCTCATCAGAATCACGTCTTCCTCAATGCTACCTGTGGGTAACCATTTTCCTGATTCTAGTGTTAATCACTGCTGTGTTTATACTCAAAGTTTTATGACACATAACCCAAAGATATAGAGGTGTGCGAATATGCATATAATGTATATGGGTGAATATAATGTATTTCACTTAAGGCATGTTCTTGAGGTTCAAACTTTATATGTAAAAATATTAAAGAAGAAAGTTTTAGTACTTCCAGTAAACTTCTTCACATATAAGGCCCAAGACATACATTCTTTAAATAAAATTCTATCCTTGGCACTAAGATAACATTGAAAAATCATGAATTATAAGGTACTTAAGATTAATATATGGAAATGGATATCAAAATGCAATCTTTTTTCCAATTCCAGAGTTAATTTCTTTTTCCACCAGTGCTATATTATACCTGGATAGAAAAAGGGTGGTACAGATGGGTCACAGTCAGGGGACCACTTAGAAGCCCTAGGTTTAATGTTAGGTGCTTACTTATTAATATGTCACTAGGAAAAATGAGTTTCTGTATTCTTTCCAAGAAGTCTTTTTTTGAGACTACAGAGATACTTAAAATAGCATCATAAAATTATTTATCTGTTCTTCATGTACTACCCACATAGTATCACTGTAACAGACTTGAATTAAAAATAAAATTATGTGTTAGTATTAGCAAAAAAATAGGTTGTTTTCTTGACAATTTTCTAATACAAGTCTCATAGCATTTTAATCAACCAATACTGTCTTTCAATATTCTTTCTTCTTTAAATGTTGTAGAAAATGAACAACTTGGAAAACTTAAAAGAAACTATTTTCTCTTATAAAACATTACTTGTTAT
The DNA here is from genome assembly GCF_048772815.1 of Callospermophilus lateralis. Taxonomy (NCBI): domain Eukaryota; kingdom Metazoa; phylum Chordata; class Mammalia; order Rodentia; family Sciuridae; genus Callospermophilus; species Callospermophilus lateralis. The sequence continues at coordinate 38,130,760 of NC_135310.1, read as the reverse complement.
TACCTTTTATAATATTAACTGTTTATAAGTATCTAAAAACACTCTGTCATTTGTGTTATATGGTCTGATTAATAGTTTGTGAAGACAATGTAAAAAGGTATTGTTTTATTTTTTTGAGAAGAAAAAATAAAAATTTATGGTTTTCTATAGACTGAAGTTCTATAAAAATGGTAAATATTCTTTTATTTTTAGAAAGGAAGGGGAAGGCTGGGAAGCATTTCTTCCCTTAATCAGTTTATTGTATAAAATTTTGTATCCTTTGATTTTTGGGATTGTCATCACAGGTTCCCCTGAACCCTACAACAATTTTAGTAACTAAAATTTTGTTATTTGGATCAAAATGAGCTAGTTGTAAGAATTTTAAAGCTGATGGGCATCATAGGCTTAAGATTTCTCAAGTGCAGGGAACATCAAGAGAATGGCAGAATAAATGCTATCCAGGACTTTCCAAACTTTTCAATTAGTTTGTCAGATCATCTAGGCCCTAATGCAAGCTAGATCCCAAAGTAGCTATGCTCAGTGGGAGCTGTGCACCTTGAGTTCCCTTATTACCTTTGCATGATTTTACTGATGCCAGAAAATGCCCCCAGGACAAAGTATCTCAACTTGGTTTCTGTATCCAATAACTGACCTATCTGCAAAACTTCTGTTCCTACACAGAATAAGTAATGGTATCATATTTCATGTCACATCACCTATTAATAGCATTTGACAAAGTAGATTTGACTCCCTCTTTTTGACATATTTCCCTGTTACCGTACTTGTGATTTTTCTCAGGTTTTTTTTTTTTTTCTAGTTTCTTCTCTTTCCATACCACCCACCACTCACACGCACGCCATTTAGTATGTCTTTATTCTTTTCCTTTCTCTTCCTACACTTACACCTACAGTAATTTTAGAGAATTTCATCTTTTTAAATATCATCTATATTCTTATGACTCCGCAAAGTATAGCTTTAATCAAATCATTCTCTTGAATCCCAAGATCTTCTATTTAAGATTTTCACTTGGACATGTAGTAGATGTCTCAAAATTAGTGCACCCTGACTGAAATCTGATCTCCCCCGCCAACACACACACAAAAATTGACTATCTGGTACATTTTCTATATTAGTTATTGGGAATTCTTTTCTCCTTCTTCAGTTCATAAATCTTAGGGATATCTTTAAATTTCCTCTTTTTCTAACATCTGTAGCCTCTTACATCTGCACTACCCTGGTCTATACCTGTTATGGTTTAGATGTGAGGTGTTCCCCAAAAGCTCATGTGCAAGACAATGCAAGAAGAGATGCATTGGAGGAGAAATGATTGGGTTCTAGCCTTAACTTAATCAGTGAATTAATGATGGGATTAATTGAGTGGGGATTGGAGGCAGGTGTGTGTGGCCGGAGGAAGCAGTCCATTGGGGGTGTTGTATGGGGTATATGTTTTGTATCTGGAGAATGAAGTCTCTCACTCTCTCTGCTTACTGATCATCAAGTGAGCTTCTTCCCTCTGCCACAATCTTCTGCCATGATGTTCTGCTTTACCTCGAGCCCTGAGGAAATGGAGCCATCTATGGACTAAGAGCTCTGAAACTATGAGCCCTCAAATAAACATTTTCACCTCTACAATTGTTCTGGCCAGGTCCTTTAGTCACCACAGTGAAAAAGCTGACAAAAAACAATATCACATTATTTCTGACTTGCTTTATTGCAAAGATTTACTCAACAGTCCCCTTACAGTGAGATCTCAAAAGAGTGACTAGAGATTCTTTTTAAATGCTATCAATTTTTTCTACTCTGGGAGACTGAAGCCAGAAGATACCAAGTCCAAAGCCAGCCTTAATCACATAGCAAGACTCCATCTCAAAATAATAAAAAAGAATATTTTGTCTGCCATGATGTCCATTGTTAGACCCACATGTCAATTACTTCACTTATAATAAAAGCCAATGTCCTTACCTGGCCACTTGGATTGCATTTGCTACTATGTTGCCTCACTCTACCTCATTACTCTCTTTTTTACTTCCTTGCTATTAATCAGATTTTTACATGACCAGTTGCCTCTGCCTGCTACATCCTTCAACCAGATATGTTCATGGCCAGCTCCATTTTCTCTTCAAATCTGCTTAAATATAATCTTGTCAATTAGACCTACTTTTTTTTTTTTTTTTAGTGCATTGTAGTTATACATAATAGTGGGATTCATTTGGAGACCTACTCTTTTTTTTTTTTTTAGTTGTAGGTTGACACAAAAACTTTATTTTATTTATTTATTTTTTAATGTGGTGCTGAGGATTGAACTCAGGGCAAGCACTCTACCTCTGAGCCACAATCCCAGCCGCTTGAGACCTCCTCTTAATAGTCTATTTAAAAACACAAACATCCTGCCCTTTGTAGGACTGTTATTTACCATGTTACCATGCACCCTCAATTATTCCATATAACTTGCTTATTTATTATCACATTGCCTATTATTTGTTTACTAAATTTGAACATGTGTTCCCCAGGGGCAGAAGTCTTTGTTTTGTCTATCAGTATATCATTGTCTAGAATGGTGCCTGGCCATAGTAGACATTAAATATATGAATTTAATGAGTTTAAAAAAAATTGTCAGCACAACACACTCAAGTGAGAGTTGAAAGAAATGATATGGTAAACAATATGAATACCATTGAGGAGAAAAAGGTTCCCACTTTTAAAAACTCCTGCTATACATCATAGCAGATATTGCATATTTCATTTAAAACATATCTCTTAATATTACATTTTATCTTACTTAGTAACCTATTCAATAAATACTTATACTGTTGAATTTCTACAAAACAGAGATATTAAGGACTAAAATAGGGGCAGAGTAAAGTCTTTTTCACCCAAGGTTTTATTCTTCAGTTAAAAAAAGAAAAAAGAAAGAAAGAAAACATTAGAAAATGTCATGTTGTATGTCCCTAAAAAGAAGATTCACTACAAGGGAAGAGCACATGCAGTCAAAATCCACAATCTTCTCAGGTCCTTCAGAAAACTGAAGTCACAGGACAACCCCTACCCCCAAAACTAGACAGTAGATGAACACAGAGAGTCTCAGCCCACTGGGAGCAGAAACCACTGCTGGAGCCCAGCAACCAGTAACACATAAAGGATAACCGACTAACTGCTAGAAGTCAAGTGTATATTTGCTTGAGAGATCAAAACCAGTGCGAGCCATGCTTAGGAGGACCTCCCACACTTCCCTGAGTCTTACTTCCAGGAGACCCACCAAGTTCTCAGGGTGAAGACTGAAGAAAAATCCCCTCCCCTGTGCTTTTGAGGGGAAATACAACCATTCTAAAACACCCAAAGCACTCTGATCTCCTTTAAAAGAAAAAAGAAAAAAAAAAAAAAAACTGTCCTCAAAAAATACTACTTTACCACAGCCTAACCAGCTTATTGAATTTTACCAGAACCTAACCAACATGGGAGAAAGGAATCAGCCAACCTCAGCTACCTCCAACCTCTGTATGGAGAAAGAAATACCTGACTTCAGTCTCCTCTATACTCCTACAAGGGAAGGGGAAAACCCAACTCCAGCCCCTGCTAGCCACTTTGCCTCTGGTAATGGAGAGAAAAAAATACTAAGAATAACTTATAAAGGTCACATTCTAGATGTGCAGGCTCATTAAATCACTGGTACCTAATTATAAGGTTATAGGACGCATCTCCCAAAATTGATGGCCACATCAACAGGTTTTCTGTGTATTAACAGTGTATTTCCAATTGAAAGAATGACATTCAAAACCCTATTTAAGAAGGAGTGTTTAGGGAAATACAACAAGGGAGATTCAAAACAAGACACTAAGAAATTTTAGTCTCTCACACCTATAGCTATAGTAAATTGTAAAAAGAGCCTAACTCCTAGTCAGATAATCATATAACTTCACTCTGAAAGGTTGTTTAAATTAGTTTCTTCTACCTGAATACCTGAATCATCCTGCTTGTCTGACTTTCCACAAAAATAAATAAATTAATTAAATTAAATTAAATTACAAGGTATATTAAAAGGCAAAAGCCACAGTCTGAAGAAACAGAGAAGATATCAAAACCAATTTCAGATATACAACAGATTTAATATATGATTAATATGCTAAAGACTATTATGAAAAAATGGGACACTGAAGAAGAAAAAAATGGGTAGTGTAAGTAGAGAGATGAAAACTCTATAAAAGAAAAAAAGAAATGATAATAGCCAAGTGTGATGGCACACATTTGTAATCCCAGCTACTCAGGAGGCTCCTGGGGCAGAAGGATAGAAAGTTCAAGGCCAGCCTGGACCACATAGCAAAACCCTGCCTCTAAAGAAAAAAACAGTGCTTCAAAGAAGTGATAGAATTTAAAAACACAAGAATAGAAATAAAAATGATTCTGATGGATTTATTCAATAAACTAGACATTGCCAAGGAAAGAATCAATGACCTTAAAGATATAACAATGGAAACTTTCTAAATTGAAAAGAAAAAGAAAAAGGATCAAGCTCTCTCTTTGCTTCCTGGTTACCATATCCTGAGCTGCTTTTCTTCATACCCTTCCACAGTGATGTTTGCCTAACCTCCAGCCTAGAGATTCAGAGTGGGACAACCATGGATTGAACCTCTGAATCCACTAACCAAAATAAACCTTTTCTCTGAAAAAAAAAAAAAAGAAAAGAAAAAAAAAAGAAAGAAGGAAGGAAGGAAAGAACATAAAAGGAAGAAAAAAAACTTAAAAAATATTCAAGAATTGTGTAACAATTACAAAAGATGTAATAAATGCATTGTGGATGTATGAGAAAGAGAAGGAAGAGGAAAAGGAAGAGTTAAAATTTTTGAATAAGACTAAGAATTTTTTAAAATTAATGGACCTCAGAAAACATTAAGTACAATTAGGTACAAAAAAAGTCTACACATAGAAAAATTGTATTCCAGCCTCATACAGTGGCACACACCTGTAATCCCAGCAACTCTGAGGTGGAGGCAGGAGGATCACAAAATTTTAAAGCCAGCCTCAGCAATTTAGCAAAGCCTTAAGTAACTTAGTGAGACCCTGTCTCAAAATTAAAAAAGGATTGGGAATGTGATTCACTGGTTAAGTGCTCCTGGGTTCAACCCTTGGTATCCGTCCCCCAAAAAAGTTATATTTGAAACCACATAAAATCAAAAACGAAGAGAAAATTTGAAGCCAGAGAAGGTAAAACATCTTATTTAAAGAGGAACTAGTATAAGATACACATTGGAATTATCTCCAGAAATCATGTAGCTAGAAGAGTAGAGTGACAGACTTCAAGTGTTGAAAGAAAAAAGAAACAATATTTAGAATTTTATCCAGTTAAATTATCTTTCAAAATACAAAGGAGACATAAAGAATTTCTCAAGCAACAATTCAGAGAATGTTAACAATAGACAATCTGTTCAAGGAAAAGAAAAAAAAAAAGGTTAGTTCAGACACTCAGATGTACATAAAGAAAGGAACAGGGTTAGAGAGAAATAAATGAAGAAAAAATAAGATATTTTATTGTTTCATTTTTAATTGATCTAACAGGTAATTTCTTATTAAAAATAATAACAACACCACTATACTGGATAATTACAGCTCAATAGTAAGTGAAGAGAAAAACAACAGTGTTATTAAAGAAAAAATTGGGAATATTTTATCCTAAAGTACATTCACTACCCATGAAATTATTTGTATTGTTTGAAAATGGATTTAGATTAATAAATGTGCATTACAAACTCTAGGGCAACAATTAAAATACAAGAGTTTTTTTGTTTGTTTGTTTGTTTTTTTGTTTTAAATGGTATAATTAATAGGCTTTGATTTTAAACTAGAATACATTTAATTTTGGAAAATATTATTACATCTAGGGAACTCACCTTGAGACGAATAAAGAAACCAACACACTTTTTGTTCTGTTTTTGTTAAGAAATGGTAAGTTACACTCTCCTATAAAAATATTTAAAATGTAAAATGGGTAAATAATAATCTTTAATAAATTGATTAAAATTTTAGAATACCACTACTTACGTTTTGGTATGTATAGTTCTAGTGTGTGTGTGTGTGTGTGAATGTGTGTGTTATGAATTTTTAAAGCAGTCAATAATTTACCATTTTACAATTGGAAAAATATAATCTCTCCACAAAAAGGATACATAGGGAATATAAGCTAAATTAGAAAATTTTCCAAAAAATTCTCTTTGACTCCAGTGATAGAGATAAGAAGTTGTAACTCAGATGGTGAGACATTCAGGAAAGAATTTATTACACATTTTCCAGTTTTAAATTAAACTGAAAGAAAAGCAAAGTACAATTATAGAACCTTAATTTAGACTTCCAGAATCTCCTCGGGGTGGGAGGACATGAACTGTCTGGACAGGGTTTGTTTTCTGGTTCTCTAAAGTGAGCACCAGAGAACAATTATTTCCATTCCATCCACTCTAACAAGGTACCATTGCTTTCCCCCTTATTCTGCTGAGTCATTTCACTAAACTGTATCTTTCTGCTGGTTCTTCAGGGGAAGTCCCTTCACACTGTGGACAAGTGTTAACCATAATGTGGGGCTCTTCTTCATTGCAACCCTTAGCTAAGTTTGAGTTTTGAAAATCCCACTAAAAATTATCTTTGAAAAGAAAATAGAGGAGTTATTTTAAACTTCCTGTTAAGCAGTTGGTTTCCTTGAATAGGTTATATTCACTCATAGGATATCTCAGTTCCAACTCAGCACGAGAGGGTCTATTCTTCACTATTGAGCCTAAATTAGTATAAAACTGGAAATCTGCAAAGACATTTTCATACAAATCTTGAAGGCATAATGATTATTTCTACGTACTTTTTTTTTCTAAACAACTTTTATAAATTTTAGCCCTCTCTTCTCCAAACTCTGGTCTCTCTTATATTATTATTTAATAGTATTCATGAGAATCTAGTAGTTGTAGATTTTTGTTTTTTTAAGTTGTAAGACAGAATAGGTAGTGGGTCCCAATTAAGCCTTTTTTTTTTTTTTTTTTTTTTTTTTTTTAATATAAAGCCAGTCCATGAAGTCAACCTGTAGAAACCTTCCAAACATTCCAGTCAACTCCTTTGTCCTGGGGAGGAGGAAAAAGAGAAATGGGAAAAGGGAAGCTATTCAGATCTGAGTGAAAACCAGAGACCCAAGGGCTAACTAACAACCTTCACACTTTTCCATTACATGTTTAGCATAATTTTGACAAACAGCATTGGTACTTTTCTAATACCTATTTACCACAGATTTTGAACAATAACATTGGTACTTTTCCAATACTTGATTAGCATAGATATTGATCAATGTCCCTTCCCAGTAACTATATAAGCCCCTAGATATTACACTTACTTGGCAACCACCATTGGGTCTCCACTTACCCTGCAGGAGCTCTGTCTTTTACCTCCTCACTTGAATAAATCCTATTCTTTATACTTCCTCTTCCACTCCTGTGAATTTCATTCTACAAATTCATGAGACAAGAACCCAGAAGGCAATGGCAGGTGGTCTGCTACAGCACTAGCCACACTACAGCTGCAGAGCTGAAAATCCAGTTTCAGTCAGATTTGTCAGTTACTTTTCCAAGACTAGCTACTTATTTTTCTCAAAAGTATTATATATTTGGCTCATTGCAAGGGCCCATACCTGTAATCCCAGTGGCTGATGCAGGAGGATTGCAAGTTCAAAGCCAGCCTCAGTAATGTGACACTGCCCTAAGCAACATAGAGAGAACTTGTCTCAAAATAAAAAATAAAAAGTGCTGGGATGTGGCTCAGTGGGTAAGTGTCCCTAGATTGAATCCCTGGTACCTCCAAAAAGAAAAGGTATTAGAAACTTCATCCTGATCTCTTATGTATTCCATCAGTTGTTTTTATTTTTTTTATTTTTGTATTGCATATTTTTATCACATGGAAGTTATTAGACTTCCTAATAATTTCTGAGTTCTGCATTGTTCCAAACTTTTAAACTAAAATTTATTTTATAGTTAATCTATTTTATATACATTTTCTTAGTGATATTCTGTGAATTATTTTTTTCCATTTATTCACTTTCATTTCAACTTAAGAAAAGCTATACTATGAATTTCCATTTTATATGGTCTCTCTGGCTCTTCTGCTGTTCATATTTTTGAAGAGAGAAAGTTTTTTTAGGACTGCTTTCTAAAAACTATTATCATGACACTCATAGAGAAATCAGGAGTCATATAAAATGAATATACTTGCTTTTTTTTTCTTTTTCCAGGGCAGAGGACCAAACTCGGTGCCTTGGGTGTGCTGGGGAAGTGCTCTGCCACTGAGCTACATCCCCAACCCCTGTACTTGCTTTTGATATAGGTCACTATAACACTACACTGCCTTTCACGTTTTCATTGGGTTTTAAATGCTAAGTTGAACTTAAGCATTTTTTACACTAGGTTATGTACTTCAATATATTTTCCATTGATATTTGTGATGGTTAGTTTTATTTCTAAGCTTGACTAAGCTATAATACCTAGTTATTTAATTAAACACTAGTCTAGGTGCTGGTGTGAAGGCAATTTGTAGATGTAGTTAATATTTAAAATCAGTAACCTTTAAAGAAAGAATGTTACCCTCTACAATGCAGGTGAACCTCATCCATCAGTTGAAGGTTAACAGTCAAAACTGAGGTCACCTGAAAAAAAGGAAATTCTGCTTCAAGGATATAGCATTAATTCATGACCAAATCTTTAGCCTACTTGCCTGTCAGATAAATTTAGAACTTACCAACTCCCAAAACAACATGATCCAATTCTTTAAAATAAGCAACATTGTATATAATAAATAATGTTCTTTATATATAATATTATGTAGATTTGTATGTAAATTTCTCTGAAGAACCCTGACAAATACAATATTAATATTTGGTACTGAAAAAATAATTACACACATATTTCTGTTAGCAGTAAGTGTGCAGTCTAAAAGAAAGAAACAAAATGGGAGCTTACTTATGTACCTTATGGTTCTGAATTTCATGTCATCACAGTATGTTCATGGATGCATTAGGAAAAGTATCACTAGTAAAAATTCAAACTGTTATAAAAAAATTGATTTTAATTTGGGATCCATGAAGTTAACATTATGCTTAGCTATTGAAATCATAAGTATGTATAATAATAAATCAAATCTGGACATGATGAGTGAGAAAATATCTTGTTTCTTAAATAGGAGCTTTGTACTGTTCAACATAAATATATATGCACAAACAGAATTTTAGTTGCTTTATTTACTCATCCATGTACTTGGTTTACTGAATACTCATTGAACATTTACTACATCTCAATCACTAAAAGCTAAAAAAATTAAAATAAAAAATTTCCTTTATTTTTATAAATTACTGAAAATTATGTTTTACTGTAACAGTGGTCCCTTCACTTTCTGGATGTAGCCCTCATTGCTCTAAGGCTTATTTAAAAAAAATTTTTTTTCCTCTCTCCTCCCTTCTCCCCCTCCCTAACAAAATTGGGGAGACAATGTTACCTTTTTTTCTACTAGTTAATTGCCCTTGAACACACCCACTACAAGAAGGAGATGCCTGCTAAGGATCTGGGAAGTGCATTTCTCCCAAATTAACAAAATAATCCTGACAGGCATCTGGGTGCCCGCCCCGCCCAACTCCCTCCTGATTGGGAGAGTCTCAGCCTTTGGGACAGGAGTCCCCTGTGTTTTTTCTTGGCTAGCAAAGTAATAAACCTTTTTCTCTTTTTCCTCAAAACTGTGTCCTCATTATTAAGTGGCATTGATTGGCATTGGAGGCAGGGACAGAGCTTTTAGTTACAGTACTAAAAAATATTAAGTTTAGAAATTATATTTAACATTTGTCAGCAATAGCAACCAAGTCTTTAAAAGATTATTAGTAGGTTCAGGCAAAACTCTGGGCTAGAACTAAACTAAGTAAGTTGTAAAGTTTTTGGGTGAAATATACACCTTGCCAAAACTTTTATCCTACAAATTTACCACAAGAGCACAACAGGATAAAAGAGAGAGAGTGAGAAAGAAAGAAGGTGTTAGTTTAAAGCATCTAAAAGATATCTGTCTTCTTTAACCTAAATGAAGACCAATTAGATGAAAGAATGATCATGTAGAAGACTTTAAGAACTGGACACATAAGACCCTCCTAAACAATCAATAAAAAAATAAATAAAATAATGTATTTCCCCTTAAAAAAAAAGACCCCCCTAAATAATGAAATAAAGATACGGCATTAAAAACAAGGAGTTTATATGAATGTCTGAGGAATAGTACAGCCCACATCTTTAATCTGAAGAGGATAGGTGATCACCCCCCACCTTCCTCTCTGCAGGAAATACTGTAAATCATAAACTAGACCTGACTGAATAGGAGAGAAGCAAGATTCTGAAAACAAAGAGGGTAAGTCTAAATCTTTAAGGAGAGTAGTGAGACAGTAGCTGCCATACCACTTATATTCAATAATTTAATAATGCCCACAAGATACAGGAAAGATTCATCACCTGAGCAACTAAGTATCTTCCAGAGGAAAGACTAGCAGAACCTGACTGTGGAATACCCCAGTGAAAGAGGACCTACAGTTCATAAGCTTGTATAGAAATAGTGTCTTCTTATAAACTTAAAATGAATATTGCCTTACATGTAAATATGAACTAATGACAAATACTCACCAAGCATTTGATGAAAACCTTTAATAATCATAGACCAAACTTAAAAAAAAAATTGGGTGATTGACCGAGAGAGATAAAATACAGATAGCAATAGAAAACTTTAAAGAAAATGTAAAATATTTTCAATATTTTTCCAGAGATGAGATATTGCATCCTTTAAGTGAGATCGGGCAGCATTTACAAATTGATGTAAGAAATAACACTTGGAAATTGAAAACATGCTAGGTGAAATTAAAATTCACTAACGCAACTGAAACTGTAATTAAGGAATTTTCACTGAAGGTTTTAAAAGAGAAAGAGACATAGAAACTGTGCTTTCATGTGAGATTAGAAGTTGAAGAGAAAGAGAAGACAAAATATAGTGGAAAAGACATCATCAGGTAAAACATTTCAGAAATGATGAACCTATATTTTCCAGATTGAAAACTACCATCCTAATGAAAGAACCAAACCGCCACAAGCACGTTATTGTGAAACTTCAGGATGCAATGGATAACCTCTCAAAGGTAATGCTGGAAGGTAGGATAAAAGGCAGCAAAGCTTTCAAAATTTTGAGGGGAAATTATTTTCAACTGGTAGTTGTAAGGTCCTTGCTTAGCATCTGGATGGCCATCTTAAGTGGCAGCTGCCATTTTAAGAACAATTTTGCTTTCCTGTCCAAGGGCCTTTCTGAGAAAGGATAACCACTCTTTCATACCAACCCAGCCCTTAACCACCTGCATTAGGACCCACCCAGCTCTATTCCTTGACCCTGCCCATAAAAGTCACAGAACCCAAGCCTGTATTGCCTCTCTCATCTGTGGAGAGATGTGCCTTTATTTGTCAGCTCTGACAAATAAACTCTTGTGTGTATCTCTGCCTGGTCTCTATCTTCCATTTCTTGTTCACCCGTCTCCTGGTTCCTCGCTTTCCTTTCATTGGTGCCAAAATCTGAGATTGGATTCCCTGGTGTGCCTGCTCCCCTCTTCGAGGGTCACTGAGTGTCCCTGGGCCCCGATCTGAATTCCATCATGGTAACAGGCCCTCCATTCTGTCTAACATCTTCTCTGCACCCACCACCAGACATCCCAGGTAAGACCCCTGTCTCCAGTCCAACTAAACAACCTATGGGTCCCGGGAAGTGACCATTGATCACCGGGCACTCCTGGGGTTACTGTGTTTTCAGGGGCACCCCAGCCACAGCTTTCACAGCTACAGCTGACTCCTACTGTCAATCAGGTCTATAGGTAGTCTTTTATTTGGGTCCTGGGTTTTGGAAAAAACAAAACAAAACAAAAACCACTGAGAGTGATTAGGAGTTGTTCCTGGTAAGACCTCTCAGCCTTGGGCTAATCTCTACAGCTTCTGCCCCTATGTAGTCCCGGCTGGGCACCCAAATGCCTCTACAGGCCCTCACCCCCCCCCATGCTTACACAGAGGTGGTGACAACCTTCCGAGCAGAACCGTCCCCTTGACTGGGGGACACTCCACCTCTAAACTCACCTCCTTCGTCACACCATGGGTGGCTCCTCATCCATTCCCTCCCATAGTCCTCTAAGCTTCCTGCTTTCTAGCCTAGGGTCTCTCTCTCTCTCTCTCTCACCCCTAGACCTAAACCCCTCAAAACTTAGCCGTTTGTGCAATCAGATCTGGCCGCAACATCCTTTGGATTCTAAATGGCTGCTTAATGACATTCTAGGTCCCAATATTATCAGGGATATTTTCAACTATTGTGAGTGTTCAGGAAATTGGAAAGAGATATCATATGATCAGACTTTCTCCTCTCTACTTTCTAAGCCCTCTCTCTGCAACTCTTGCTGTCTTGCACAAGTCCTCTTAGTTCTTACCTCCCCAACACCTGCTTCCAAAGGGACCGAAGATAATACCCAGGACTCCTTCTCCTTTGACCCAGTGGATGAGCCCCTGCCACACCACAATTCTCTTTCTAATGAAGCCTCCGCAGTAACTGTCCCCTCAGCCCCTCCACCCTTCTCTTCTCTCACCATAGGGTCACGGGCTGTCACTGCCCAACCCTCATCTCTGTGTCCTCTATACAAGGTGGCTGGGGTACGTGGTGTAATCTGGGTTCATATGCCTTTCTCTTTGTCAGATCTTTCACAGATAGAAAAGCAGCTTGGGTCCTATACTTCAAGCCCCACTGCATATATCAAAGATTTTTAATATCTGACTCAAACATATGATTTGACCTTCCACTTTGTCCATATAATCTTGTTTAATACCTTCATGCCAAAGGAGTGCAACTGAGTTTGGGAGCAAGCTAGAAATTATGCTGATGAGGTACATCAGACCTCCCCTGCCCATACGATTGGCACTGAAGCAGTCCCTGATCTGGACCCCAGTTGGGATTATAATTTGCCTGGAAGAGTAACTAGTAGAAACCAATTCATTACTTGCCTAATGGTCGGACTTAGAAAGGCAGCCCATTCCCTGAGACTACAGATGAGACAACTACTAATGAACTACTTTTTCTCCCAGAGTTTCCCCAATATTAAGGCCAAGCTAATATGCCTTCAGAGGGGACCCCTAATTCCCCAAGCTGAGGTTCTGGGAGTAGCTTTTAATGTGTATAACGGGAGAGGCAAGAAGGCCCTGAAGCAGAACTATCAGATGCTCACTCAAACCATTCATATGGCCTCAGCATCTGTCCCTGGTTCCACTGGCCCATGGAAGGGTCCCTCTGGACTGCCCAGACCCTGTTTTAAATGTGGTCAGATGGGTCGCTGGGCTCATATGTGTCCCAAGCCTCACAAGCCTCCAGGCCCTTGTCCTAAATGCTATCAGAAGGGACACTGGGCCTTTGACTGTCCCCAAACCCATAGCAGCCATCAGCATCCAACCCTTCTGGTTCCCCTCTACAGCTCTTAGGACTGGATACAGAGGACTGATGAGGCCCAGGTCCCCATTACCAGACCACTACCATCACTCCATGGGAAACCAGGGTAACTGAGTATTTTAGGTAGGCCTGTCTCCTTCCTCCCAGACACCAGGGCTACATATTCAGTCCTCACAGAGTTTTGGGGGCCTACTACCAACCCTTACAGACACTTAGTCCTGTTTGTACTTGTGGCTCTCTAATTTTTACCCACTCCTTTTTGGTCATTCCACAGTGCCCTGTATACCTTGTGGGAAGGGACATCCTTACAAAGTTGGGGGCTATGCTTTCCTTCTCCCCTCCTATATGCTTCCATCCAGACTTGCCTGCAGCTCCCCTGATCCACTCCCTTATCTTAGGACCGTCCCCTATTCCATCTGTCAGAGCCTTCCCGTTACCCACTTCCAAGGTGGACCCTACTGTCTGGGATGTTTCAAATCCTTCTATTGCCTCACACCACGAACCTATTCACATCCGTCTCAAAAATCCCCTCCATTTTCTGGCCTAATCATACTCTCTCCCCCTTTGCTGCTTCTATCCCTCTATTTTTGCAGAGCAGCTTTGTCAGCCTCCTAAAAATAAACCCACTTCTCATCCCAGGTGTGTGTGTGTGTGTGTGTGTGTGTGTGAATTGTCCTGTGCCACTTTTCTTTCATTAATGCGAGTCACTCAAGTTCTCCCATCAGCTTTGCTCTCCCCTCCAGGGAATTGAGCTGCTTTGGGATCCTGGCCTGAGGGCCCAGGACAATTACCACACACCTTTCCTTCACCTAGCACTCTTCTTCATCCACACTCTGGCCTCATTTGGGTAAGTGACTTCTCTCGTTCCCCTCCACTCCTCCTCGGAAGTCTGCTCCCTCTCCTCTCTAGAACTTAGATCTTGGCCCAGCACCGAGATTCTCACCCATCCCTTCTCCTTGTCAAGTTCACTCCAACTTGCCACGGAGAACTCCCAATCCCTTCCCCTTGGCAAGCTCAATCTCAGGATTTAGTTCTCAGCTCCTCAGCAAAGCTCACAAAAGCCCTGGCTGGGCAACCGAGACTCTACGGGCAAAGCCTGGGACTAGGGAAGTAGTGGGTGACTCCCTTCTGTCAGTCCCAGATTCCAACTGGCCATGGGGAACTCTCCAGTCCCATATAACCCCCTTCTCGGCTGCCTCCTCACCCACTTAGCCCCACTCTATTTGGTTCCTGCTCCTCTTGCTCCCCTGCCCAGTTTCTACTTTCCACTAAAGCTCTGGATTCCTCCAGAGACCCTACTTCTAGACAAACAAGGGACCCAGAACTCTCCGACATTGTAAAACCCTACATAGCGATCTCCCTGGCTGAGGCCACACTGAAGCTAACATTGACAAAGGACAGACTCAGTAGGCTTGGTAGGAGGCCTGAGGAGGGGAAAGTATCAATTTAACTTTTCCCTTGGCTACAACACAGAAGAATGACTTCAAAACTTTCTCTCTGTCTCCCTGACCTCACAAGCCCATTTCACCTTTACAAGGCCGAAAAACAGGAATTTGTTCTAGGGGTCCTCAGACACACAACCTTTGCCCCTGTGGCTTATCTATCACAGGGTCTTGACCCTACAGTTTGGGGATGGGTCTTTTGCCTACAAACACTGGCTTCAGCCTCTCATTAATGAGTCAAAGAAACTCACCTTTGGGGCCCCACTCACAATCATGGCTCCCCATCACCTAAAGGAACTTCTCACCTATAAGGGCTTACATTCCTTACCCCCTGTCACCTTTTATCTCTACAGGTATCCCTGATGGAAGATCCCGGTCTTACTTTCCCCATGTGCTCACTTTTAAATGCTGCTAATCTCCTCCCCCCTCCTCAGGACTCTTCCACCTCTTCTCCAACCCATTCATGCAATGAAACTCTGAAGGAGTTTCTTCTACATCCCTCCCAGGGATGTATGTATGTTGCTCCAGGCAACATACATCATTCACAGATGGCTCCTCCTTCCTTCAGGACAGAGTTTGTTGGGCAGGATATGCTATAGTCTCTAACTTCAGTTGTGGAAGAAGCTCCCCTCCCCTAAAATACATCCAATCAGCAGGCTGAACTTGTTGCCCTTGTCAGAGCCTTCACTTTGGCAAAGGGAGCCTCCTTCATCGTCTACACTGACTCTAAATATGCTCTCTACATACTTCTCTCCCACTCTGTTATTTGGAAGGAGCGCGGATTCTTTACCACCAAGTTACTAATGCGGATTCTTTACCACCATCAGTTACGAAAGCCCCCTTTGTCTTTGATCTCCTTCAGGTCCCAAAGCGTCCCACTGCCATTGGAACTGAAAGACGTCAGCTAAATAACCCCCTTCTCCAGTGGACACTTCCTTTCCTGACCTCTTTCCTTGCCATAGACCTTTTGCTAATGCTTGCCTCCTGTGTCATTAGATTTATTCAAGACCACATTCAAAGGATCTCTAACCAAACCATGAACCAGCTTCTGTTACAGGACTTCTAACCCCTCACCAAAATTGGGCCGTCCAGAATCAGCATCACCCGGCACCTCCTGACCATCACCACTGCCTCAGTGACACCCCATGCCCCTAACAAGAGTACAGACAGCACCCCTTCTCAGCAGGAAGAAGCTATAGAAGATTGATCTACATCCCTGTCCCTTAAGGGGCACAAAAACAAACAAAAAAGGGAGGAATATAAGGTCCTTGCTTAGCATCTGGATGGCCATCTTAAGTGACAGCCACCATCTTAAGAAAAATTTTGCTTTCCCACCCAAGGACCTTTCTGAGAAAGGCTCCCCACTCCCTCATACCAGCCCAACTCTTAACCACCTGCATTAGGACCCACCCAGCTCTATTCCTTGACCCTGCCCCATAAAAGTCACAGAACCCAAGCCTGTATCTTCTGTCTCCATCTGTGGAGACATGTGTCTTTAGTTGTCAGCTCCGACAAATAAACTCTCGTGTGTAACTCTGCCTGGTCTCCATCTTTCATTTCTTGTTCATCGTTCCCCCGATTCCTTCCTTGTTTTCCTTTCAGTCTTTCTCTAAATAATCAAACTATAAATCAAATGTTTATGTAGGATACAGAATTTTTAAACTTGTAGCTTCTCAAATTAATTAATATCCCATGTACTTTCTCCAGAAACAAGTGGGGATGGGACCATCAGAATTGAAAGAAAATCAAGAAAGAGAAAGTTATTTCATTGCAAATATCACTGATCAACGCAGAAGCGGATCAAAAGGAAACTTCCAGGTAATTTTAAACAGAAGGACAGTGCCTGAGCAGTAGGTCTACAAAATAATAATAATAAAAAAACCAATGCAAATTGTAGTGTAAGAATGGGTAATTTCAGAAGGAACACTTTCACAGGAAAAAAAAAGAATATTAATTTACTGATAGTTTGGGCTCTGTAGAAAATTACATTGAGTGGCTTTGTTTCAACAAAGATGTTAGAGATTTAGGAGAGAAAACAATAAGGTAATCATTACAGAAAAACTGATATATCACTTGGTTCAGCAGTGAATTGTCACAAAAATGAAAATAACTTACTTACCTTATACTGAGAGAATGAGGAAAAGAAGACTTACAAGAGAATATTCGTTTCATGGCCATATGTAAAAGTCAGTTGTAACTATCTAAAGTCAATGACTTGAAAAACAGTAACATTCCTACTAGGAATGCAAATACCAAAAAAAAAATATATATTTAAATTAAGTATTTATTTTGCCACTCTAAGGTAATATGGGGAAAATTTGGGAATGGTCAAGGGCAGAATGTTTGCTGTTAACTTTGTTATAGTTTTCTTTACTATTTTTTGGTTTTTTAAAAAGAACTTTTATTTGTGTATTATGCATAAAACTTTTTATTTTGATGAATTTTGAAATAATTTTTAAGAATTAAATGAGAGAAAAAGAAATTCTTGATACTAAAAACAAAGTACTTTTTCTGCTAATCTTTTATCATCTAAGTACAATACTCAGATGCTACCTTTCTGAGTCTTTTCCTTGTGTGATTTCAGCTCTACATTTATAAAATGAAGTAGTATTTTATATATCTAGGCAAAGAATGTACTCCCAGGTTTGGGGCAGCATTAAGGCTTTCTTCTAAATGAAAAAAAACACCTTGTACAATACTGATATTTTCAGTTTTTTCTTCAGTAATATGAGTTTTATATTTCTGTGAAAAGAACACACATATCATCTAATGACATACATGTGACCAGTAGTTAGTGGTCTTGGATTGACATTTATATTTATTTTCCAAACAGGGATAATTTTTTTTTAATCACTAAATATATGGTGAAGGTTAATGAGGTTTTAGGCCTATATGGGGCTTTGATCAAAAGTTCCAGAAACAAATATTTCATTTAAATTTTTCTGCTCTTTTTCTTTTTCATAAAGCCTAAATTGTCACATTGGTGACATATTAAAACCTAGTCATTCCAGTAGAATATTTTGTATTCCCTCTTCTCTCTACTTATTTGCTATGTTCTCTTTTCAGGAAATCAATATTTTATAGGTTTCTGTAGCCCCCAGTCCTTTTCTTCTTGCTCTTTCCCTAAGGTTTCTATAAAACTTCTATCCCACTCTGACCTGTTCTTTTTCTTGTCACTTTAGAAAGGAAGGACTGAAGCCAAGAGGGGTTTAGACTCTGCCTGATACTCAAGGCCTGTATAAAACAACTTCCCAAAGTCCCTTGACTTCACAGAGTGTTGGAGTCTTCAGTTGAAGAAAGTATAAAACTAAGACATGAAACAAGACCACAATTTGTTATGCATTTTATATCTAAGGGTGAAATGCCTATAACAACAAAAACAATATTGAATGAGGTGTTCATGAGCACACCATCTACCGTTTTCAGTGTATTCAGCAGTCAATACACATGAAAGTCAGTGTGGATATGGAAAATGAAAAACCCCAAAATAGTGTGGCCTGAGAAAAGGGAATGAAAAAGAAAGCTATACATTGATAGATTTTCTCTCTTCCAAGATAAAACCTCTCCAACTCCTGGCCACTGGCCCCCAAACCAAAATCCAAATTCCTGAGTGCCCAAACTCACAGGCTCACTAAATCACCTCTCAGTATAAACTATATAAGCCCAAACGCCTCCTTTAGCCAGTGGCTCATTTACCACCAGGGAAGTGGGTTCGTTGGAGGTATAATCTTGTTCCTGAATAAAAAGCTGAAATGACCCATGAAGTTTGCAACTGGCCTGGTCTTTTTGTACTAACAGTCAGCACTTGTCCCAAGGTAGCTAAGAACTACCATCTAAAATAATATCCAAGAAATGAAGATCCAGAATAAGGAACATGAAAATTTAATGTCTATATCATTAAAGAATGGAAATTGGACTAAAACATTTTGTGAAGGATTCTATTGCAATCAAAAATTTCTTTTAGGATCTTGTTTAGCAGGAAAAAACACTTAAGTCCACCTAAACAATTCTGATAGTGTTTCCTATTCCTCTACTAGTTATATTTAATAAGTTGCCCCTCCATCCAACCAGTACATTAAGTCAGAAGACTGGGAATAAAGTTGACTGCTTTTCCTTTTCACTATACCTCCAAATTCTGCAGACTGTGCATCTCAAAAACATTAGTTCCAACTATATTTCTCTGACTTTCCCATTGATATCTGTATCATATAAACCTAAGTAGCCTACCATAGACCCAACTAATATTACTAAATCCATATCTGTGTCTTTCAGTTTAAAACTCTCTTGATTAGAATAAATTTCAACCCCTTAGAATATATTTCAAGAACGTCTATGATTGACTGCACTCCCTCTTGCATGTTTCCATATTTGTCTCAAATTGCCCACTCTTCTTTCTTATACCTCCTAAATTTGAGCTCCCTCATCTTGCCTGCCTGCTTTCCTGTAAGCTGATTCTGCTTCCTCCAACCTTGTGCCTTCCTCTTCTATTTCCTATTCATCCTCCAAAAACCTGATTCCTAATCTAAACTCAAGTCTTCATGCTTAGCTTCTGGGTTTGCCCTCACTCACAATCACTTGGAAAGTAGAGGATTCCAGTGGTTTTTAGAAAATTAACAAATTTTTAAAGTGAGAAAACATTATCTATTTTTATGAAAATGGAGAAAAAAATCAATCTCCCATTTCAATTGCCTGTTTTGGGAAACCTAACAGAACACTAATGTGAGGTCAAAAATTTGCTGTGACCTCAATTTTTTTTTTTTTTTGGTAATGTTAAAAAAAAATGTGAGTGGAGCTCCTATACCTTTAGTTTAATATGAATTGATCAATTTCCGGTTAGATATTTGAGAAAACAATTTAATAGAGAGATCTACAACTTGTGAAAATACTTATGTTTCCTAATTGTATGACTAAATAACAATGACAGCAAAGAGAAATAGATTTTGAAATATCCAAGGAGACACCTTCTGACCAAATGTTTTCACACACTGCTTTATGTTCTCAAGTGTATTATATATAGTTCTCTAATAGTACCTTATTTCTCTCTCAAAACAACTCCATGTGGTAGATAAAAGGTTATCACTGGAAAGTTTAAATGGCTCATCCAAAGCTGCCACTTGAAAGTTATTGATCCTTTTGATTCCAAGTTCAAAGCCCTTTGTTCCATAGTTGCCCAATGTATGTGTCATGATCTTGAGAACTCAAGGTGCTAATATTTTAGAGTAACACTGCTCCCTCCAGATATTCCTATTTTAAAATATAAATAATTCAATGAAGATAGTATATTTAAGCACACTTATGTGGTAATTTTTTTATATCATTGTCCCTTAAGTCAGGGAAACCCCATACTAAGAGGGATTTGTGACCACTGACAGGTGGTTGGAGGAGAAAATGATTATCATAAAATAGGTGTTGGAAACTTTGCATCCTTACCACTTTCTATCTCACCTACCTCCATACAAGAAAGCCAATATCTAAAAATCAGTTCTTTCCCAACTATGTTTAGCTGGAACTAAGTGGAGGGAAGGGAAGGGAGTATGGAATAGGAAAGATGGTGGGATGAGATGGACATCATTACCCTAAGTCCATTTATGAAGACACGAATGGTGTGAGTTTACTTTGTGTACAAATAGAGATATGAAAAATTGTGCCCTATATGTGTAATATGAATTGTAATACATTCTGCTGTCATATATAACAAATTATAATTTTAAAAAAATTTAAATGACTTAGTATTTTTCTCTGTCTGAACCTGTTATTGTATCTTATACTTGAATAGCACCATACAATTTATAATATACCTGTGTATACACAATTCAATTTGATTCTCTCAATAGATATGTGGTTTGCATATGTATAGAGGAGAAATCTATGTCTGAGAGGCAAGAACAGAGTCCTGTTCTTCAGTCTCTTTAAAACTCTTCCTTCCCAAACCCACCATCTCATGCTGATAGAACATCCTTCTAAAATGTATACTTACATTTCATCACACCTTGAATCTCATAAACAGGCTTGAGAATCAGAGTACCATAAAAGTCTTTAGGAAATGGATTTATTGAGTCCCACTTGTTTGAAAAATCTGTAAGTCTCACAGTTCTTGTTCTGTTCTTGGGAATCTTCCATTCAACAATCTCCTTTAGGGTATAAATATGTTCATCTTCACACTCGTAGAATTCTCCTTCTTGTGCCAAAGGCAAAGTAAATGAATGATTTTGATGATTCCTTATTACTCCACAGTTCACCATTATTTCTCCATCAATCTCTTCAACTGAATTGAGCATAATTTTTTCACCCTGTTTTATGGTGAAACTTTCTAGTTTTATATCCTTCCGATGATAGAAGCAAGGATGCCCTAGTCTACTGGGTCCAATATGAATGGTCCTTGTAATTTCTTCCATAGTAAGGTATGGAGTTTTATCAGCCACGATCTTAAAGAGACCTAAGAACATAATTGTGTGAATTAGAAAGGCTTTACAATGAAAGTTCTCTTAAGAAAATCACAATAAGAGTCATAAAACAAATATAATGTAGCTTTCTGAAGTACCATTCTTTTCTAAAATCACAGACAAATTTTTTATTCCTGACTTTTTCTAGGTAAAATGTAGGCATACTGTTATAGATTACTGGATTATCAGATCTGGAAAAATAAATGAAATAAGGATAAATACCTTCAAACAGAAAATGCCCTATTCCCGGAAATGGAAATTTTCTATGTGGTACTGGCTCTGCCTTCTCTACCAATATGATCAAGACAAAGGCAATTAGTTTCTCAAGATCACATTTTTTACTTTTAATTTTTGAAAAGTAAAGATTGAATTAGATTAGGTTTTGCATCCATGTCTTCTTTAGAGACACAAAAATTAAAAGCTATTCCAGAGGGAAACTGATTTACAGCCAAATTGAAAATTTGTATTTCTGGAACCAGATCATGAGGTACAATATTGTAAATATATCAAAGGCCACCAATTTGTATAATTTAAGATTAAAAATTTTATGTTATGTGTATTTTAACATGAAGAAAAACATTGCATAGTTCCAATGACTGTAAGATTTTTCAGAAACGTTAGATGGGCTATAACTCACAAAATGGGAATATGACATGTATAATTTCTTGCATGGTAAAACTTTGGGAGGAAACAGACATTCATAAATCATAACATAATATATCACAGCATATTGGTACTCCTTATATCCCTCCTTGGAAAATGCCAGGCTAGATCATTGTTTTTACTATCATTATTTATTTATTTATTTATTTATTTATTTATTTATTGCTTATTTAGCTTTTTCATTAAACATGTTCATTGTTTTCACTTTTGCACTAATTTCTGTTTGTTAATTTCACTATTTGAATTTTATCTCTAATATTATCCCTATAATCATTGCCTCAGTGCAGAGATAGAGCTTCTTATAGTTGCATGTTTAACTGGTTCTCCTGTTTGAATTGCTTAGTTTTTATTTATGGGCACATCTGATTTGCATCACTTTCAGAAATTTATTTTTTGAATAAATTTGTTAAGTTGCAGAGAAAATAAGAAAATTTAGTTAACTGCTTTCTCAAACAAACAAGTTAATGATATTATATAGTAGCATGCTCTAAGTAGACAGCATATTTTAAAATTTATGAGAATGATATAGCTTATTATTTACTCCACAAATGTATTCCAATTAAATTCATCTGTATATCAAAATATTTGTTAACCAGGTTATAGTATATTTAGAATTACTGTACAAGCACTTCTAATAGGGTATTTTTAAAATCATGCTCATATGATAAAAAGAAATTTCAATTACTTTTAGATGTAAACTTCCTAAAGAAAATGTAAGTGACATAATTCTATAAGGAATGATTAAGTTAGAATGTCTAGTTAATCCTGAAAACCTTTAGAAACTGAAAACTGTTCATCCACTATAAGGTGTACTTGAAGGCAGTAAGGAAAACAAATGGTTACTTTGAAAGAATTTTATTATGCCTTGTATCAGGGAGAATCTAATAAATAGTATACTTGAATTTGCCACAGTAAATGAATTTGTGTGTGTGTGTGAGTGTGTGTATGTGTATATGTGTGTGATTTTAATCTCATTTGTCAGTGTGTGAAGATTTATTTCTAAAAGTCCACAATCATTATCAGGGTATAGAAAATTCAGCAGTTTGGGGGAAATAAGTTTTTTAAAAAATAGCTACCTAGAATCTCATAAAAGTAGAGACACATAGTTTTATTTTTATCCTAGGTATATTGATGACATAAGTCACCAAAGAATTAATTCACTGTCATCTTTCTTGGGGAATAGAGTTCACCTAAGGTAATAACAGATCTAAAATATTATGAAGTAGAAACAGCCAGAAACCCTAAGGGCCACTATTATTTCAAGTTAATCACACTCCTCAGTGCTGTCTTGTTGGATGTCTTTATTGCAAGAAAAATACATCTGTGAATCAATGTGTTTTCTCTTAGAAGTTGATGTAGCACACAGGTTAGCATACTAAGTGTCAGGATATAGGAAAAATATTTGATTAAATTACCACATCATCTATGATTGCAGCCAATCCAGAGTCCCTTATATAAATATCCATTTCATACCATGTAAACTAGGGCAGAATTTTTTTTAATATGAGTCATATTAAAAATTCAATTTTGCAATGAAAGAAATTAAATATAAACTAAAGCATCCCCAGAACTGATTAACTCTAAATTTGACCAATTCTTCCTCCATCTCTTCCACAAAGAATATAAACAGTTTAATATCAGGGAAAATATGCTTTATTATTCTTCCAATGAGAAATAAAACATAATTCAAGAGCTAAGTAGTCATGAGAATTCTTATAAAATAAGCCAATATGTGATATTTCTAAAATAAGATAAAAATCAGGAAAAAAATCTATTTGTATTTCCACTTTGGATTGTGAGCTATTAAAATAGATCTTATTTTTTTTTAAATTAGGAGAAATTGTTCATAAAGAACATGTCCCTTAAGAAATAAAAATTATAAAGAAATGCAATAAATTAAGTTACTGAAAATTAGTTAATATGTGAATCTACTCTTTAGAATCTTTTCCCTGAATCTTAGGTTTGGGAGGAGTTTGTACTTTTAACTAATTCTTAATGATTCACAATCATTTTTATTAATAGTGACAGCAATAACTGAAATTTTTTTAGAAAGTCACAAGTTTGAATACTTTTTTTCATATGCATCATTCATCTTCACAATAAACTTCTGAGCACAGTAAAGCTAATACTATTTCTGGGAAATATGGAAATGGTCACAATTTTCACAGGTGGTAACTGTGCCTCTAAAGTCTCAATTCAGATTTTGACATGCAAATGTTGCATCTTGCCACCAAGCCAAGTTGCCTCCTTAGTACACGTATGACTTACAGGGATATCATTCACAAAAACATGTTTATTCTGGTTCACAAAACATGTTTGTGAGTCTCACCAGCTGGTCCTCCTTTGCATGCATCAGCCTCTCACAAAACCCCCAGTGAGAGAAGAGCAAGAATCATTTCCCGGTTCATTGTGCAGAATTGAGGACCACCAGACTTCTTGTCTTGTATTTTTTCTGTCTCCTTTATTAATTTCCACCCAAATAGTAACTTTAAAAATTAGATTTCCTAAAAATATATCAGAATGTACACTGTAAAGATTTCACAATCTTGTTTTCCTGGTTCAAACCCTGGCCTGCTTCCCCAACTTTGACCAAATCTATTTCTTCTGCCTTAGGGTGGGCAAGAATGCCTTTAGGATTGTGGTGCTTTCCAGCTCTGGGCCATTCTGCCTGAAACTCAGGCATCCTCAAGTTTCCAAAGTCACCTTCCTTCCAACCTAGTCCCAGTATCTCACCCAGGTATTGACAGTGACATTGGAGACACAAAAAACACACAGCAAGAAGGGACATTCTGCCCTTGGAGATTTCCCTGATGCTCCACCATCATGATTCCCACCTCCAGCAAACCCAAGTGGGACAAAAAGAAGGATTTCTGTGACCAAGCAGGTAAGCCAGCCTGGCCTGCAGCTCCGTCTGGTATAAAAGAACCGCCCAGACCAATTCCCTCAGCACAAGGCCAACAGGAATGCTTGGGGGAAGATACTTAGGGCTTGGTGGCATCCTGTGTATGATACCACACATGCTTCTGAGACTGTATTCATCACACTCTCTTGCTCAAAGTCATTTGTGATTCTCCCCATGGTATCTCTTTGGTGACAAATCCCAAACTCCCTGGCAAGTGAACTAATATAAGTAATCTCGGGGTGAATTTCCTACTGATTCTCATCCTCTTCTCACACATCATCAAAATTAGGATTAGTGAAATATTAGCAACTTAGCATATAGAAGCAATTTACATGTATTATATAATTTCATTTTCAAAACAGCAATATGAAGTAGCTCATATTAACAAAACATTAACATATCATGGATAAAGATGCAAAGCTTTGAAGAGATGCCATAAATTCTCTATTATCTAAGACAGAATAGATTTTTGTGCCTCCAAAGCTCAAGGGCTTAATCATGGAGTTATATATTTCACCCTTTCATTATTATTGCAAATCATAACATGTAGAGCCTTTAACAAGCTAATAAAAATGATTCCAAAGTGAGCATTCAATCTCCCTTTGGATGCAGAAAAACATTTAACTTTTAAAATTCAATAGTATAAGAAAGTGAACTTTACTTATATTTAATACAACGTGACACTAGAATCATCAGTGTAGATACTTAGTTGAGGTCTTGGAAAGAGGCCTGGCACTGACTGTACCAGATGAAGGGTTTGCAGGGCTGCCCACACAAATTCAAGTACTTTCAGTACAGATCACCTGGATATATTTATGCAGGTCTCCAGAATATATCATTGTAGGCTTTAAATAAAGTAACTCTTATAAAATGGATATAAAACACACTGAACAAAAACAAAAATAACGAAACTAAATTTTCTATTCCCATCTAAGTTTTACTTTAACCATATAATGAAGTACCAATAAAAAACTCTAGTTTTAAAAATATGAAAATTGACCAAAACATTTTTAACACTTCAAAGCTATCAAAATGTGGACCATATCCACTATCATTATAAAGAAACTTTCCTTTGAGATATAGGTAAAGATAGGTCAAATATACAAACACTTGCACACACAATTTAAATAGATCAATATATGTATATGTGAAATGCACATTCAAAAATTTCTAACAGATGGAGGTATGTTTAAAAAAGTTTGGAGATAAATTATATTGCCATGGATTCTGACTATGAATCCTGGCCCTCCAAAAGGAAAGCAAAGGTCTCTCAGGTATTGGTGTGAAGCGTTCCTCTGCCTCTTTGAACATACTTTGTTCTACAATCAAATTACTAAACATCCTTGTTATTATGTACTTCATGATTACAATTCTCACTCCCCATAGCTTTTATATCATTCTGTTGCATTCACAAGAAATTTTTAGGTCAGTATATGCTACAAAACTGTCTTCTTCAACACTATCCCAAATGCAGAGCTTCTCGTAGAAATTCTCACTTAAGTATCTGTATTCAATTTCAGATTTAAATGGTATGCATAAAATAACCTATCCAAAAAAAACAAAAAACAAAAAACAAAAAACCTTGGGCTGGGGGATGTGGCTCAAGCGGTAGTGTGCTCGCCTGGCATGCACACGGCCTGGGTTCAATCCTCAGCACCACATACAAATAAAGATGTTGTGTCCGCCGAAAACTAAAAAATAAATATTATAATTTTCTGTCTCTTTCTCTTTCTTTCTCTCTCTCTCTTAAAAAGAAAAAAAACCTTAAAAACCTTGAGCAAATTATTTGAATATACAATAATAATGTCCCAACTGAGAAAATTTTCAGATTTTTGAGTCAATTATAGGATTATTGGGCAATATTAATGAGTGATTCCAACAATTTTTATAGAAGAATAGTACAAGGGAAGTCTAAGTTTGTACAAGAAAATGTTGCACAGAATTAATTGAATATTTGAGAGGAAGAAGTTAGATACATCAAAAAAAAAGTGACCCCGTGTGTTAAATCTGAGGTGAGATTAAACCAGGCTATAGAATTCCTCTGTGCAAATGTCTTTACATAATAATTGAAGTATAATTGTCTATAATAGCTATCAACAGTTTTAAAAACACTCTATAGAAAACTTTCAATTCATTTTTATCTCTTTGGTTCCACCAATGGATAAAAACAATTTATGTTTCTCAATAACATTTCAACTCTCTGAGAGGAGTGACTGCAATATCTAACATGTTTGAGATGTGTAACAAATAATTTATATTAATAATGTCAGTTCTTGAAATCAGGTAACATAACCTGATACATATTCCTAAAGCTCTGTTAATCCCACAACTTACTAATGAATATGCCATACTTACTTGTTCATGTTGAAACTCTCTCCCAAGCAGTGACAAAGAGTAATAAACCTAGCTGAGGAAGGAAAATGTTTCTGTTTGTCTCATAACAAGTGAAGACATAGCTCCTGCACTTTTCACAGTTCTTTTTATATTACAAAAATAAGACACGTGGAGGGCCTTGGGGCTGGAAAGAACCTCTATAGACCTTAGGTATCCCAAAATCTCCCACTAAACTTGTTAGGAGGATTTTCAAAATACTACAGATTTACTGCTGATGGCACTAGGTGACTTTGCGCAGTGGGCTCTTTGGAGTAAGGAGGACACAACTGTGCAAAGGTAGAGTGGAGTGGTTCATAGCATAGATTGTCCTTTCTGACCACCTGGGCTTTAGCTCTCAGCCTTTGCCTTGCTGGGTACGTTTGAGAACTTACAGTCTTGATCTACAATTTCCTTTCCTATAAAAAGTGTATCACCTGCCTTATTCAAGTAATTATGATTATTAAATGAGTTAATATGTGTAGCATGCTTAGACAAAGACTTAATACATGGCAAGCACCATCACTACTTCCCCCCCAAAAATGTAAAAAAAAAATAAAAATATAAAGTGGTTATTCTCTCTCCTCATTTTCTTCCACTCTAGAATTCTAAGCTATTGCAGAATGTTTATGTCAGAAATATTAATGCCACTGGAAGTTCAGTGCCAAACAGGACACTATTATTTCACTCTGGAAATTAGAAGAAAACAAATATATAGAATTTACAGTTCAGCCTTTGACATAGATTGAGCAAATTTTCTCAGCAATAATAATTTCCACAGATTTTTGCCAGAGGGCTTAGTATTCGAAATGGGCCTCAGGTGACCTCTTTAGGTGGACTGCCTTTGAGGAAGAATTTCCAGGCTGCTTTCAGGGGATGGTCTGACCCCATGCTTTGATAAATGACTTAGAATTTAACCACTATAATTTCATGCCCATAGTGAGCAGATTACTGGATAGGGAGAATAAAAGATGTAAGCACATTTTAAATGCAAACATGGTGCTGCTTGTAGTTATTCACAAGGTATACATTATACACAGTTACTGAAGTTCCCTTTGAACAAAGGAAACAGCAAAATGCCAAGGTATTTTTAAAAATGTGCTTTATTCATGACTCTGAACGGTAGTTGAAGCCAATGGGGGGAGGAAAATACCCTCCCTCTATTTTAATGATCTTAATTTTCTAATGGAATGTTAGTGGAAAGAGTTTGGGAGCCATGTGGAGCTGATTGTGTTGTGCAGTATTGATGTTGCCTGCAAATTAAATGTACCTAAGTAGCCACCTGTTTATGCTTATGATTATGTAAAGCCCCATATGTTTCTCTCTCTACACATGGGAGGTAAATATTGAAAAAATTATTCTGGTGTGAAGGGTGAAAACAGCAGCAATTCTTTCATAACTGCCAACATATGCCATGGTGTTTCCTTGTAACATTGTGCTTTTTCTGACATAGTTGCTGATTTTTGCCACACAATGTTCAGAAAAAAATATGTTACCCATGGTTATTTAAAACAATTAAAAATCAGTTTACATTAAATTCTAATTAGGAAGAGGTATAATTTTCTGATGTAACCATAAATTTTAAATGGATTTTACAGCTTATGATTTACATAGATTTTGATTTGTACAATAAAGAAAACTGAACTTCCCCCACCCACGAAATTCACCAGAATAGAAAAAAGTACATGTTCATGTTCTTTATAAGTACAACCTTTTAGTTCCATATACTAGTCAACAAAATGAACGCCAATAAAACAAATTTGCAAATTCCACCTAAAATCAGCACTAGGCTTTTCAAATGGCTAACTCCTCACTTCTTGCTCTAACTCACCCTAGAGGTTCTGATCTCTGAAGTTGCTTGCTGTTTGCTCTCAAGGAGACAAGAAAGGGCAACTGTCAACAGGAGCACCTGAGCAGTTTGGAGATGAACCTCCTTCCTTAACGGGGATATCTGATGGAGATAATTCCTAAGGCACTGCCTCAAACTTATTCAGAGTGAGCCAGACAGAAACTTCTAGAAAAAACCAGACAGACTGGAGTTGCTATCGTGTTCATTTTAGACACTGAAGATAAACAAACTGGGGTTTTCCCCGTTTTGAGTCTGATTAAGAGAGGTTTAAATATTGCATTCCAGCAGCCCTACGCTCACACCTCTTTGACATCCCAGTAAAGTATTCACAACAGGTCACAGAAATTGACAGGAAAAGATAAAAATTACCACATTATCAAAAACTACATATATTAGACCAACTTCTTCAAAAAACCAGATGTGACTTTAAATATAGGGAGGACTGAGAAACAGACCCTCTGAATTTTTTAAGGATAATAAGAATAATATGAGTTAACAGTCATTCAGCACTTACTATGTGCTGAGATAGTAGTAATAAGTACTCAAAATAAGCAGCTCATTTAATTTAGTTATGAGAAGAATTTTGTGAGAAATATATTAATGTTTTCCCACCTTCATAGATGTAGAAACTGGTAAACTGAAGCACTAAGACACATGAGTTTACTCAGTCTAAATTTTTATTTTCATGTCTAGGGGTGTAGCATGAGTACATTTATTTACTGATGCATATATATTCTCTATAAAAATTTAATGTTCAAAATAAAATTACTTATATTCTCACTGTACCAAAATAGCTCCTTAAAATTTTGGTTTTTTTTTTTTTCAATCCTAGAATATATACAAGTGGGTAGAAAAGTTTATAAAAACATTGAAATGCTACAAAATGCACTCATTAGGATTGTCTAATTTAACACTGAATCACAATTAAACTTCATGTTTTAAAATATTTTTCAAAAACAATTTTAATAACTGAGTTTTATGTTGTAACAGATATATCATAGTTCATTCTTTTCTGTGTTTCTGGAAATTTATTTGATTTCATTATTCTGTTATTTCAAACAATTCTAAAACAATTATTAGAGTTTATTCTATATGTAAAACCACTGGCCTAAAGCCTTAAACATTACAAAGGCCCTTATAACAGCACGCTATTGGCTTTAGGGTGACAGGACCAAGACAATTGTATATCCCTATTATCAATCATTATCTCCACACACACAGAAAATAAATATTTGTTAAGTAACTGACAGATGGTATGTGAATTAATGTATTTTCAGAAGAGTCTATCAATCTATTATCAAATTTATTTTCAAAAAAAATTCCAACAGTATCCTTCAGTCTGGTTTGAGAATCACCATTTAATAATATCTTTACTATTCATAATTATAAAAACTTAGCTAATTAAATATGAAAAAGAAAAGTTTTTGTGTTAATTTACATGAATGGATCCAAACTAATTTCTAGATGCTTATATAACATTTGAATTTCTTTTACCCTTTGTCCCTTTCCCAGTTAGCATTCTACTAGACATTTTTATTGATGTTTTTGTTTTACATTTCAAAATTATCTAGTCTTTTTGAAGTTGAGTTATTTTCATATTTAATTATTTCCTTCCTTTTTCACTTTTTGATATACAGCAAGTTCTATGGTTCTATTTTATGTAATCAAACACATTGTTTATGATTTTTCATTATATTTATAACCTTAAAGTTATTTCAAGTAGAGACATAAGCTACTTTTACTTGAAACTTTTAAATCTACTTCAAATTTATTTTGCTGTGTTATAAGGTTGATGATACAACTTGATCTATTGTTTTCTAGATTGATAAATATACCAGAGCAATAAATTAAATAATTCATATTTTAACCCCAGATGTATAGTTTTGGCTTTATCAAATAGAAAATAATATACTTAAAGTATGTTTCTAAACTAAAAAAGGAATGCCTAAGCATTTGGGGACAGTAGAATCAAATTAAAAAAAACATTATTTTGATGTTTCTATGCAATGAGTTCTGCTATTATTATAGTAATTTGTTGTTTTGGCTTTTGATTTTTAGTAATGTACAGTATAATTTATTATAACTTTGTTAAGTTTTAATATTGGAAGGACAAATACTCCCTCATTATTCTAATTTTTAAATATTTGTGGAATATTTTCCTTGTTAATTCTCCCCAAAACCCAAGGACAAACATTATGATTATTATTATTGTAATATGGAAATTGTGCTTATCATTGGATTAAACTTACAAATAATTCAGATATAAATGATATATTTATAATATGTGGTTTTCTTTTTAATAAACAAGAAAATATTATAGAATTTTTAAGTAAATAAATAAGGGAAAATATACAATATACTTATATTCACTGAATGGTTACAAATGATGTATGACTATATACATATTCCTTTTAATACATATGTATTTTAAATAAATATTTTTACTTTAGATATTTGGTTTTCTTTCTGTCATCTTAGCAAACTCACAGATTCTAAGTTTCTAATTTTTATTTCATTTGGTTCTATTGATATTTTTTTGACATTATTATTGCCTGCAAATAGTGATTATCACCTCATTTCTAAAAATTTTGTAATTTGGACATTTCTGGCTATAATTACTTATCTAAAATTCTAAGACAATATTAAATCAGAGTCAAAATAAACACCTTTATAGGAACATCCCTTCTTTTGTGTGACCCACTGGAAGTGCCACCATTCTGAGTGCTTCTACCTGACTCTGCACATGCTTGACCCTGTGACCCTCAGCCACACCTGTCTGATGCCCAGCATGTATTTTCTAGAATTCTAATGGTTTTAAATTTCATGTTGCTAAAATAAGTTAGGATAAGTATACCATAAACCACTGAACTATGTACTTCTACCAGATGAATTTTATTATATGCAAGTTACATTTCAAAAAAGCTAATGCCTTAAAAAATGGGAGGTGGAAGAGATAATTACAGTCTCAAAAAATAAGTTAGATTGACACTTTTGAGAATTTCTAGTAGGAATACAATTGTGAGAGTCTTATGAAGCAGGATTTGGCAATATATATCAATGTCTTAAAAAACATTTTACTTATGAACTTATAATTTTATATATGAAATTTTAATTTCAGAATGCAGATAAAGTTTTAGTCAAAAAGCTATTTGTTACAGTACAAATTGCTTTAATGGCCATATGAGTAAATTTTTTAAAATATGTATATTTAATGACACAGGTATGTTCTTGGAATGTTAAATCATGTGTCTATATAATTGTGAATCTACATTGCATTAGGAAAAAATGGAAATAAATGTGCCAAATATTAATTCTTTAGCTTTGGAGTTAGAATTAAACAGAATTTTAATTTACATCCCTGATTTTTCTTCCATTTTCTAATTTTCCACAATATACATGTGTTACTTATAAAACTGGGGAAAATAATTTATTTTATAAGTTTAAAAATGTTGAGTTCCTACATCTACACAAAAGCCTAAACATGAATGTTTATAGTAGATTAATTCTAAATGCCAAAACTTAGAAGTAATCAAGAGGTAATTCTGGAGGCGAATGCATAATAAACTGTGGTTCATGCAGAGAATGGAATATTATTCAATTCTAGAAAGAAATGTATTTCAAAGGGCCATGAAAAGCTATGGAGGAATATTAAATACAAATTAGAAAGTAAAACAAACTAATCTGAAGACTAAATTACCATGGATTCCAATACTAAGAGTGAACCCTAATGGAAACTATGAACTTTGAGTGTTAATGACATCAATAAGAACTCACCAATTGTAACACATGTGTCACTCCGGTGTGAATTTTGGTAATGGAGGAGGGCTGTAGTGTATGTGTTTTGTGGGCTTTAGGGAGTATATGGAAATTCTACTCGGGTTTCAATGGAAGAACCTCTAAATAAATTTAGTATAAAAAATATGCCGTACTCATTAGGTAAGATTTAAGAACCTGAAGACCTATCAACATAATTTTTTAAGGGCAATCTGGTTTCTCTCATACTAGTCCTTCCAAGGTCATGCTGTTGAGATAATACCATAAAGAGAATTCAGAAGAACTGTGCAATTAGGAAAGTGGAATAGTAAGAACAAGGAGTTATGAAATAGATATTAGAAGATAGACATAAAATATCACAGTGAAAACTTGTAGAATGGCACCAGCTATAAGGAACAGCCTATTTTTAAGTGATCTTTCTGTCAGAATTCTTTTCACATGCTCAAATGCACACAGGTGGGAAAAAAAGATTATTTTACATAGAACTGTGCAGTCTATTTGTCTTCCAGATAATACACATAGTTGTTATCCAGAGATCAAGGACTTACAGAAATTATCTGATCGTGTACTAAAGTGTAGAGGAAAAGTTGACCAAAAAATTGAACTGTCAATTGCTATAAAAGCTGGAATTTCTTTTGCATGTTAAAGAATTCATGTTTTCTTATAAATTTTGTACAGAATATTTCTTTTTTATAGGAAAATATTTTACATAATAGACACAGAAGAATATTTTTCAAAACTTTTGCTTAAGTGAGCACAGTAGGAAGGAAGTGCCTTAAGAGAAGTTGACCCAGAAAATTTCAAAGAAGGCCTCTTAGTTCCTTGGAAAGCAAGTTATCTGAAAGAGAAGGAGCTCTAAGTATGGCCACTTTATAACATGCTTAATCATAATATACAGGTAGAAAAACAGAAGTAAATTCTGTCTTACATCTTGCTTTTTAAAAATAAGTCCTTCAAAACCAGAATATAAAAATGTTATTCACTATAAAGCTATTATATATACTTTAAATATCTTTATAATAATTTTCTTAGAATATTATAAAAACCAATATTTTAGTCAAATAAAAATTACCTACACTCATAATAACATGGTTAAAGATGAGAGATTTAGTCATTTCAATAGTAGATTAAAATACAATGAATGATCATTGAATGTAATATTAAACATAGTCTATTAGGGCATTATCCAAATAAAACAATAGGAAATTTTATTTTGAAAATGATAATGAGTCATATATTTTTGGCACCAGGCAGAAAGGAACATATTTCATAAATTGGAGTCATTTAACCTGAATCAATTTCATGTGGGAGCCCTTCTATTATTAATTTAATTTTATTTAGAGACAGGGTCTCACTGAATTGTTTAGCACCTTGTTTTTGCTGAGGCTGGCTTTGAACTTGCAGTCCTCCTGTTTTATTCTTAATACTTTTATAAATGTTTCATATGTTCAGAAGAGTATGTGAAATAAAATTTATTATCTGAAGTTACTATGTTTAGAGATTTTATAGAGTAATTTCATGCAACAAAATAACATAAATGTAGCTACTAGAAAATTTAAAATCACTAGTGTGGCTTATATTTTATTTCTATTGGATGGTGCCAGTATTGATTTAACAAAGATATTTACTAATTGTTATGGTTTGTATCTAAAATATCTCATAAAGTCTATGTGCTAACAGCTTGCTTGCCAGTCTGCATACTATTGGGAGGATGTGCCTTTATTAGGAGGCATAGCCAAGTGGAAGAAAGTGAGGCCACTGGGGGCATTCCCTTAAAGGGGATTTTAAGACCCTGGTTCCTTCCCCCCTTCCCCCTTCTCTCTCTTTGTAACTATTTGCTTTCTGGCCAACATAAGATGAGAAACTGTTCCACCACACATTCCTTGTTGGCATATTTGGCCTTGTCACAAGACCAAAGCAATGAAGCCCAGCAATCAGATGGAAACCTCCAAAACCAAAACCATAATACAAATAAAATAAATAAATAAATAAAAACCTTTCATTCTTTTAAGAAGGAAACTTCAACTTTTTAAAAATTAAGTTTTGAAATAAGCTTTTCCCTCCTTTGCCTATGTTTTGTCCCAACAACAGCCATCTCACTAACACACAGTGTGACTCTGAGCGAGTTAGTAGACCTATAGGTAACTCGATTTTCTCATCTGTAAAATGTGAATTCAATCCAAAACCTACATAAACATAATAATACTCAGAATAGACTCTGGCACACTATCAGGACCCTCATTTGGGTGTGTGATATGGACAGGAAGGAGTGTAGCATAGCAGAACTCTGTCCATTTCTAAACTTACTTCCACATCTCCTGCAAAACCTACCTCCAGTGGGGGAAAAATACCTATGTATAATACAAACCATATAGTGGGGTCTGAGAATATAAAAAGAATATTTTTTTTTAGTCTACCTTCGTAAATTTTAAAAGCAGTTTACAGCTGTTTCCTCAGCCTTCCTTGAACATATGGTTTAGAGACACAATGTTAAGGTGCTATTCAGGGGATGGCAGGGAAGGACTGTTTATCATAAGGATGTACTGAAACATTTTCAGTATATTTCTCATGACTAAAGACGAGACATTTATTATTCATGCTTCATAACACTATAAAGGAGGGATAAATCTTCTAGGAGGTGATCTAGAAATTTGGATCTTCACTATAAACCAAATGTTATGTGATTTACCAATCTATAGGGATAATGCAATCAACTACTAAGTATCAAGATTTATTTTTGTTGTGTTTGGTGAGGTTTTTAGTTTATAAAAAGGCTCAACTAAAAGAGCTATCTTTTAAAGACCAAGTTGTGCTTCTAAAGCAGTTTGCTTATTCCCATAGAGAACTGAAATGAGAGCTTTTTATTTATTTTAATCTATTTGAACATTCTTTGAGTTGAAAGAGATGTACAAAAACATTATATAGGATGAAACCACTGGTATATTTTGGAAGTTCAGTTTCCCATTTATACTTTAGCAAAAAAAAAAAAAAAATCAGGTTTCAGTTTCATTCATGAAAGTTGCTTTCCCACATTCCTACCAAACCTTCCTTCCTTGACCTTTGCTTGAGCTCTAATCTTCTTGAATTCTATCTATAAAACTGTTTATTGGTCAAAGGACAGTATCTTTTTTTAGTAGATTTACTTATCATCAATTGGAAAGAAATCATTCTGGGGACCTTTCTAAGTTTTCTCCAAAACTTTTGAGTTACCAGGTGAAATTGAGGATCTATGTTTACATATTTTAATTCAGAAGAATTGATGATGCCAGCAAAAATGGTGAAATAAAACTTCTAGAAATTGAAAATCTAGGTTACTTACATAAATATGTAAAAATTGTTCAGGAATTTTTCAGGAAAAAAAAAACCTGAGAAAACCCTTTATTCTCAATTCTGGCTGATTTTGATGTTCCACATTAGCAGGAAGTAAAGACTAAAAAAGAATTTTCACTGCCAAGTGTTGAAGGCATGCGCCAAATGAAACAGACCCCTCCACAAAGACTGAAGACTTTGTGGTTTCAGTTGTATTTTTTAAAAAATTTAAAAATCCTCTGTCCAGATATTAGTTTTCCACTAAATTCAGCAAAGTCTTCAGTAGCTACACATGACAAAGAAAATGTGGACTTAACTGATTTAGTTCAGAAAAGCTATTCAATACGTGACAATAACAAGCTGAGGAGAAGAGAGAGAGAATACAATTTTTATAGTAACTACATTCACTTATTTAAAACATCCAGTTTTTTAGAAAAACAATAGAAATTTATGGACAAACAAAGAAAAAGAAAAAGAAAAGAATGGCCAATCACTAGATAGAAGAAATAAAACTGTCCCTGTAGAGACTCAGACATTGGACTTAACAGAAAAAAAAAAAAATTAAGCTCTCTTAAATACATTAACTAAAGGAAATCATGTTTATGGAACTAAAAAAAAAAGTATGAGAATTATGTCTCAAAAATAGATAATATAAGCCAAATTTTAAAATGAGCCAATTAAGATAAAACAATCTGAGAAAGAGAAAAAAAAATTGTATAAAGAAAAAATGGAGTCTTAGAGTTCTACAAGATAAAAACAAGTATAGCAAGATGTGAAAAATGGGAATTCCAAATGGAGAGGGGACAAAGGCATAGAAGAAATATACAAATAAAAATTGGAAAAACTTCCAAAATTTGATGTAAAAAAAAAAGTGTACATCAAAGAATCTCAACATACTCCAAGTAGGATAAATTTAAAGATCTATGCCTAGACACTACATGATCATGCTGCTCAAAAACAAAGATAGAGAATTTTGAAAACAGGAAAATAGAAATGATTAATCATATAAAAGAAATTTTGAATAAGATTAAAAATTAGAGCTAGAGGTGTAGTTCACTGGGAGAGAATATGCTTAGCACAAATGAAAAATAAATCTAGATACTTTCAGATAAAACAGAAAGATTCTGTCACTAACAATCTTTCCATAGAAGAAATACTAAGGGGAATGCTTCAAACTGAAATGGAGGGACATAGGGCAGGAAGTCTATTCCACATGAGGAAATAGATTATTGATAAAGGCAACTATAAAAATAAATATGAAAGATAGTTTAAATGTAGACTTTTGTTTGAAAAGATAGCTTTTTCTTGTGATTTAAAAAATAACTGCATAATCATTAATTTTAAATCTCTGTTGTTTGGAACACAATATATAAAGATGTAATTTTTATAACAACAACAGTACGAGGCAGAAATGTAGCAATAGATAAGTTTTGTAAATCATTGAAATTAAATTAACCCAAAATAGACTGTTATAAATTAAGATGATAATTGTAAATCTAGGGAAACCACTTGAAAACAATGAAAAAATACATTTTAAAAATAGTCTGCTGGCTTCCATTTAAGGAGTTTTGCAGTTGTCACTTGATACTTGACTCCAACAACAAGCATAAAGATGAACCATAGGAAGAATCAACAACTCTTCCTAGATCTGAGGTCAGAGGGTAAAGCACTGATACCCAAAGTTGAAGACACAGGCAGATAGTGAAAATCACAACTTACCAGGGCAGAAACTTGCAAATAAAATCCTCCAGGGGAACCAGTATTGTAGGGGTGGGGGGAAGAACACCTGAACTAAAATT
Organism: Callospermophilus lateralis; assembly: GCF_048772815.1. Classification (NCBI taxonomy): domain Eukaryota; kingdom Metazoa; phylum Chordata; class Mammalia; order Rodentia; family Sciuridae; genus Callospermophilus; species Callospermophilus lateralis. Next base: position 38,092,733 of record NC_135310.1, on the reverse strand, counting down.
TGCAAATTCCAGGAGATTCAGAGGAACAAACCTCAGAGTTAAAAACTTTCATAATTTTTACTACCCAGTAAAAAAACTTGACCAGACTCTCATAGTGAGTGTCAGAGGAAATGTCCCCTCATGATTCTAGCAGGAGAGAGGGTAAAGGAACCATTTTGAAATACATTAGAGCATTCTGTTCTAACAAGACATGCCCTCAAGAAAAACTACTTTACCAAATACTAAACAATTGGTGTTTTATCGCATCTTAACTGACTGAGCAATAAAAACAATACCCAGATCCAATCTACTCTGGCCCTCCACTCTAGGGGAAGAAAATACCCGCCTCCAGCCCATTCTACTACCCATCCTATCCCAAGGTAAGTGACAACAAGCATTTGCAAAGTTCACATTTCAAAGGTACACACTCAATGAAAGAATGAGCCCTCATCATAGACCCCTAGAATGCTACTCCTCACCCTACACATTACCACCATTTTACTTACAGCCTTTACTATAGTTCTTTGTACCCAACATGTCATATCTGACTATAAAGTAAAAATAAAATAAAATAAAATATATTACAAGGTATTCTAAAAAGCAAAAACACACTTTTGAAGATCCAAAACAAACATGAGAATCAGACTCAAATTTGGTAGGCATATTATACTTATCAGACCAAGAATTTATGATTAATATGTCGCTAATGGATCTAAAGGATAAAGTACAGAGCATGTGAAAACAGATGAGCAACGTAAGCAGACAGACATTCTAGGAGATTATTTAAATGCTAGGAATCAATAATGATGCAACATAAATAGAAAATGTTTATGGGGTGATTGGTAGACTTGACAGGATCGAAGAAAGAATCACTGAGCCCAAGGATATGTCAATAGAAATTTCTAAGACAGAAAAGCAAAGAGGAAAACACAGGTCTATAAAAACAACAACCACAAAATCCTAGAATATTTATGGACTGAGATAATAGACAATACTTTTTAAAAGGTTGTAAAATATTATTATTGGGAATACTAGAGGGAAAGACAGAAAGAATAGAAACAATATTTGAAGCAATAATGACTGAAAACTTACACCCAACCAGATTCAAAAAGCTCAGAAAACATCAAGAAGGTAAATGCTGAAAAAAAAAGTGGACCCCCAAATTAACATCATGCTCAAACTTCAGAAAATCAAATAATGGACATTTATGTACTATTTCAACCAACAACTGTAGGTCATCCATTCTTCACAGGTTCCCATGGATATTCACCCATATAAACCACATTGTGAGCCATAAAATATTTCTTAACTAATTTTAAAAAATCGAAATCTTAATATGTCAGCTCTCACGCCATGATAGAATTAAAACAGACACCAATAATAGAAAGACAGCTAGAAAATCTCCAAAAATTTGGATATTGAACAGCATATTTCTAAATAACAAATGAATTAAAGTAGAAAGCTTAAGATAAATTAAAAAAAATATTTTAAACTGAATGAGAACAAAGACATAACATCAAAATCTGTGATCCAGTAACAGATATTGTTCAGGGGAAATTTATGGCATTTTATGCACATATTAGAAAAGGATAAAGACAGAACAAGTTTCTACCTTAACAAACTGGAGGTGGGAGGTACTGGGTATGGTGGTGCATGCCTATAATTCCAGAGACTCCAGAGGATTGCAAGAAAAGCTGACAAAATTGAATGGGAAAATGCGCAACTCAAAGTAAGAATTGGAAAATTTAATACTCTGCTTTCAATCTTGCATAGAACTAGAGAGCACATTCACTAGGAAATAGATTACTTGAATAACACTACAAACAAACAGATATCTTTAGAACATTCCATTCAAAGATAGTAAAATGCACTTTCTTTTTAGGTTTATATGGAACATTGTTCAGTATCAGCCATTTTTTTGCTATAAAATAAGTTGTAATGCATTTTTAAAAACTGAATCACATGAAATATATCTTCTGTTAACAGAATGATATTAGAATTTAACAAAAGAAAATTAAGAAAATTGGGCAAATAAGGCAAGATGTTTTAAAATAACACTGACTTTTTAAAATTTAAAATCTAAATGGAGTTTAAATTGAAAGTTTTAAATATAGAATAAGATTTTGCTACTGTTAAGATTTATTAAAAATATTAATGGCCTTATTTTTATCATTCTCCTTAGTGCTATTGTAGAATTACTTCTTTATTTCAGATCATTTTCAACACCACCCAGAAATTCTCTTGGAAAACAAAACATTTTCTGATCATCACCGATAACTGTATTCCTCTATTTTAATCCTGAGTCTTTCAGTAAAATTAGTTTGTAAAGATATTTAAATTTTTTTTTCTTAAATGATGAAAACTATCACTCCAACTGAAAGTTAAAAGGGTTTTTCAAAATAGCAACTTCCCACTTAGACTTTAACCAAAAGTTAAGTTTTTTCACTATTCTAATAAAAAAAAAACTCTTTCTACAGAAAATTTCAGTCATTTTAATTAAGTACATTTTTATTATGTACATTTTATCCTTAACACTGTGGAGATTATATCTAAATAAGATTCAGCTTTAACCCTTTGCAGCCTTATTATCTATTAGGTAGGTAGTGTTAGTCACACAGCATGCAGATAGCTTCAATTACATGCAAAATGCTATACATACAGTAATTAAGACATGCAAAACAAAAATGATTCAAAAAAGGAGTTGTTACATTTAATTAGAGTACTTAGGAATGGTTTCTTATAAAGCAATGGTTCTCAACTTTGGCTATCCATGATTAGTGTCACCCTGGGAAATTTAAGAAATCTTGATGACCATGAAACCGTCATGACCAGTCAAATAAATAGAATGTCTTATACAAACGACCTAATCATCAGGAATTTTTAAATCTCCTAGGTGATTCCAATGTGCAGCCAATTTTAGAAGCATTGTTGCACATGACAGTGATGAGGAAGAAATAGTTAAGACTTGAACAATGGGTTAGGTTTCAAGTGAAAGGGATAGGATATGAGAGCACCTGAAGGAATCCCCTTCTAGAAAACAGCTACTTTACTTTCATTTTTCAAACCTCAGCTCAATTATAACATTCCCTGCAAAGTTTTCCAGAATTCCTCAATGATAGCAATAATAATCTTAATAATGGTAATAAAAGTTGATGCTTTTTTATGGCCCGTGCTATGCCAGGTATCATCCCAAGTACTTTAAATATATTTTAATATTAGTCCTCCCACAACACCAGGAGACAGATAATATTACTATTCCCATTCTACATGAAAGGAAGAAAAATATCTTGTCAAGGTTACATGACTAAAAAGTGGCAGAGAGTTGAGATTGAAATCGATTCCAGAATCCATGTCTGAAACAGGACCAACTGCAGTCTGGTGCTCTTTATAAAGCCACCCATAGAGTCCAGGTATACTTCAATCATACTATGAAGCACATAACACCAAAAATACTTTCATGTTTTCAATTCCACTACTCTTTATTTATTCAATATACAGTTATTGAGCATTTTCTTGTTTTCAAAAAGGGCATTTTGTACATGAAATATAATGTTACATATGTCAAAGAATCTGTAAAGGAATTTTAGTCTAGAGTAGAGATCTGCAAATTATAGGCTAAAACCTAATGGCCACATGCTTTGTAAATAAAGATTCATGGAGCCACAACCACAGTCATTGGCTTATATATAATCTACAGCTACCTGTGTAACATTAGAGTGGAATGTTTTCTATTTGTCCTTAAATTGATTGAATTAAAAGAATTCTATTTTTTTTTAAGAACAGTTGTAGAGTGGAGCTGGGGGAGCTATCTTTTTTTATTGTTTTTAGAGACGTATGTAACTGTTAACAATATAGTTTTACAAATGCGAAGTGGTTACAACATAGTATACCTGGAAAATTCATAGGCAGTTCAAATGGTTCTGGAGACACACAACCTTCAATATTCTCACAAATTTCAGCTATAATCTTCTTAATTTTGAGACCAGTGATTTTAATCACTTCTCCTGTTGACAAACAGCATTCATTTCCAAACATTTCGTAAACAGAGCCTGAAAGGAAAGAAAAGTAAAAGCAGATTTTAAAAAGGAATTAAACAGTGAAGGACAAAGTCGTTGGAGTAAAAAGCCTCATGTGAAGTGTCTTTGCTTAGTTCCTCTCTTAGTTCCCTACTAAACAGGAATTTAATCAAGCCTAGCAAAATGTACACCATGTACCAGGAAACATATTAGGTTTTCACTCTATCCACTGGCAAAGTGTAAACAATCTTGTTTTTGCATTATTATAAATTGAATTTGTGGTTTTCTCAGCAACTTTAGCTCATCTTTCCAAGGTCAAAACAACAAACAGGCCTTCCACTGATGGGACTTATGATCTATTTTTTCTAAGTCACAGAATTAGGCTCAGACGAGTCAACAATGATTTAAGCAAGTAATGCAAACAGGGTTGTAACACAATACAAGATCCAAAGACGGGTCTGTTCCCCAGGGAAGAAGAGCACCATGTTTATTTGTTAGATCTGCTCCTCTTCATTATTGTGAATATAAGACTCTTTGCCCATTTTTATCTGATAGTTTTTGAGAAGCTGGAAACAATACCTTTATGGCAACAGGGGGCAGACCAGCCCAGATAAACTGCAAAGCTTCACTGTAATTCAGGATTTTCAGTATCCTTCTTGACAAACCTCTCATCATAGATTCTAAAGTTAAGCTTTTCATTCATTTTCCTTGTTTGGTCCTCTGATGAAAGGACAAGGGGCAGTGAAATAACCAAAGAATGAGCAACGGGAAAGTGGAGAGGCAGAGAGGTCGGACAATCTACCCCCTAGTGAAAAGAAAACAACCCCAAACCACAACTCTGGCGTGCTGCTGCACTGCGATTATGAAGTAAAAAAGGCTGATGTAAGTAAACACTGAAGAGCCAAAGCTTTATTTAAATAGAATATTAATGTGTTCTAACCTTTGAGATAGTTCATAGCCTCTTAATCACACTAAATTTAAAGTATTCGAGGACAAAGTTTTAGGTTTGCTTGATATCTGAATTTTTTTTTTCTATTGAATACTCCTTCACAGACCCTGCCTGACCTGATATATAGTAAGAACTTGGAAACACTTTTATGGCATTAATGGTTCTCATAAAAGTTATTAAGCCTGGCATTCAATCTAGCTCTACAATTCAGCTCTTCAATTACATCGGAGTCCCACCAGGTAAAGGGACACACTCAAATTAAAACAATTTAAGAAGGTTTAACATATGGGCTATTTGCATAGAGGTACAGCCAGCCCCAGGCAACCTAAGAAAATTAATGTCTGATCTCATTCTCCTTCCAGGTACCTTACTAGCCAATTTCCTCCAGAAACCAAAGGACTAGGGAGCTGCTAATAGTCCCATAAAAGTCCACCATCCAGACTGGGTGGAAATGACCTCAGTACATCAACATTACTGTCCCTTAGCTAATGAAGAGTAATTTTGTAAGCTAGTGTGTATCTGTTCCTCAAGCTTATCAGTATGTACTTCCAAAACACCTTTTTTTCTCATATTATTTCCTTAACTATTTAAATTCTCATACTTTTTTAAACTGTAATACATAGAATTATCAGCGGTATCAAGTCCTTTATGGAACAAATTGAGGCATCCAAATAAACAATAAATAATCCACAATGACATTTCCTCCAATAAACTTAGAAAAGCTGTTTGCTATAATCCTCATCAACTATCACATACTAACATTTTAAATCTTAAGTATTATTTCACCCTGTGTTTAACTTTTTGTGAATTTAGTTTTTATTACTTCCAATTTAATTTTAAACTTCATGAGAGAAAATATTGCATTGTATTAATGCGTGACTATAACATATCAATCTCCTTTCTCCACTGAGTCCTCAAACATAAAAGAATGGCTACTACACTCTGGAAAGGAGCTGTGTACACACTTTTAAGTCTTGAGTAAAGAGGTACTGCACTGGTGTTGCACCCATTGCAATGCAATTGGACCTTACCTCGGCTTGGATAAGAAAGATGCATCACTCAATGGGGTTGGATTACAACCACCTGTTTGTTGTAACTCTACCCCTTGCCTCATTTGAACGGCTTCTCCCCAATAAAACCTGGGTTTGAGGCATGCTCCCTCTCTTTTTTGCTTGCCTTGCCCCCACTGCTGGGAGCTGTGGCTGAGGAGCAGTCACTAAACCCAAAGAAAAAGATATTTTCTGTGTCTGTGTCTTTATTTAGTTAGCCCAAATTCATTTGGAGTGACCTTGATTGATTTAGTCATATGATGCTGCACTATGGGTCCAGCAGTGTGTTTGGCAGTATGTGTCAGATAAAACGCACAGTCTTTTTCACCAGAAGATCTGCTTAGAAGAAGATGGCCAAGTACTGCTAACATCTGCAACAGATTATGAGAAAGTTGTAATGCAGGAAACACAGGACATTGTGGGAGCATATGATAGGTGTTTAATTAGCAATTGCATGGGGAAAAGATTAAAGGAGAATTACCGAAGGAGAGGAGAGCTGAGCTGTATTTTAAAGGATGCATCACAAGATCATAGGACAGGTAGAGGGAACAGTATTTGAAAAGGCACTGACATGTGAAAGAGCCTGACACATTCTGGAAATTTCAAGTAGTTTGTTATGTCTAAACTGTAAGGTAATAAAGGGGAAGTGGTTAAAAACAGAGGCTAGAGAAGAACATAGAGGGAGTTCAGACTGTGAATTCTTTCAAATCAAAATTATATAGGGAAGCTCAGTGGAGTAGAAGAAAGATTGAGAGTAAGAGAGGAAGGATGGGAAAGAGGAGGAAATATGGAATAGACTTAACAAAACTACATCATATGCACATATAAATGGACCACAGGGAGTTTCACTTTCATGTATATATAGAAAGTACCAACAAAAAATAAATTTAAAAACAAGTAAAAGGAATATGAATAAAGGGAGAGAGAATAGGGAAAGAGAGAATAGGGAAAAGGAAAGTGGGGTTGGGGTGAAGAATGAGGATTGAAATAAAATTCCATGCAGGTATGATTTTGTCAAAATTAACTCAATTACTATGCATAACTAGTAAGAAAAATGCTCTTAAAAAAATGGAAGAGTTGGGCTGGGGATGTGGCTCAAGTGGTAGCGCACTCGCCTGGCATGCATGGGGCGCTGGGTTCGATCCTCAGCACCACATAAAAATAAAATAAAGATGTTGTGTCCACCAAAAACTAAAAAATAAATATTAAAACTAACTCTCTCTCTCTCTCTCTCTCTCTCTCTCTCTCTCTCTCTTAAAAAAAAAAAAAAAAGCAAGAGTCATCTGAAGTCTGAAGCATCCTGAAAGGCAGAGAATCTTCACTTCCAGTTCTAACGGTGCAAGAACAAATTCCAATTTAATAAGAGGTCATTTGTACTCTAGACATTTGCTATCCAGAGTTTGGTTCACTGTGTCACCTTGTTTCACCTGGGAGCTTGTTAGGATCTTACCCAGACTTCAGATCTACTGAATCAGAACCTGCATTTTTAACAAGATCCCCAAGTGATCTATAAGTACATTAAGTTTGTAAAGCATTGGTGTAGGCAACAAAAGCTTAGCTGAATTTGTTACAAAACTAGAGATTGTTACAAAACTAGACAGAAAGAGGAGGACATGGCACACAGAGAAAACCTCTGGTATTATTGAGGTGAAAGATGCTGTAAGTGGGGACAAGGGAAAAAAAATAGAGAAGTGGCATGGTAAGATTTTTCTTTGTCACCTGAAATAGAACATGTTTTAACCCCCAATTTTAGCTGAAGTCTGTTGTGCTTAATTTCAGTGCAATGAGTGTCTAATTGTAGACGTAATGGATAGCCAGTGGACTGACTTAAAATACCGTCTCTCAAAAATTCAGCAAAAAATTAAAAATGGAGCAATATATTTGCATGAGATTCTGTATTAATTCACAAGGACTAGAAATCAGAAAATTCTATGAGAAGAAAATTCTGTGAGTTTTGGTCACCATATAAAATGTTTTTGACTCTTCAGTTCTCTTTTTAAACATCCCTCTCATCATCTTTCAAAAAAAATCAATTTTTTTTACATCTTTTAAGGAAAAAAAACTTCATGCAAATTAGGTTAACATTTATAATTTCTCTTTAATATTTTGTGACTCTCAATGTTTTTCTAACCAAGAAAGCTATTAACACACTTTAATAAAGAAATGCTTAGTGATGGCCAGCATTAGAGAGTGAATGACTGTAGTACAGGTGACAAGAACATATGGCCAATCTCAAATCCCTAAAATTGGAAAGTTCCTTGTATTTTGCTATGGCCAATATAATGTCTCTTAAAATACTTTTGGCTTCAGTTCTAATATAAAATGGTGAACTTTATAAATAGACATTTTCAAAATCTCAGAAAAAACACATATGTGTAATTGCTTTTTAAAATTTTTCTGAGATGTGTGTCTGAAACATGTTTGTGTATATATAGACATACATATTAAAATGGTTTTGCTTCATTTTAACCACAAGACATGTATTTTGAATATGCAAGTCTCGAATCTCTTCTATCTTTACAGACTGATTCTTTCCAAGTCAGAGCATATGTATTCAGGATAATGCCAAACATCAGAGAAAAGTGGAACAAAGCAGCCTGCTTTCAGTGATCAAACATCCCCCCTGAAGGCTGTAATGAAAGAGCCACGTGCCTTTGAAATCACCTTCTCTGTAATGCTACTTTGCTCAATAAAAACGACACATTAATATCCTTTTATGAGCTCATCCCTTGTTGGACAATCCAAATAAGCAATGCTGTGATCATATCAGAACAGCCAAAACAATTGGTTCAATAGATTTTCTTCCCCTCAAAATGAGGCAGTCAGGAAAGAGAAAACTACATTGTTTGGAGATTTTCTCCTCTTGACTCAAATATACTCTGCCCCTTCACCTTCTCCTCAACCTGTCAAAAGTCCATCTAACTCTAAAGATCCAGGTCATGCTCATCTTCTTCAAAGACTTCCTTGATCCCCACACCTGTTTAACAATTAATAACCTCCTCTGTGTCCTAATAGCATTCTGTATGCATTTTTATTATAGCTCTTAATGTGTTATTATGACGACCTGCTCTTAGGATATTACTTTCTGACCATTAATGTTACATATTTTTTGGAATGTGTTTCTAGTAAAGAAACACCATGCTAACTGTATGTATACCACCGTACACAGCTAGAATCACAGTTTTTGTCACTTAGTAAATCCCTAATGAATGTTATTACTTTGATTTAATGTAGGATGACAACAAATATTACCATTTACAATGATATAGAAGGGGTTATTCTCCATAAACTGAAGATTTTGGTGTGTTTATATGTTCAAGTGGTATGTTTACTATCAAAAATACAAGCACATGTGAGATTAGTTGGACACTTGTGACTCCCCAGGCAAGAAAATATTGAGTATAGGTGACTCTCCAATGATTTCTACCTACTGAGTTTGCCACATTACCATTACATTTGCCATCTCTATAATGCTAGACTTGAAGAGCGGCTCATGTGATGACCTGAAATAGATATGGAGGAGTTAGGAAATTATGTCTGCAATGTGTGTTTGATAGTATATGACAATGAATAGAAAATCATATTAGATGGAAGTTACTCATGAAGATGCCTTTGCTTCTCATAAATATGTGTGACTATTCTTTGCTTAAGAATAGCACAAATTATCAAGAATCAGCAGTACCATAAAGGGAGACTTTAAGTGCAAAAATTCCTTTATTGGAACCATATTCCTAGATTTGGTGCTTGATGAGCCATTAAAGAAATATGCTCAATTTTCTCTTATATAGTTCACCATAGTAATGAAGCTTAATGGGAACTATGATTGAAACAGACATTTACATGGCCAGTTGTCCATATTGAGACTGTCTCCATTCCCTGAAAGATAGAGACAAAGTCTTTCTCACTATCTGAAGAATATATAGAAAAATAAATGACCATGATATTTGATATTTGAGTGCAGTATACAAATAAGTAGGCATGACACAGAAAGTCTATTGTTTTACTATGGGTAAATAGTAACCATTTTTACCTGTATATATATATATCACAGAAAGTATATGTGCCCATTGATAAGAAATGATTTTTCAAGGTCACACTTTCTTCCCCCTGACATATCAGTATAAGGAGAGAAAAACACTGGAATGGAGTAAGATAAACGATGGCTTCACTAGGAAGAACTCAGCAATAATTTCTCCAGCCTCTAAGGAAATGAGGTTCTTCTTGATAATTGGAGATGTAAGTATTATCCAAGACAAGCCTAGAAACAGAAATATGCTGGAAACTTCAGTGTATGTTGATGAGTCTTTAAAAGTCTGAGCATGGGGAGAAATGAAAGTTCTAACAGGAGCTTGACAACCAAAACAGCAGATCAAAATGCTAGTAAGGTTGGAAACCAGAAAACCTAACTTTTCAACCATTCTGAGTAAAGCACATGGTTTTCGAATGACTAGGTTTTAGTGACAGAGAAGAAGTAAGTTACAATTTTATATATTACCTGAGAAATAATTATTTTATGGCCTATTTTATTAATGTATTTTTAAAACTGTGCTAAGAGGGTTTGCAAGAGGTTGTCATGATAGAAGTCATGATCGCAGGTCTTTGTGTCAAAAATTATCAAAGCAAATGGATTTAGGGTACAGCTGTATGAAATGAATATCCCCCCTACATATCCACAAAACGTTTGCCTGTGATGGTGGAGTAATTCAGTGGTTCTTTAGCTTCCTTACTCATAAATCAAACATTCTTATATTTATTCAAATGTCAACCCAAAATGACATCACCAACAATAAAAAGATTTCTTTAATGAACAATACCACATTGGAAATTAGTTTATTACTTTAGGAAGAACTTAGTTTCAAGCACATTTTACATATTTTAATATACTTGCCTATGCTGCATAAATTAATGTAAATAAATCTACTAGAGACCTCTATAGCCACTTAAAGCTATAAACCCACTTAATGAATATAAATGTACTGATTGCATTGATTATACAGGGCCTCCAATGCACTATAAAGTGTTCACACAATACATAAAAAAACAAAGCTTTACTACACTATATACTTCCCTATGTTCATTAACGTTAATAAAGCCTTTCATTAACTATTCTACTTGTGAATTATAGTTTAGAAATGAGAGTAAAAATTTAGATATTTTTATAGACATGTTGGAGGTCCTGTCCATTGAATTAAATACAAATGATTTTGTTATTTTGTGTGTTTTTAATGTACATATTTTTTGGTACCAGGGATTGAACTCAGGGGCACTTGAACACCGAGCCACATCCCTAGCCCTATTTTGTATTTTACTGCTGGGATTACAGGTGTGTACCACCATGACTGGCCTTAATTTTTTTACTTAATTTTCATAATTAATTTATCTTGTATTTTATTGAATTATCAGTCCATGATGAATTGGAAGAAGAAAACAAATTGGGCCTTCACCACAGATAGTTTGAAAGCCCTTCCTAAAGGCACTAAGTTAAAAAAATATGTATATGACCATAGACAAACCAAAATGTAGTTTCAAGGAACTAGAAAGAGTATGAATCAAGCATACTGAGAAAAAGAAAGTAATAAACTAAATATTTATATAAAGAATTAGTCTGTGTTATTAACTCATCTATCTCAATAATATCAGTGGCTTGGGTCCCCTAACTAAAAGACAAAAATGTAATTAACTGGATAGTAATAGTTCTAATTACAAATTATTACCTGGGGAATCAGATTTCTACATCATATTCATCTGAGTTGTGCAAGTCACTGCTTTAACCTACTTGACTTGGGGTGTTTGAGTTGCTCAACCTATATATGGAAGTTTCAAAGCCATAAGCATGGGAAATCCCCTAGTTGAATTCTGTGAGTTTGACCTATATGACATACCAGGTATTCTCCATGAAAGAGATGGCAAATACCTGAAATGTGTTCTTCCACCACTAATCATCTACGATGTATTTCCAACTAAGTCCAGATGTGACCTAATAATTGTCTTCAATATGAAGTTCCTGGTGATTCTCCAATCAAAGACAGTTTACCAGGTACAAATTGTTGTCAGCCCAGTCCTGCACTATAATTTATTTCTTTTTGTCCCTTTGGCTGATATAACTTCTAAAGATTTTAATCCTCAAGTTGAGATAATTTACTGCCAAAGTCTTTTTCAAAAGAAATGTAGCAGAATCCATCATTTATTCTAAGGCAGCTGTCTGCATTTAAGTATAAAACATCTAACTTGATAATGATCACAGCTTTATGTAGCCCAATAGCAGCTGGAGAATGAATTTAAAATTAATTTATATCTCTAAGCAAATTTCCACCAATTCTAAAGATTTGTTGAATCACTGAGTCTCAGTGACAGGAACTTAAATACCATCTTATCTTACTAATGTACTACAGTGATTGAGTCTCTTCACAAAAGTTTTACCAAGTGGTTGTCCAAACTACATCTGAACATTTTTGTTGATGACACTCCATTTATTTTAATGAATTTATTTTAAAGTAAACTACTGTTGAACCATCATCACCATTAAAATCCTCTTTATTTTGTTAAATGTAATTCCTGTTCCTGTCGGATATATACCTTAGGATTATTGTAGTCCTTGGAATAATACAATTATTTTAGCTCTTCTAGATAGAAACCTTAAAATGTTTGAAGACAGCTGTCATCAGTTGTCCCTTCTAAGAAGCAGAGTTGCCAAACAATTGGAGAATATCCAGGACTTTGGCATACCATGTAGGTTATCCGTTATAAAACTATTGAACCTCAGCTTTCATGGTAGTGAACATATTCTCAAAGTTTGGTAATGTAGTATCCTGCCTTTCAAAAATGTGTGTCCATAAATGTTCTTGGAGAGGCTAGATGGTACCAGTCAGGAATGTCCAAAGAGAGTTTCCCACAAGAAAATAAAATCTTTGTACGAAGATCACAACATTTGGCTTGTCAGCCAATAGTCAAAAAAATTCCTATAGTATAAAAAACAAAAACAACTGAAAACTGAGTAGCAAATTAGAAAAATATTACATGATCTAAAGATGAATAATTCCCCTGCATACTTTCCATTATTAAAGTCAAAACATGAGGATTATTTCCCCAGGGAAGAAAATAGAAGTTTTAGTCACTGCTTAATTCTCAGACTTGGAATAATTTTTGAATACTTAGGGAAATAATAGTCTTTAAAAATACAGTTTTTATTAGAATAAAAAATATCTACATCATAGTCAAAATCTTTCTCTTTTTTTTTTTTACAAATATAAGAATTAAATAATGGGAGACTGCTATCATATAGTAGATTTTTAAACAAAGAGGGATCCAGTGCATGAAGGAATTTCCCACTCTGATGGAAAGAAAATCAGAACTTTTTTCTAACTACAAAAAGAAAAAAGTCAAATGCACTATATTTTACTTCCAAAATTGTTCTTGTGTTACATCAGAAAAAAAAAATGTTTTGCAAATCAAAGCTTTCGATTTACAAAGTGTTTATGATTTAAAGAAGTAAAAGTCAGATCCTGAGGAAGAAAGTCATAGAATTTATGTTTTGCAGGAAAGAGAATAGAGGATTCCAAGTCTATCTTCTGGGAAAACATCAGGGAAAGAAAAATGCTAGTACAATGTAGAGTTGTGCTGGAGAAAACTCCTTGGGCCTGATTTGGAGACCCCTGTGGAGAAATGTATTTCTAACCTCCAAAGCATCCTGTCTGATCAGCTTCAGGATGCTGTTGCTGAAGACTATGACTAACAGTCATTTAATGAAACTTCAAATCAACCTGAAGAAACAAGCCCAGTTTCTCAGCTTCTCAGTTCTGTCTGTTGAAGACCTTCTTTAACAGTTACCTGAATGTCCAGCAAAATAATATCTACTGATATGTATCAGAAGAACCCACATCCACCTTCAGGTTAAATGATTTACTGAAAGAACTCATAGAAGTCAGAAAAGCTTCCAGGCACGGTTGCACATGACTGTAATTCCAGCACCTTGGAAGGTTGAGGCAATAGCATCAAAACCAGCCTCAGCAAAATGAGGCGTTAAGCAACTCAATGAGATCCTGTCTCTAAATAAAATACAAAATAGGGCTGGGGCCCCTGAGTTCAATCCTCAGTACCCTGTTCCCCTCAACCCCCAAAATAAGAAGTCAGAAAAGCTGTTACACTCCTGGTTATAGCTTATTACAGAGAAAGGATACCGATCGAAATGAACAAAGGAAACACATACATAGGGAAAAGTCTAGGAATAATGTGGCAGAATTGCCAATTGTCCTCTCTCAGTAGAATCACATTCACGAGCATAGTTCTCTAAGCAATGGTCATTAGCATCATGTACAAACTATTGCCAATGAGTGAAATTCACTTGAGTCTTACTGTCCAGGGATTTTTTTATTAGTCACACAAGCACTGCTGGCCCATTGAATAGATCTTAACTAGTCAATATCCAGGTCCCTCTCCACAGTGAAACTAATACAATGTGTCCCAGACAAACAAAAAGTAGGCATTCACCATAAATCACATTGCTAGAATAAACTATCTGAAGTGGCCTAAGTCCAGGATATATTACGATATTCTTATGAGGCAGGATGTTCCAAGAGCTTCTAGGATATGTCCAAGGAGTTAGTCAAAGGTGAGGGTTTTTTTTTTTTTTAATTTGGAACATTGAAAGCTGAAGTATGTGAATTTATTCAGTTAACCCTATTGAGTACTATGTCTTAAAACTTTCCATTATTTTGTCAGGAAAAAAAAAAAAAACCTGTCTAGGAGTTGGAAAGGGAAAAAAAAAAAAAAGATTGCTGTGGAGAGCTAGATATTGCCTACTAGACTCTGTGGAATTATTTGATTCTACAGAGGTATACATCTTTGGGTGACATTATATTGCCTATAGAAAATGGATAGAAATATAGATTATTCTTCTCCATAGTAATGCAGATAATTATTTTCCATTTCAATATTTTTTCATTAGATATAAGATTCAGCTATATCTTACAGAAAAAATAACTCTAAATATTACATGATTATGGCTGATAATGAGGGTTGAATATACTGTAAATTCATTTTTAGCATTTCTGGTTGTGTGTGTGTGTGTGTGTGTGTGTGTGTGTGTGTGTGTGTGTGTGTGTTTGAGGATCAAACTCAAGGTCTTGTGCATGCTAACAAGACAGCTACCACTGAGATACTACCTCAGCCCTGAACTGGCTTTAATATTATACTGGTCCTCTTACTAATGAGTTAAAATCTTTTATACATTCATTTTATGTTCATATAGGAGTAAAGTTTTTCACTTTGTGAAAATGTTACTTTATCAATTTTATATTAGTTGTGCAGCATTTGCATTATCTTTTCTATGTATCCAGTCATTTGTAACAGAGTAGGTTCCTAGATTCCCAGATAAGCCTTGAAAATAGAAATGAAGTCTCCAACAGCTATATTTTTGCATGGTTTTGAAATATACTCTTCTTACATTTGTAAAATATCATACTAAATTAATACTGTACATGTTGATGTTGTCCCTGGTATCTCTCTTTTTTGAAAAATTTTGCAGACTTCCTTTTCTTTGTTTTCTGACTTATTGAGGTTTTTTCCTTTAACTCAAAGAAAATAGAAGATTAAAGATCTAGCTTCTCCTAGAAATATATTAAGTATTTTAATATTCTTTTATAAAGCACAATATTCATTTTGAATTATCTACCTATCATGTCTTATAGTTTTGCTTTATAGAGTTTTTCAATGACTAAGTTCTAAAATAACACTAACATTATATAGTTATATCACTAAATGGTTTTTTCAACTCTAACTCTCTTTTTGGTAAAGATTTTTTAGTCATATTAAACCTAAAATACATAGAATTTCAATATCTTTGGAAGAATAATATTTTTAGATTTTATGTTCAAAGATGTCACTGAGAAATTTAAAACTACAATAAAATTTAAAAGTGCATTCTGAGAAGGGTGGGGCTGTGGCTCAGTGGTAGAAGGCTTGCCTCACGGGGTGAGGCCCTGGGTTTGATCTTCAACACCACATGAAAATTAAATAAATAAAGGTATTGCATCCATCTACAATTAAAAAGTGCATTATGAGATCTCATTATTTTCTATATTCTGTTAAATTCTTAAAACAATGAAAATGCTTCATAACAATGTGAACTGATGTGTAATATTGAAGAATTCTTAATATTCACTTTTAGTAAACAGTCTCTATCATCCACTGAGAATCTAATATAGCCGAATTCAGAGCAAAAAAAAAAGGTACTATCTAAAGATAACAAAAAAAAAAAAAAAAAAGCAAAGGATCTTTTTTCTTATGAGACATACATTCTAAATAGCTGGAGATGAAAGGTCCACAAATATAAAAAGAACAATTAGTAAAAAAGAATACCAAGCAGAAAGAGCTTTGGTTACAACTAAGTTTTGTGGGTTTTTTTTTTTTTATCATTAATAGTATTGTTAGTAGCCAAGAAAAAAAATTCTTTCTACTATAGAAAAAGAAATATGATCACTACTTTCTAATAACTGTTCCCTTCTTCCAGGGTAAAAATCCTCAGAACTTTTTAAGTCACATAACCCATTGTCAGTCTTGGGAAAACTCTGAGAAAAAACTGACTTGAAGGCAACTGAGTTTAGCCAAGTGATTTCCCTGTATTAAGTGGTATGTTTGATTCTTTGGAATACAAAATAGTGAATGGAAGAGTTGGTCATGAATCCACTGCAAAAACCCTCATTCCGGTGATGAAACAGATCCCCAAATATCAGTTCCTTAAGCAATAAAGTTTATTTTTGTCTCTCAGGTAACAACCTGGTCCTAAGTTGTCAAGGTTTACATGGAATCTTCATAGGATCTGGTTTTCTTATGTTGGTATTCGGATCTCTTCACCATGGGTTTCATCTTTTATGCTCTAAGATGACTGCTCAAGTTTCTACTATAGTATCTAAGTTTCAACTAGTGATAGAGATGGAGAAGAGGAAACATTCCTTTCATTTTAGTGATTTGGCAACAGAAATTTTGCACATCAAACACCATCTCAACTCAATGACTGAAACATAATTAAGAGGCCACAGAAAGCTTCAAGAGAGCAGCACAATCTTGTCTTTAGCTGACATTGTTACTGCTGAAGGGAAGAACAGATAAAGTTCAAGGACAGCTAACCGTGTAAAGGAAATATGTTGCATTATTTAAGTTAGATTGCAGTGTGCCTGTAAAATCTTACAATTGTATTATGGAAAGATAAATGTGTGTTTTTATTTCAAACACCAAAGACAGGAAGTCTGTTGCTGAGGTTGAGACTGTAAAATGAAATTTCAGAACTGATCGCTATCTCCACTGAGGAAATAAGTCTCTCACTCTCTGTCTCACATACACACATACATACACACTTTTCTCTCTCCATTCATTCTTATGCATTTCACTAGGAAAAATTTTCCAATATAAATTGCTTTCTTGGCTGGGAGTGTGTAGCTTTCTAGTAGTGCTTGTGTGGACTATGCATGAGGCCTTGGAGTCTAACCCTAGGACTGAAAAACAAACATTGAAAACAGAAAAGAAAAAAACAATTCTTTCTCTAGTGTCAAGTTCAAATCCAGAATATTCAGTTGATTGATGTATGACTAAAGTAATTTCTTCATCTATTAAATAGGGATATGCTTTATTTCTTACTTTTCATATAAGGATAATATTAACTCAAATAGTTGTTTTGAGGAGTAAGTAAGTTAATCTTAAATTCACAGCCCCAACATGACATCTGTTGAGGGCTTAGTATCAGCAAGTGTTATACTATGATTATTACTTCTAAGACTGAATAATAATAGTATAGTTTTAAAATTTGTATATTGGTGTGATTGTTGTGATCAAGATGAAGTGTGCTTCCTCCTATGGATGGTGTTGGTTTGGATGTGAGGTGTCACCCCTCAAATCCCATGTGTGAAATAATGCAAGAAAGTTCTGAGGAGAAATGATTCGGTTATGAGTTCCTTAAACCAACCAGTGAATTAATCCCCTGACAGGATTAACTGAAGATGGGTGGAGTGTGGTTGGAAGAGATCAGTTACTGGGGGTGTGTCTTTGGGGTATGTATTTTGTATCTGGCAAGTGGAGTCTCTCTCTGCTTTCTGATCATCATGTGGGCAGCTTCCTGCTACCACACTCTTCTACCATGATGTTCTGCCTCACCTCAAGCCCCAAGGAATGGAACTGGTCTTCTATAGACTGAGACCTCTAAAACTGTGAGCCCCTAAATAAACTTTTCCTCCCCTAAAATTGTTCTTATGAGGCGTTTCGGTCACTATAGCAGGAAAAAAAAAAAAAAAAAAAACCTGTCTAAAACAGATGGGGCAGGTTTTTCCTTACTGAAAAATTGATATTTCCTCATTAGTCATTCTAAGAAGAAAACATCAAGGAAGAGAACATAGGAACGTGAGAAAATGGATTTGGATTAAGAATAAAGATACATTCAAGGTCAATGCTTCTCAAATGTCTACCCGTGAACCCTGGTATGCCACGTAACCATGTTGGATACATGGATTACATGTGTCTAAAATATTGAAATCCTCATTTCCTGAAGTGATCAGATTAGGTGGGTCTGGAATGAAAAGTAGCTTGGTGACCTTTGGCTACTTGTTGCCTTGTATATTTAAGTAGGGGGCAAACAAATATTAGTATTGTGTATTTATTATATATATCATAAGGTAAAGAGAAGGAGTATTTTATTTTATTTATTTATTTATTTTTTATTTAATACCATTTATTAGAGAGTGGTAGTATAGACAGCAAAGAAAGAATTTTTTTTTAAAGGAGCACTGGTTAACACATTTAGTTGAAAGATTAGATATCAAGAACATGAAAATGCTTATTGGATTTAACATTTAGGACATAAATCAGTGAACATAGCCGTTTAGTTTCATTGAAAGAATTGGAATTTTCAATGAGAAAACAGCAACTTGAGGACTAATTTAAGGGGAAATACAGATGTGCGGAAGTGGAAAAGCCGACCAATATGATACTTTTTTTTTTTTTTTGTACAGAGGATTGAACTTAGGGACACTTAACCATAGAGTTACATCCCCAATCCTTTTTGTTTATTTTTATTTTGAGACATAGTTTCACTGAATTGTTGAAGATCTCACTAAATTGCTGAGGCTGGCCTTGAACGTCTTTTTTTTTTTTTATTGGTTGTTCAAAACCCTACAAAGCTCTTGACATATCATATTTCATACATTAGCTTCAAGTGAGTTATGAACTCCCTTTTTTACCCCAAGTAGAGATTGCAGAATCACATGGGTTACACATCCACATTTTTACATAATACCATACTAGTAACACGCATAAATCAAAGGCATTCTTGTATATCAGCAACAAAACTTCTGAAATGGAAATGAGGAAAACCACTCCATTCACAATATCCTCAAAAAAAAAAAAATAAAATACTTGGGAATCAACCTAACAAAAGAAGTGAAAGATTTATACAATGAAAACTACAGAACCCTAAAGAGAGAAGTAGAAGAAGATCTTAGAAGATGGAAAAATATACCCTGTTCATGGATAGGCAGAACTAACATCATCAAAATGGCGATATTACCAAAAGTTCTATATAGGTTTAATGCAATGCCAATCAAAATCCCAAAGGCATTGCTTGTAGAAATAGATAAAGCAATCATGAAATTCATATGGAAAAATAAAAGACCCAGAATAGCAAAAGCAATTCTAAGCAGGAAGTGCGAATCAGGCGGTATAGCGATACCGGATTTCAAACTATATTACAGAGCAATAGTAACAGAGAAGGAGTATTTTAGAAGTACTCCTAATGCAGAAGATAAGCTGCTTTCTTTCATGTGAAAATTGGCATAACTGTTACCCAGGCAAGGATAAAAATCTATAACTATTTATAGAGGATCTCTGAGACTTAATTGTTCATTTATTGACTTACTTTTTTTTATGTATTCAGCAAATTAATTAAACACATAGTATATTCCAAACAAAATGACTATTCTATATAAGACTGATATATTGGTGAGCAAGATATATATGTGTTGTTGATCTTCATGAAACTGTTAACATATTAAAAGAAAATATTTTAATCAAATAATCATACAAATATATGAATATGAAATATAATTACTGTGAAGGAAAATTGCATGATACTAGGAAAACTTTAAAAAAAAAGTCTGCCTACATAATTACATTTGAAATAAACTTCTTTTAGATAGCATACATTTGGGTTTTATATATATATATATATATATATATATATATATATATATATATATTTTTTTTTTTTTTTTTTTTTTTTTTTAATCTACTCTGCCAATCAATCTGCTTTTGTGAATTCAGATCATATGCATTTAATGTAAATATTGATGTGGTGGACCTCGGTCTGCCATTTTATGTTTTAATTTTCAGTTTGTTTTTTGTTTTTTGTCTGTTCCCACAGAGGACCTTGCATTGCTTCATTACTATCAGGTGAGGTAGAAATCCATGTTTCCCCTTCAGTCTGTGTGACAACCAAGTGGGGGAGAGGACCTCTTTACTGCTGAGCTGGGTGAAAGTCCAGCTCTTCACTGTGACACGACCCTGGGAGAGAAACGAGTGTGCATTACTATTGTTCCCAACAGCTTTTCCTCACACCACGTGGCAGGGATAAGGTTAAAGTCTTGATTCTTCACCAGACAGCCATGACCTCCAGGGCAAAGGAAAAAGGACACTTTTGGGTGGGGACAGGCTTGGGGAATTTTTTGCTGCTTCAGTAAGATGCAAGTTCCGGCTGTCAACTTTCTCTTTTCTGATACCACCCAAGCAAAGCTTGGAGGAATGTCTTATTACAGGCTGGTAGGGCCTCTATTTGGCCTCTACTTGGCTTTTACTGTCAAGGGTTGACATATAGCCAGTTTCTTCTTTGATACTTGGCTGGAATGCAGTGGTTAATTTAAAAAGACTATGTCTTTATATATATATATATATATATATATATATATATATATATATATATATATATATATATATGATTTTTAGTTGTAGATGGACACAATATCTTTATTTTATTTATTTATTTTTATGTGGTGCTCAGGACCAAACCCAGTGCCTCACACATTCGAGGCAAGCACTCTGCCACTGAACCACAACCCCAACCCAAAGACTTCAGTCTTATAGATTGTTTCTTTTCTGTCTTTTAGCTAGAGAAAACAGGCTTTGTTGAAGCTTTATTGGTTAGAACCCACTGGCAATTCTAGGTTTCTAGTTTCTTTAGCTTAAGTTTGGACTGTGCAAGAATAGGAAAATATGTGTCTACTCTATTTTCCCAGAAAGGAAAGTCCCAGATAATTGAGTTTTAAGTAAATATGATATAGGTGTACATTCTTACAGCCCAGAAGCCCAGACCTTTTTTTTTAAAAAGGGGGTGGAAAAAGATACATCATGCAAATATTTACCAAAGAAAGTAGAAATGGATATATTAATATCAGATAAAGTAAACATTAGAGTCCCCAAATTAAAGTAGAAAGATACATTACAAAAGCATAAGCAGGTTCATCCACCAAGAATATATAGTGATCCTCAAAAGGCATTTGACAAATCACAGAGCTGAAAAATGTGAAACAAACTGTTATAACCAAAATGTGAAATACACCAATCCACAATTACGGTTGGAAACTTCAGCATCCCTTCTCTCAACTATTGAAAGAAGAACTAGGCAAATTATCTGCAAGCACACAGAGAATTCCACAACACTGACAACTACAATATCTAATCTCCATTAATAGAATATTTTTCCAAACAGCAGCAGAATGTTTTCAAGTGCCCACAAAGACATAAGCTAGATGCACTGTGCCATAAAACAGACTTCAACAAACTTAAAAGAAACATATCATGCTCTTCTATGACCACAATAAATCAGTATCAGTGAGATAACAGGAAATTCTCCTTCTCCTTGAAGGCCAAACAGCATACCTCCAAATAATCTGTGAGTCAAAAGGAAATTTCAAGAAAAGATAGTTATGTATCCTGAACTAAATGAAAATGAAAATACGTCTTATCCAAATTTGTGGGACACAACCAAGATGGTTCTGACAGGAAAATTTTTAGCACTAAATGTTTACATTAGAAAAAAACAAAAAGTCTCAAATCAATAGTCTAAGCTCCTATGTGAAGACACTGTAAAGAGAAAAACAATAGAGAAAATCACTGTAGTAAACAGAAGAATCTTTGAAACCATAAAGCATATTGACAAATCACCAGTAACTCTGGAAGAAAAATGAGAAAGACAAATGACCAAAAGAGTATTGAAACAGAGGGTATCTTACAGACCCTCTAGACATCAGAAGGGTAATAACTTTACTTACATAATTTGCCAACTTAGGGAAAATGAACCAATTTCTCAAAAAATATACCACATATCACCAAAATGGAACATATAATTTGTTCATTCCAGTAACCATTAAGGAAACTGAATTCATAATTTTATAACGTCCCCACAACCAAAAAAAAAAAAAAAAAAAAAAAAAAAAAAAATCCCCAGGCCCTAATTGTTTTCCTGGAAAATTCTGCCAAATTTTTGAGAAAGTTTTATTACTAATTCTATATAATTCATTCCAGAAAATATAAGAAGAAAAATAACCAATTTAGTTGGTAAAGCTAGTATTATCATCATACCAAAACCATAGACCAACATTTTTCATTAACAAAGACAGACAATAATCCTTCACAAAATATTAGCAACTGGAATTCAACTACATACAAAAATAGTTATACACCATGACCAACTGTGACAAATCCCAAAGACATAAAGATGGTTAAATCACAACGAAGACGTCAATGGCCTCCACTGTACTAACAGGACAAAGAAGAAGAGGCATGTGGGTGTATCAATTAAAACATTAAAAATTTTTGAAAAAGATTAAATTAAATAGCTCTTCAAAAGAATAATGAAAAACAGTCAGAAAAACTAAGAATTCAGGGAATTCCTCAAATAAAGTTATATATATTTTTAAAAAATTTCAAAGCTATAATTTTACTTGATGGTAAAAAACTGAATACTACCCACCCTAATTTTTCATTCAATATATTCCTAGAAGCTGTAGCTAATGTAGTAACACAAGAATCGGAAAGAAAAGACTTGTAACCCAGTAAAAAAATAAGTGTCTCTATTTGCAAATGACATAATAACCTACTCAGAAAATCCCAAAGAATCAACAAAATAATTCCTAAAATGATTATATGAGCTCACCAAAGTTGCAGGTTACTCAATTAACATACAAAATATCAGTTTTATTTTCTATCACTGACTATAAGCATGTGGACATCATAATTTAAAAATCATGTATCATTGCTCAAACAATAATTAGTTGTAAATATAACAAAACATGTATAGAATTTGTGTGCAAAAAACTAAACAATTTTGATACTAAGAAACTAAATGAAGAGACATATTGTGTCCGTGGGTTGGAAGTCTCTTCATAGTTGAGATCAATTTTCCACAAATTGATGTATAGTAAATGCAATTCCTATTAAAGTTTCAGCAAGATTTTTATTGTAGGTACATACAAGATTATTCCAAAGTGAATACGAAAAGGGCAAGGAACTAGAAAAGCTAAATAATTAAAATAATAATAATAATAAAGGCTGGGCACAGTGGCGCACACCTGTAATCCAGGTAGCTGGGTGGGGGTGCTGAGGCAGGAGGATCATGAGTTCAAAGCTAACCTCATCAAAAGCAAGGCACTAAGCAACTCAGTGAGACCCTATCTCTAAATAAAATACTAAATAGGGCTGGGGATGTGGCTCAGTGGTTGAGTGCTCCTGAGTTCAGTCCATTGGAAGGAAGGAAGGAAGGAAGGAGAATCAGCTGGGTACTATAGCACAAGCCTGTATTCCCAGCAACTTGGAAGGCTGAGGCAGGAAGATCACAATTTCATGGTCAGCCTGGGCAAATTGCCAAAATTCTGTCTGAAAATTGAGTGATTAAAAAAAAGTTGGGGATATATCTCAGTGGAAGAGCACTTGTCTAGCATGTACAAAGGCTCTGGGTTAAATCTCTGGTACTGTGGAGGGTGGGGAGGAGAATTGCACTATCTAAATTCAAAATGTTATTTAACAAAAATAGTCAAGGCTGTATGATATGGGCAGAAGAATAGATAACATACTTTCTAGAAATACTGCCTACAAAACACACAGAAATAAACCCTGATTTTTGACAGTTGCAAAAGTAATTCAATTCAGGAAATACAAGCTTTTAAAACAAAAACAAATAGTAGGAGAAAAATTGGATATTCATAAATCAAAAATAATTAATAATTTACCTAGTACCAAACCTCATCATATACTTACAAATATTTACCAAAATGGGTTATGAACTGAAACATAAACTAAAGAACTTCCTTTTGTAAACTCAAGAAAATCTACATATGTAGTAGTTGATATGTGATTATAGCCAAATTAGGTCAATCTCAGTGGCTGGATATTAATATTAATGGAACGGGCTATTCAGAGAATAAAAATGTCACTTTTCAGATTTATACAAATTAAAATTTTTTAAGACATTCAGTGTCTTTCCAAGATGTTCCGATAAAATAATAAGTCTATGGCTAGAATGAACTGAAGGAGCATAGATTTGAAATGCAGGCAATGAATGAAGTATTATTCTGAGAAAACTTTATTAACAGTTGTTTTCTTTTGGAGTGGCAAGAGACATTAGGGGAAATGAGATGTGTTACAGGGTGAGCAGGCATGCAAAGCAGGTAGGGAGACAGCTGCAAACATTAAAACTGACGAACACGACTGGTTGAAAAGAAAAAATCAGTAGAAAAATAAGGCCAAACTGACTTTCAGCTTCACATGTTGGGGTATAAAGATGAGGGGGTACTAAGATTCATTGATATGGAATATTGTGAAGAAAATAAATAACTTAGTTCTTGATACATTTTTTTCCCATATTAAATGGTCATCTTTAGGCAGAGAAGGTTCTGTCTAGCTCCTCTTAAATGACTGTTTACAGATAGACTGCATCAGAATGAATAGGGAAAATTTTAAAAATACAGATACCCAATTTTCTCAATCAGATTATAGAGGTAGAAGCCAGGAATATGTAATTTAAAAAAAAAAAATTCCCTAGTAAATTTCAAAATTTAATTAGGTTTCAAATATTATTACACATTACCAAATAGATAAAGTCAAAACACTGTCAATCAACTTGAAATAGCATATAGCTTTAGGAGTTAGCTAAAACCGTAAGAGAGAGATAAAAGAAAACCAACACCACTAACTCTATGGTTAGATCTGTTCCACTAAAAGTAAGAATGGAGCAGTCTGAGTGTGTAGAGATAAATATTTAAGATTATTATAATATGTAGGTAATTTACTTAAAATATTTCAGCATAGAAAATGAGATGTACATGTATCTGTTTAATATTTTAACCCTTGGGAAAGCATAAGGAAAGATAAACCCAGATGACTAGTCAGCAGGCAAAATTCCACAACTATCACAAATATCACTTACTCTTATCTCCTATCAACCTATAGTTTGTTCATTGTAACAGTGATTATTAGTAAGGTTGCTTCATGGGTGAAACCAGTGGTGCACAAAGTGTGTTGATTAGTTCCAAATACAACATGGGCATTCCTGTTCTTGCAAAGGTGTGTGAGAATCTAGTGAGTCAAATTCGGGTTCTATGATTTACTGCTGGGGTTCAGAAGGTCTGATGAAAAGCAATTTTGTTATCTGATTCTAAGTAGAAGGGTAGCTGAATCCTGCTGCTGAACATTCTTGAAGTCTTTAATGAACTTCACATGCAAGATACTGCCAGAGAACTTCAAAGGACAAATAGCCGGGACTACATCAAGTTCACATGAGGGTCACATAACTGATCTTATACTTGCCTGCAAAAAATCCTTTTATGCATTTGGTAAAATTTGATCTAAGGTTTTCTTTCATTGTACTAGACCAGTTCATTAGTGGGGAAAGAGACCAATAGCTGTCATGTACTTCCAAGGACTGAAGTCTATCCATATATGACAAAAATAACCTAATTTTTAAATTAATTTGACAAAAGACTAAATCAACTCTGGTTCATTTGCAAAAATAATCATTTTTACTAGAAAGTTTGGCATGAATTTTTTCTAGCTGCCTCTAATAAGAAAATCTGAAATTAAAATTAATCAGTAGGAAATAGGAAAAACTGAATTTTACTGAACAATGAGCCTGTGATCTATTTTTTTTTTTAACACAGTGCTTCCTTGAATCATTCTGCTTTGTTTTGGAAAGCTATTTGAATTTAAAAAAGCAACTAGCATGAAACCCAACAGAAAAAATGTAATGTGAGAGATCACTTGTTAGATGAATAGCATCTCTCAGTAGTTAATTTGACTGTTAATTTTTTAAAAAATGAGAACTCACAAAAGAATGAATTTTTTTCCTGGTAAGAAGTTTTCAAAAGCAAAAATTAAAATTTCTATTTTCCTTCCATCTTCAGTAAATTAAAATAAGCTTTAAAGCATGTGTTAAGATATAATTTGCTAATTGTCAATTTATGGAGGAAAAAGTCTTTTGCAAAATATAATTTCTATAATGAAAAAGGAAATTCCCCTTAGGTATATCATGTGAAAATTCAGATGGTGTAATTAATAGTTAAGAGAAACAATATCGACCCAGTTGTCATATGACTTGCTGAACAAATATTAATGTATAGCATGTCTTGAAATATTTTTGCAACTCTTAAGTCTGACCTCACAAAGGTTGGCCTTGAATTCATCAGGACCATGATGACTCCATGATCTTTATTGCTCTAAATTCATCACACTAGCAGTATCAGGAAACCATTCAAAGAATACCAGCTGAATTAACAGATATTGTTGAATATTTTATCATTGATTGAATAAAATGTTTCTTTATATGTAAGTTTGATTAAAAATAATTGATGCTCTCATTAACATAAAAAGTTTTATCATTCTCTATTAATGAATAAATGGCATAATTATATAAAACTTGTGACTTCATCAATCGACTTAAAGACAAGAATCACATGATTATCTTAATATATGCAGTAAAAGCATTTCACAAAATACAGTACCCATGATGTTCAAAACATTAGAAAAACTGGGAATAGTAGTAACACACCTCAACATTGTAAAAGATATGTACATTAAACTCAATGCAAGTGTCATTCTAAATGGAGAAAAATTGAAAGCATTCTCTCAAGAAACTGGAACAAGACAGGGATGCCCTCTTTCATCACATCTATTCGACAGTCCTTGAAATCCTAGCCAGAGCAATTAGAAGAAAAAAATTAAAGAGATATGAATAGAAAAAGAAGATCTCAAACTATCCTTATTTGGTGACAACATGATTTTATATTTATAGAAGACCCAAAAACATCCACCAGAAAACTTAAGAGAACTCATAAATGAATTCAGCAAAGTAGCACTATATAAAATTAACACCCATAAATCAATTGCATTCCTATACATTAGTGATGAATCCACTAAAAGAGAAATAATGAAAACTATCTCATTCACAATAATCTCAAAAAATAGAATATATAGGAATCAACCTAACAAAAGAAGTGAAAGATCTCTACAGTAAAAACTTCAGAACAATAAATTTTAAAAAAATGAAAAAATCCCCACAATCTATGGAACACTAATGAAATAAATTGAAGAAGATCTTAGAAGATGGAAAGACCTCCCATGTTCTTGAACAAGCAGAATAAATATTTTAAAAATGGCCATATTACCACATACAGATTCAATGCAATTCCTATTAAAATTCCAATGACATTCTTCATAGAAATAAAAATAGCAATCGTGATATTAAAAATAAGAGGCCCAAAATGATAAAGCAATCCTCAGCAAAAGAAGTGAAGCAGAAGGCATCACAATGCTGGACTTACACTATACTACAGAGCTATAGTAACAAAAACAGCAAGGTATTGGCACCAAAACAGAAATGAATGGTACAGAATAGAAGACATAAAGACAAATCCACATAATTATAGTTATCTCCTACTAGAATAAACATACATTGGAGAAAAGATAGACTCTTCAACAACTGGTGCTGAGAAAGCTGAAAATCCATATGTAGCAAAATGAAATTAAACCCCTGTCTCTCACCCTGCACAAACATCAACTCAAAGAGGATCAATGACCTAGGCATTAAAACCAAAGACCCTGTGCCTACTAGAAGGAAATGTAGGCCCAACTCTCCATTATGTTGGCTTAGAAACTGAATTCTTCAACGAAGTTCCTAAAGCACAAGAAGTAAAATCAAGAATCAATAAGTGGGATGATATCAAACTAAAAAGCATCTTCACAGCAAAGAAAACTATCAAGAAGGCAAAGAGAGAGCCTAGAGAATAGGAGAAAATATTTGCCACCTGCACCTCAGATAGAGCATTAATCTCCAGGATACACAAAGAACTTAATAACAACGAAACCCAAATAACCCAATCAAAAAATGGCAAAGGAAATGAACAGAAACTTCACAGCAGAATAAATACAATTGTTCAACAAATATATATTAAAAAATGTTCAACATCACTAGCAATTAGGGAAATGCAAATTTTAAAACTATATTGATATTTCATCTTACTCCTGTCAGAATGGCAATTATCAAGAATACAAGTAACAACTGATGGCAAGAATGTGGGGAAAAAGATACACTCACACTTTGCTAGTGGGACTGCAAATTGGTGCAACAGCTATGGAAAGCAGTATGTAGATTCCTTAGGAAACTTGGAATGGAACCACTATTTGACCCAGTTATCCCACTGCTCAGCAAATACCTAAAGGACTTAACATCAGCATACTATAATGATGTGGCTACATCAATGTTTATAGTAGCTCAATTCACAATAGCTAAGCTATGGAACCAACCTATGTGTCCTTCAACAGATGAATGGAAAAAGAAAATGTGGTATATATACACAATGGAATATTACTCAGCCAGAAAGAAAAAATGAAATTATGGCATTTGTGGGTAAATGGATGGAACTGGGGATGATCATGCTAGATGAAATAAGAAAATCCTAAAAAATCAAAGGCTGAATGTTTTCTCTGATAGGCAGATGCTAACTCACAATAAGAGGGCGGGGAGAAAGAATAAAAATCCGTTGGATTTGACAAAGGGGAATGACAAGAAGGGAGGGAGGATAGGAAAAGGAAAAACAGTAGAATGAATTGGACATAAATTTCTTATGTTCATTTATGAATACATGACCAGCGTAACTCCACATCCTGATCAACCACAAGAATAGAAAGTTATATTTTATGTATATATATTATGTCAAAGTACACTCTATTGTCATGTATATCTAAAAAGTACAACAACAAAAAACACTTGTTAATTGGATAGGTATAAGTATTTGTAAATTCAAAATTAATGTAGGTGCTATGGCATTCTCACTATGCTAGGTCATTCTAAAATAGAGTAGATTTACTAGAAGTGTAGGAAATTACTTTTTTAAAAATGGGAATTATGTGGGAGTGGGGTATGTTAAAAAAAATATAGTTAGGACAATCTTGTTACTAATCTAAAAGCCAGAATAGTTTCTGTTAATGAATCATTAAATAAAAACTCTCTGGGCATGGTGGCACATGATCATAATCGTAGTATGGCTCAGGAGGCCTAGGCAGGAGGATTACAAATTCAAAGCTAGCCTAGGTAATTTAGCGAGGCCCTAAGCAACTTAGTGAGACCTTGTCCCAAAATAAAAAATAAAAAGGGTTTGGGATATGGCTCAGTATTTAAGTGACCCTGGGTTGTTCAATCCCCAGTACGATAACAATAACGACAACAACAACAACAACAACAACAAAAACCTCATGATTTGACTTTGAGAGTTCCAGGAAAACACTATTTTTATGTTTTAAGTTTTTCCTGAAGTCAATAGAGAAGTTTGAAAAAAAAAAAATGATAGAAAAGAAAAAAGCACTTTGGTTTGTGGTTAGAATTCACACATCCTTCATGGGGCAGGTGTTCTTTCCTTAACTGACAAAATGCTGAATCACTAAAACCAACCCTTCTACCCTAGAGAAAAACTTTTAGTTCCAATTATGTTTTTTAAAATTAAAAAGCTGAATGGTTAGTAGGCAAGTATAAAACTGCCCTAAAAAAATCTTTTAATAGATTATTTTTCTTTAAAATAACAACAAAAAAATACTATTGTCAAATTATGGTGTCCCATTTTCATGGGGAAAAAAAGTATTATTTCATAAGAAAAGGTATAAATTTGATTTAAGTACCTTTCATGGCATAGTTTTTAAAAAAATTCTGGTTTTAAAAGCTGTGACCATTCCAAATATTTATTAGGAGTAAAACAAATTAGATGTTCCAACTAAAAATAAAATTTTTAAATTCAAGAGGTTGAATACTGCATCAGAGATTGAGATTTCTACAAACAATTTTCTGGTTTTTAACCACTAATTTCAAGTACTTTATCTTTCATTTCAACACTTACTCACTAGTCATTTAGAATTGCCTAACAAAATCTACCAGTATATAATATACAAAAATATAACTACTACTCGTAAGGCATCCTGATTTTATTTCCTTTAGTAAATGCTGTTCTGTGATAAGTAATTGACCAGTAATTTGTGCCTATTAAAATGAATACTAGCCAAAACTTCCATTTAATATCATTTGAAAATGATTCAGATAACAAAAATGTAATTTTATTTAAACTCTTGCTCATTATTTCTTCATATTTATGAAATTAAGAAAGCATATGATCTTTATTTATGTAAGATGAGAAATCACTGGTTACTTTTATGCATAGTCAAGATTGGTGTGTAACAACACATAAGAGAAAATTTTGAATGTGAATATTCTATTATTGATGTAAATAATGTACCCCTTCATACAAAAATGCCTGCATTTTGGCAAACCTCCACTAAAATAAACATAAAAAAAAATGTTGTGGCAGTTATTTTCCTCTACAGCTTTTAAAAAGACTACAACTGAAATACTTTTATCTAAGCTTCTTTGTGATGCACCTGTTTTAGAACTTTTTCCTAAATAACAAGTTCTGCTTAAGCTAAATTTTATAGAGAAATGTGTTTCACTCAAGCACACATATAAAAATGCACTGAAATTTTAAACTTCAAGTTTTTGATTCTTATTTAAAAAAACACAATGTCTAATTACATTAAATCTGTGACTTCTTGCTCACCTACAGTATTCTGCCAGTTGCATTTTGATAACTAGAGTTTACAGACAGTAGCTGAAGTGTGAGTCTTAGATTAAAAACAAACAAAAAACATAATAATAACAATAATAAAGAAAATAAAATAAAAACAAAAAGAAAACAGAATAATGATTCCAAAGTTTTTAAAAGAAAAAAATCAAACACCATTTCTGGCAAGATTGTGCCTATAAAAATGTAGCCTAATGAATAATTTTTGTACATTGTCAAATTAGTATAATTCAAATAAATTTAAAGTTTCCAAATTTAGTTTGGACACTCATTTAAGTGCTTAACCATACACCATGCACACAGAGCAAATTTATATTTATCTAATAAATAATTATCCATTTTAAATTTCAAAAGTTGTCAGTTTTTAATGTCTGAGACTGTCTGTCCTGGCTCTCAAGACTAATTTCATACCTTGGAAGCATAATATATATAAGCACATGGAGAAATTCAATGTTAGACATTTAACATTTAAATCATTACAAATATAAGTTCACATAAAAAATACTACTGCTCTATTTTTCTTAAGCAGAAATTATTTTTTAAATGTAACACACAATATATCATTAGACTCTAAATAATTTTATTTCACACTTGAGTCTATGTAATCCAATATCCATATTGTAAATTCATATCAAAAAGTGAAAAAAAGTTTTTGTTTTGACTAAATGCCTACAACCTATGAAATGTGAATAAGTACAACTAGAATATTAATTCTATAGTTTTTAAATTTGTTCTGATTTTACTATCATGTCCCTGACTGATTAAATTAAGCTAGTAAAAGATTAATTTTATTAACCATATAAGAATTTTGTAGCTATTAATCAGACATAATTTTTGTCACATGAACTCTCATACGAACATTAAATCCATAGATTCATCTTTATATAATGTGTAATTCATTAAGTATTATTGGTCAATATACTTATTCAATCAGATTCAGAGTCAATTCTTCAATGTCATATCATTAAATTCTCATTAGTAAAAAATTACTTAAATACAAGACAAACTTGTAGCCACTATTGTTATTTCTTATGTATTTTTACCTAGGCAATCAAATTGTCATTAGTTAATTGTTACAAAATATCTTAGAGACATTGCTGATTCTATAATGAGAGCATTCATTATAGGATTTCTCAAACTCTTCATAAGGGCAGAACAAGAATAAACTTTAAGTTTAACCCAGGAGCAGAAACAGGCGTTATGATAGATAAGTGACCGTGAAAAATGGCAATCAACATAATAATCTCACAAAAATTCCAACAGTTAAGTAACTTTATAAATCTAATGGATTAATTAATTCAATAGATTAAATTAATTAATTAATTAATTCAATAGATTAAATATTTATTTGTACATATATATGAACACAAATGCATATATTAAGAAACATATAATAAGTATAATTATTATGTTGTATTACTTCTATTCACATATTTCATAGACAAAATATATTTATTACATATGTAGTATATATATATATGCTTATACCTCCAACTTATATATATAACGGTAAGTAATCATATATATATATATATATCCCCAATAGTAAGCCTTCAATTTTTCAGCTATCAGTCTTTACTAATGTACCATAAACCACCTGCTAAAACCACACCCTTATTTCTCTCACGTTCTCAATCTGGTACTATATGTCATTTCTTTCCCAACAACCACTCTACTCTGAAGTTTCTCCTTCAATACAGAGGCAGATTTTTTGGTTTTATAGATGTCTCCGGGATCCACACCACCCATGTTGGTGTTCTTTGGAACCCACATGTTTTGTTTTTTTTCTTGTGTGATACATGGACCATAGGACAATCCCTGAAATAATAAGACATACATATCTGTAATGTCAGCCTTGACCACTCCACCATTCCTTGTACTTGAGATGCATGATTTTGGCTGTCTCAAGTCTATTTGTATGAGGATGTTTTATAGGGTCCTCCAATTCATTGGAATATAACTGAATTATTCACTTTATGTTTTTATCGTTTACCATGCTACAAATCTGGAAATTTTAACTCCTCCATTGTTCACTGCATCCCATAAGTTGTCAAGCTTAGAAGATACAACTCAAAAAGACCAGGGCTTGTGTTGCTCTTACCTCCTTAGTTTTTATCTCGTTTTTATATCCACATGCTAACTCTGTTAGAATGGATATCTATCTGATCCACTTATTCAGAGTGTTTTTGCTTTAGAAGTCTCAGAAATTCTTTGGTTTTTTTCTTTCTTTTCTTTTCTTTTTTTTCTTTTTTTTTTTTTTTTGTAACTTTCAAAATACCTATAATGGCTATCTTTTAGTTTTGTGATCAGGAGAATAACCTGTGGCAGCTATCTCTGCCATAACAAAATACCATTGGCCAGGTATTTAAACAGTAAGAATTAATTTTCCCTTAGTTTTAACTGATTCAGTTTTTATGGTAAGGACATTCTTCCTGGCTTGCACCCTGCTACCTTGTGGCATGGCCTCATATGGCCTTTCCCCATGTGGGTGGAAAGAGAGAGAACATTCTTGTGTCTCCTCTTATATGGACACTAGTCCCATCCAATCAGAGTTCCTCCCTTATGACCTCATTTAACTTAATTGCTTCCTTAGAGTTTCCTATCTTTAAATACAGTCACGCTGGGAATTAGGACTTGAACATATTGATTGGAGGAAGGCAAATATTCAGTCCATAAAAATAATTTATTTTATAATGTCTATTGATTACAGTAGAAATTCAATATTCTTGTTTTAATTTGGGAGCCATTTAAAATATGACTACAAATGCCTGATCATCCGCTATTCCTGAGCAGCAATTGGATCACATTTTGAATTTTAAAACTTGTATAACCTTCTAAATACTTTTCTCTCATTCTGAAAGTTTTTAATTTACTTAGTTATTTTTTATTTAGGCTACAAATACCAGCAAAATTATCACCTCTTGTTAAGCTTCCTCTGTCTTTCATGGGTGGTAAGTTACAGCTCCCTAGTGCTCTCAAAACTGTTTATGTCAGAGCATTATATACATTGTATTATAAATATTGATTTAAAAAACTATATTCGTCTCCTTTTACAGTCCCAAGGAGTCTTTCAGGGGATGGATCATACTTAGTTCATTTTGTAGAAGGAAAGATGTATGAAATAAAATTTTAAAAAATGAAGGGACATGGGGCTGGGGTTGTGGCTCAGTGCTAGAGCGCTTGCCTAGCATGTGTGAGGCACTGGGTTCAATCCTCAGAACCACATAAAAATAAATAAATAAAATAAAGGTCTATCAACAAATTAAAAAGGTTTTTATTTTTTAATGAAGGGATACATATATATAACTTTAGAGAATGATTTCCATGAGTTTAACATATTTTTGCAGAAACAAGAAATATATAACATTTAATATATTCAAAACATGATACTTAAAAATTTTTGCTTCCAAGAGTGAAAAAAACATCTTTTTGACATTTAAAAATTGCTACAAGAAACACTTTTGAGCATCTTATTTATGAACTCAAGACAAAATTATGCTTTGACTTCTGTGAATGTATGTATAATTTTTCATCAGCATTTTTCTTGATAAAAAGTGAAAATAAATGGTATATGCTTTGTAAACTCATAATGAAGAAAAATGCCTTCAGAGTTTTTAGCTCTTTTTGCTATTTAGGTTGGTATCTCCAGGTTCCCCATAATACATTACAGCATCAAAAAGGACTATATAAGATTCTCTACTGTTTCATCTCTGATAATATTTCTGATCATTTTTTTCTCTCCTAGCAGCCTTACTGGCTTCTCATTTCCCCCTCAAATGTGCCAATACATTCCTGTAATAAAACTTTGTTAAATAATGATAAACATAACCTTGAGTATAAGAGCTTTTGTGAGTTATGTGAGTCCTGGAAAATAATCAAACCCAGAGTGGTCCTTGACACACACCCATCATAAAAAACAGAAGGGAAATCTCTGACCTTGGGTTAGTCAACATAATACAAAAGAATAAGCCCTCAAGGGTAAAAATACATAAATTGGACTTTATAAGTATTTAAAAGCTTTTACTTCAAAATAAGTTTAAGAAAATGAAAAAAAGAAAATATTTACAAATCGAATAATCCAGAATATATAAAGAATTTTTATAATTCAGCAACAAGTAACAATACAGTCAAAGATGTACAAACAGTTGAGGGGACATTTTATGAAAGAAGGCAAATAAATTGCTAATTAGCATAGGAAAAAGTATTCAACATCATTTGTCATTAGGGAAATGTGAATTAAAATGACAATAAGATAATACTGGCTATAATATAAAGACAACACTTGAGTGAGGAGTGAGGATGGAGTAAAATTGGGATCCTCAGACGTTATTGGTGGAAATTTTGAATGGCACATTATTCAATATCTCCAAACATAAAACAAACTGAGCATCCTTAAACTGGCATTGGGTATAAAAAATGTGATATATCCGTACAATAAAACACCACGTAGCAATAAAAAAGAACAAAATACATGCTACAATGTGGAAGAGCTACACGAAAATTTGCTACATGAAAAAAGCAAGACAAAAAAGATTTTATTTTATGTGATTAATTTTATACGAACCAATTCTGAAAGGCAAATTTATAGACAGAAATTAGATGAGTGGTTTTCCGAGGCTAGGAAAGCAGTGGAGATTGATGGCAAACTACTTCAAGGCAGTTCTTTGAGGTGGTAGAAATGGTCTTAAATTGATGATGACTGTACAACTCTATCAATTTAGTTGAAACTATTGAATTCCATTCTTATGAAGAGTGACTTTGGTAGTATGTAAATTATACCTCAGTAAAACTGTATGAAAAATTTAATATGGGGAAACAGAAAAGAAATGAATAATTAATTGCTTGTCTGTAAGAAGGAGATAGGTGTTTTGGTAAATAGGAAAATAAAGAACAGAATATGGAAGGTAGAGAAAGGATAGTGGGAAAGTTATGGAAGTTGTAAATCTCATAGAAAAATGAGTTAGCCAAGTCAATGTCTGAATACAGGAGCTTTCCAGCCCAAGGAAACAGTGTGAGCAAAGCTTGGGGCAAGAGAAGACTCCTAAGTTTGAGGAACAGTGAAGAACCAGAGCATCAGGAAGAAGAAAGAATAGCAGACAACAAACTCAGGGAGACAGTACAGGGCTTTATTACTCACGGAAAGATTTTTATTCTTAGGAAAAAAATAAAGTCATTGGAGGATGCTTAATAGAATGCTAAAAACCTATGAATTTTTTTTTTTTTTACTAATTTTTAAAAATCAATACCAAAATGGTTACTAAAGCAAATAAGGGTGAGTGGTAATGTTAGCAATATGAAGCATAGTCAAAGAGGCAATAGATCGGGCTGGGGATGTGGCTCAAGCGGTAGCGCGCTCGCCTGGTGTGCGTGCGCCCGGGTTCGATCCTCAGCACCACATACAAAC
This sequence comes from Callospermophilus lateralis, assembly GCF_048772815.1. Classification (NCBI taxonomy): domain Eukaryota; kingdom Metazoa; phylum Chordata; class Mammalia; order Rodentia; family Sciuridae; genus Callospermophilus; species Callospermophilus lateralis. The sequence goes on along the minus strand of NC_135310.1, from coordinate 38,056,191 downwards.
AAAGATGTTGTGTCCGCCGAGAACTAAAAAAAAAAAATAAATATTAAAAATTCTCTCTCTCTCTCTCCCTCTCTCTTTAAAAAAAAAAAAAAGCAATAGATCATTTCCTGAATACTAAGTGGTGAACTCACTTTCCTTTGAGCAGGTGTTAGCATCATTATTTAAGTACTTTCCCTGACATTGCAAGATTCCAATATGCCTGATGTCTAATTTTTTGAATTGATAAAAAGTTCAGTTTCAACATTAACAAATTGCATCAAAATATCAGTAAGAAAATCTTAGGTTATGTTAAGATAAAAAAGAACATCAAAATATCAAAGATTTAAACAATAAGGTATACTTCTTATTCCATTTTATGTCCAATACAAGTGGATGATGATAGAATCTGCTAATTATAGTCACTTAGCAAGCCAGGATGGTGAAATTGCCATTTCAATGGAGTCTTTGAGGATGGAATATGTTAAAATATGTGCTGGTCTGTAAGGCCTAGGCTACAACATGACACTCACTACTTTTGCTGTTATTATATTCCAGGACATGACATATGACCATAAAGGTCTGGGAAATGCAATCCTATCACGTACTCAAAGTAGAAGAAAATAAATTGATGAATACCGTGTTTTGATTTCTCAAATTTGTTCCTTAGTTATAAACCATTCTTTCAAAAAATTGAAGATGACATGATAGCACAGGTCAATTTATCTATACATACATCATGATTATGCAGAACTTGAATCTAAGAGGGACTTATGGTAGTAATCTGTCATCTCCTAGCAAGAATCTAAAACCAGCCTGCACATTTCATTAAGTATAAGATTTGAGATAAGCAAAATGTTAAAACTTTATATTAATTCCTATAAGAAACAAATAAGAAAATTAAACTATCCCAGTATTTAATGTAAACGTTTACTAATATTTAATTTTAAGTTTACTAGTATTTGATGTTAAAAAGTTGTCAGTTATCTTTACATCAGAGTCATATGATATGTGTAGTATACATTAGGCTGAGACATACTGTGAATCCCAAAACATAAGTGTCAAAAGAATGTTCCTCATGCATTCATTTTTTTTTCAATATACTTTCATATAACAGAGTTAATGTTTGTCAAGTTAAGACTTGTTACTCTCTAATTTTAATGATACTAGCCTTCATGAAATAGACAAGCACTTCACAGGATACCTACAAAGCCTCTCCAGAATCAAAAATTGCAGAGCCTATCAAGAAAGAAAATGGCATAGAAGCACTTCTACTAGTATAGGTTTGGCATCAGCTGCATACAAATGCTATCTAATGAAATGGCTAAAGTCAGATTTATGGAGGCTATTTCACATATAAATTGATAGGCACAAATATTAATGATAGGCATATTCTGTGTGTAGGTTACATATGGTGTACATTGGAAGCTTATGAGGTATCTTTCATAGCTCTCATTCAAAGTAAGTACTGAAATAATTAAATTAGAACTATTTGAATCACCGTATTATTATAAGGTGTTTAATCAACATTTTCAGTAATAAAAATATTTAATAGTTACATTAATTTGATGCATATATTAATTGTTAATGTTAAAATAAAGTTAGCAGGTTTTATGAGAGAGAAACAGGTTTGCATTATGAATAAAAATTAGAATTTAGAATCATTTAAAATATTATTGCTGTTTTTCATCTTCAGTACTGGGGATTAAACCTAGAGGCCCTCTATAACTGAGGTACATCCTCAGCCCTTTTAGTTTTTTATATGGAGACAGGGTCTTGCTAAGGTGCTCAAGCTGGGCTTGAAATTGTGATCCTCTTGCCCTAGCCTCCAGGTCGCTGGAAATTACAGAAATATGCCAGTACACCAGGGTCATGTATTCTTTAGTATGAAAGCAAATATTGATAGAGAAATAAAATACATATATGAAAGATATATTGATGAAATCTTTGATCAAATAAACTCCTGATCTATTAAGTCATAGATGGAGCCTTCTGATCATGACACAATTTCTCTATGGCCAAAACTGAATTTTCAATTGTCTACTTGAATTGTCCACCTAGATAAATAATATTTACATTTAATGTGTCTAAAGTAGAACTTTTGCTATTCTCACCAAACCTAACTTCCCTTGCTCTCCACCACTTTGTCAAATGCACAAATATTTTCTCAGTGGCTTAAGGCAAAAATCTTCTCATTTCCTCACACCCATATCAAATCCATTAGCACGTCTTTAACATTTTTGCCTCTAAAGCACATCCTGACTGTTCATTTCTCTTATACCTAAAGAAAGACACCATCATATCTCTTCTGGATTATTGTATAGCCTTCTAATGTGCCTATTTAGTCCACATTTGCCCCACATCATCTGTTCTCCCCAAGGCACTTAATGATCCTCCAAAAAAGACACTGTCAATCTCTTGCCTCAAGCAGATCATTGGCATTCACTTTCTGTAAACCAAAATCCTTGAAATGTTCTCACCCTTCGCACCTTCTGTCATTTGACTCTCCTTCCTGCTTCCTATATGCTTGAGGTTCAGGGTTATATTTTCTCTTCTTCAAATAGTCTAAGCTCCTTTTGGTCTCTGGATGTTTATTCTATCTATTCACTCTGGAACCCTCATTTTCCAGATTTTTTCTTGGCTGTTTCTTCTCCATATTTAGATTGTCTACTGCAAAATCTGATCTTCACAGTGGCCTTCCCTTACCACCTTATCTTATAGGCCCCACCCATTTCCTCAGCCTTATTGTGTGCCATGCTATATGTCACTACATCTTTGAGACCTATAAGATTTGGGTGGGCTTGCCCATTTATGTCTCCAGCCTTCCAATCCGTGTCTTTTCTTATCAAATGTTCTGCTTCAGTCCCTTCGGTCTCCTCCCTGTGTCTCCACCACATGAAACAAGCTTTTAAAAGGTTTGTACTTGGTCAGTTCTCAGCAAGAATGCTCTTCTTCCAGATGTTTGCAAGCCTCATTTCTAGAGTTTATTCAGACACCTGTTAAAGTTTCATTTCATCAACAATATCATAATCCAGAAGAGAGATGATGGTGCCTTGATTTAGGTTTAAGAGAAATTGACTGTTCATAGGGGTTAAAAACATCAGCACTTATTAATATACGTGAGAACACAGGAAAACTAAGGGATGAATCCTGGTTACTGGATCCAAAGATCTCCCCTCTACTTCATTTTATTCTTTTGTTAATTTTTTATTTATTTTTTATTAGTTGCTCAAGACAATACAAAGATCTTGACATTTCATACACTTGATTATTCTTAATCAGTAACTTGCATATATTAAAATCTATCATTTAGTTTTCATTTGTCCTTTCTACTGGGTTATCAGCTCCAAAAGGGGAGAGGCTTTGTGTTTTTCCAAATTATAATCTAGCCCTTGGAATAATGCCATTTAATGTATCATGCTTATTTATGTAAGCTATTCCATGCTGAAGCTTGCTTAATGTCCATTAAAAAAAACATGCTTCTATGAGCATTCTTACAATAATCCTTATTTTTTATTTTGTAATTATATTTTAAACTTAATTCCTAGACGTCAGATGTTTAAGCATATTTTAAAATTGATGCAATTGCCCAATGGCTACCTGGAAAGTCTGTAAATATATACACCCACCATCTATGCCTCACCTCCTTTGTAGCCATCTGTGCTTATGTTGGGCTTTATGAATCTTTTTTCTTACCTTTGACTATTAAAAGGTAAATAATGATTTAATTCATACCACATTTTTTGTTAGATTTGAAGATATCTTATATTTTTATGGCACAAAAACTGCTTTTTACATTTTTTTCCATTCTTAAATTTTAGACACACTTTTGTTAATGTTACATAGTAATTATAAAAAGTGAAGATATTTACATTCTGTCTGCTGTATATGATCTGATTATTTTCCTAGTTTGTTGTTTGTCTTTTTCCACACTTGCATATTTTGGAGAATTTGGCAATAAGAAAATTATTTATTTTATGAATTTAATTTCTAGTCATTTTTCAAGTTCATAGCTCAATAGTTTTAAATCAGTTCTAGGTTAATGTTTTAATTTTTATAATTTTTCTCTCTATTCAATTTATGTTCATATATGAAGCAACAGAAGAATTTGAATTAGCTCTATTTTACTTTTGAGAAATGGTGATAAGTTTTTCTTCTCAAATACCAACATCTAGGTAATAATAATAATAGTAAAGATTTACTGGAAGATAAAAGTGGGCCAATCATTTTGCGAAAGACTTTATATACAATAGCTCAATTAATCTCTACATTAACCTCCATAGTTACAATAAAGGCTACTTAATGACAACAAAACAAAGGCTAAATGTTGTAAATTGGCTATAGAATCATTTCTCATTTGTAATTTTCTCAGAAAGCAGAGTTCTGAGCTTACAACCTAAGTTCTATGAATGACATCGGTAGGACAAACTTACCTTCCTAAAATAATGAGTGCTTGGATAACATGTTAATAACAGTTTACTTTGTTAACATTGTCACTGTGGTTATCTGTTGGAGTTTTCAATATAGTATCTCAGCCTCACATTACTTGATGTCAGTTGTTTTCAATTTCCCTCAAACCTCAAAGTAGGACATGTTTTACAATTTAAAAGAAACCTCAATCAATTACAAAGAAATACTATAGTACATTGTATTATTCACCAACAAAATACAATGAAATTATCATCATCATCCTTATCATCATTGTTATTATTGTTGGTACTGAGGATCGAACCCAGGGGTGCTTTACCACTGAGCTATACCCCCAATCCTTTTTATGTTTTTTTTTTTTTTTTTGAAACAAGGTCTCACTAAGTTGATGAGGCTGTTCTCAAACTCGAGATCTTCCTGTTTCAGCCTCTGGATTACAGGTATGTGCCACTACATCTGGCCAATAAAATTATTAATGAAAAGAAAAAGGATAGCTAAATGAAATTCCATATGCTATGCCAATAAATAAAATAAAAAGCCATGGAATTTAAAAGAAAATAAATTGTAATTGGAACTGAGTAATAATGGAAATGCTACATGATGAAAGGTCTGGGAAACCGTCGATAAAATTATTTAGAAAAAAATAATTTTAAATACATTTATCAAGAAGCAAAAAAAAGTTTTAAAAATGAATACTGATTTGATATGGGAAGTTAGAAAAGGGTAAGAGAGCAAATAGAGAAGCAAGAAAAAATAATGAAGATTAGATTAGAAATCAATAAAAGAAGCAAAACAATGGGGAATTTGAGGAAAAATCACATTTTGGTTTCTCTTCAAAAATTCCATGATTGATTAGTTTTTACAAGAGAGTTCTACCAAATTTTAGGAAAGAACTTAAAATCAGAAAAAGAACTTAGAATCAGAAATTAAATTTAGAAAATTACCTCAGAAAATAGAAAACAAATTCTATGTAGCTCATTTTAGAAAGCTAGTGTTATCTTAAAACTAAAACAGATAAATTTATCAGTTCATTTTAATTGTGATTAAATGCAAAAAATCTGAGTATAATTACAAATATCTATATTATATTTCAAAAACATGCATATGTGATATTAAAAGATTCTTAAGCACTGGAAAAAATATTTCCAAGTAACTCATATAGATAGACTAAAGAAAGCAAATCACATTATCTTAATGATGAAAAGCATTGATCAGATATTTATTTTGGAAACACCTAGAAAATGAGGCAAAGAGAGAAACTCACTTAATTTAGAAAAAGTTGAATTTTAAACCTTAAAACATTATATATCATAAAGGAATTTGAATTTTTTTTTTTTTATGATTAGGTTTAAGGAAAAGATTCCCACTATTGCTTAGCATAGTACTAGAGGGCCTGGCCCCACATGGTAAGGAAAGTAAAAGCAAGCTAAAATGGTAGGAACAGTAGAACTCTGAATGATGTCTAATGATATCAATATTGAGTTAGGAAATTCAAGAAAATAAAAAAGATAAACTATTAGAAATCACAAGAGAATTAATTCACTACTGCTGATAATATTTCATCACAGTTCTCTACCTCAATGAAAAACAGTAAAAAACTAGGTCAATGCAGTAATATAAATTCACATGTGTATTTGTGTGCATTCTTGGCACTAGCCTAAGACATGTAAGATCTCTATAGAAAAAAAGGGGGGGATTTCATGAAATTAGAAGAGAGACCAGTAGAGGAAGGAGACTAGGGAGAGGGAAGAAGGGAAGGAAAGGGAGGGGCCTGGGGAATGAGACTGACCAAATTATGTTATGTGTCTATACAAATATGTCATAATGAATCCCATTATTACTTCTAATCACAATGCACCAATAAAAAAACATAAATTAAAATAAAAAAATAAAAAATAAAAAGATCTCTATAGAGACATTTTCTTAACTGTCATAAGTGTTCTCGATTTTTTGCTTTGTTTCTTAAATGGAAAAACAAAACAAAACTATGACCCTGGATGGGAAAAAGTACTCTTAAAAAACCTGAAATTTATAATTTAAAAGATTTCTATGTTAGAAAGCCCTGCTTAAAATGATTTCATAGGAAATTCCACTAAATATTTAAATAAAAATAACCCCAAACTTTTATAATATCTTTGAAGGAATAGAAAAAGACTCTACCCAATTAATTTTACATATTCAACATAACTTGATTTAATATGAGAGCCTGAGTAGGACATTATAAGTAGTAAAAAAAAAAAATTAAGCCAATTTCATTCCCTAAAAGAGATACAAAATTCATTAAAAAAAAAAAAAAAAGCAAACCATAGGGCTGGATAGAGCATTCACCTAGCATGTGCAAGTTCCTGGGTTCAGGCCCATTACAGAAAGTAAAAATCAACATATAAGATTGAAATTATATGACTATTATAAAAGACACAGAGAATATTTGGTAAATATATTCATGATTTTTATTTTGGAAAATCTTTTCAAAAACAGAAACTTCTTTAATGTAAAATGAGCATACTTGGTACTAAATTGCTGACGCTATCTGTGGTTGTGAAGTTCTTTATCCCTAATACTATTTGCTATTGTACTGAAAGCAGTAACCAGTGTTTCAGTTCAAGGGGAAAAAGCACAATCATTGGAAAGAGAAAGAAAACCCATCCATATTCATAGAAAACATGAATGTGCTTTTTTAAAAAAATCAAAGATAATAATCTAAAGATATGCTCTTAAAATTCAACCAATGCAACAAAGAGAAATGCAAATATAAAAAGATATCCCTTACAATGCCACAAAAAAATCAAGAAACTAAAAATAAATCTGAAAAAAATTGCAAGTTCTCCATAAATATATCATGGAACATTATTGACAGTACGAAAGGAGACTTACATTACTAGGGAGCTACACTCAGTTCATGGATCAGAAGACTTAATTTAAAATGATGTTAATTTTCTTCAAATCAATGCACTGCTAATCAGAATTCTGGGAGGACTTTTGTGGAAGTTGATAAGTCAATGCTAAAATGTATATGAAAATTCAAAGAGTCAGACTTGAAAGAGAATAATAAGTTGTAGAGCTTATTCTACAGTAGTAGTTCTCAAATTTGGCTGTATCATCAGGGACATTTTTAGAAACCTGATGGTGACACCTTACCTCTTTCATAGTTAAATTCTTAGATCTTAAGGAGAAACCAAGTCATCAACATTTTAAAACATCTCAGGTGTTTCAAATATGCAATCAAATTTGAGAACAAGGGCAATGTATTATTTTATATAAAAAACTAAATTTTATATTGTTGCAAATCTACATAAATTTAGACAGGATGAAATTGGTATGAAGATAGCAATTAAATGAATGGAACAGCATAGAATTTCTCGAAAGAGACTCAGGCATGTACATAGAAGGTACAAACATAGTAATGCATCAGAAGAAACAATTTTTCAATGTCACTGTACTAATTGGCTGTATAAAAGAGAAAAATAAATCTTGGCTTCATCTTTAAGCCATATATAAAACTCAATTTCTTACCTGAAATTTTATTATTTGAAAGTAAGGATAAATATAATTTCTTGAAGATAACAGAATATTTTAATAAACTTAGGATACACAAAACATATTTCCTTGACAACACATGGAAAGGAATACAGTTATAAATTGACCACAGTAACTCTAAAATTAAAAACATATATCCATTAAAAGATACTGTTAAGAAAATGAAATATTAAGCTACACAATGAGAGGGGATATTTGCCACACAGTCAATTGACAAAGACTCAGTTTTATATATATTTCATAAAATGAGCAATAAAAATTTATAAAATCTAATAGAAATGAGCAATAGATATGAATGTTATAAAGAGAAGGTTCAAGTTAACCAAAAAAGCACATGAAAAAGTGTTAATCTCATTAATCATAAGGGAGATACAAGCTACTACTAAAATTTAGTAGACCAGTAATACCAAGTGTTGTCATCATATGGTTTAATGGCAAATCTCACAGACTGTCAACAGGAATGCAAATTGGAACTGCTTAGACTTTTTAAATACCTACGAAGTCTGAATATATACATACCACATGACATAGCAAACTATCTTATTGTTATACCCAACTGAATGCATATACATGTGAACATGAACTTAACAAGAATGCTCATGACAACATTACTGGTAACAACTTCAAACTGGAAACAACTCAAATACCCATTAGCAATAGAATGATAAATACATTGTGGTTTATATATCCAAAACATATAATATGCACTAAAAATGAATAAACTATATAAAACAATCTAGGTTAGTTTTTAAAACATAACGTTAAACATGTATGCCAACTAGAAAAGAACACATACCATAATTCTCCCTTCTTATAACATTCATAAATGGACAAATGTCATCATAGTGATTAATTTGGGGGAAGACAACTGAAAAGGGGAAGACATAATAATTGTAGTTTTCTTTTTCTAGATTACGATAATAGTTATATGAATGTGCTTATTTTGTGAAAATTCATCTTGATTGAATTACAACATAGTAGTAAAATAATAAAGTATGAAGAAGGTCTAAACATCTTTCATTTGTAAAACAACATAAAATGTCATTTCTTCCCAAGTTAATATATTAAATAAGTACACTCAATAAAAATCCCAGTTGGATTTCTAATGGAATCAATTGATTTAAAAAATGTATTCAAAAAGTATACCTAAATGAACTTAGAAAAATGGAATGAAAACAATGGTGTGGTCTGAATAAACACTGACTACATATTAACACATTTCAGAACCATTATTACAAAAATAGTGTGATCATTGATTCAATTAAGAAAAAGGTAAACTAAAGGAATAGAAAACATGTCAGAAACAGATGGATTTCATATGTGAGCACATTGTATGATGTAAAGGTGGCAATGAAAATCAATGGGGAAAGGATAAGCAGCTAAAGACATTATTGTACAGAGAAAACTGAAATTGTATATCTCTACACCTCCTGGCAAATGTTCTCAAAGTGAACTAAAGATCAAATGTAAAATATAAAACTGTAAAGTTCATATAAACTATTAAAGAATAAATCTTTCCTAGACATGAAGAACATCTTAAAGCCTTAAAAACATAAACTATGAGACAATTTGGTGCTGGCTTAGAAACTGAAGTCCAAGTATGCCACACTTGAAAAAAGATGGTCTGATTCCAAATAATCAATGTACCAATGAATTAAACAAAACTATATAATAAGCTGTTCCAATGAATTATTCTACAAGGGTGTGGAGTATGTGCGTGTGTGCGTGTGTGTGTGTGTGTGTGTGTGTGTGTGTATGCACATACAAGTTGGAGCTGACATGTGTCAATCTCTATTTCATAACACCTAGCAGATAATCCTTGACTATAATGGGTTTACCTCCTGAAAAATCCATTGTAATTTGAAAATATAAGTTTAAAATGTGTTTAATATTCCTCACCTACTGAGCTTTATAGCTTAGCCTAGCCTACCTTAAACATGCTCATAACATTTACATTAGCCTAAAGAGTTGTGCAAAATCATCTAACAGGAAGCCTATTTGTAATAAAGCACTTAATATTTCTTGCAATTGATTGAATACTATACTGAAAATGAAAAACAAAATGATCTGTGAGTATGCTTTTTATATCAACATAAAGTTGAAAAATTGTTTTCTATCCATCATGAGTCAGAGACTGTCTATGAATGGAAAAGACTTACCTACCAACAGTTTTTAAAATAATTTTCCCAGTATTTTGACTGGAATCTGACTCTACTGTTGCTTCAATTCTATCATCTTTTTCTTCAAAGTCTCTCTCTCTCTCTCTCTCTCTCTCTCTCTCTCTCTCTCTCTCTCTCTCTCCTTTCATGTATTTTATTTAAATTTTTTTTAGTTGTAAATGAACACAATACCTTTCTTTAAATTTATTTTTATGTGGTGCTAAGGATTGAACCCAGTACCTGAAACATGCTAGGCAAGTGCTCCACAACTGAGCTACAACCCCAGCTCAGCTACAACCCCATCCCTCCTTTCATTTAATTTTGGGGTGCTAGGGATGGGACCTAGAACCTCTTGCACACCAGACATGTGCTCTATCACTAAACCATAACCTCAGCCCCAATTCTACCCTTCTGTGAGGGTAGAATTTTCCTGGAAAAGTGGTTCTTATATCTTGCATATGTTCAAACTAAACATTAAAAGATTCCAGGTTATATATGAGAATTTTTAATTATCCTCTTATCTGAATTAATATACTTTAATTAGTCATACCAAAATTTGATAATTTTAATTGAACTATGACTTTTCAATAGAATTTTTTTAAAAAATTGTGATGAATAAGCATCATTTTCTTGTTTTAATTTTATTGACCTCAAATTCACAATTATTCTGCCTCAGTTTCTAAGTATCTGGGAAAATAGGTATACACCACTGCACCCAGCAATGAACATCAATTTTTATACCTTCAAATAAAAACTGCCATTATTTAAGAAATTAGGAGTCAGGCCGTTAGTGAAAGAATAAGGGAAGCATTGATGAAACACAGACTTAGAAATCCTAAGAGCTTGGGGAACATTTCCTTGAAAACAGTGTGCTTTTGATATTTGTTTTTGTTTTTTCATTGGTATTTTGTTTTATATTCTAGGAACAAATATCAATACCTTTAATTTTTTTCTCTCTTGATTACAACCAGTTTTGAAGAATAAGCAGAAATGATTCACCATTCATGGAACTATTGAAAGCCTACAAAAATCCCAAGAAGCTTCACCTAATTCCTTATCCCCATTTACCCCAATGACTTACCTAGGCTCTTCCTTGTTTAATGCTATTGGGTCTTGACCATTCATCAGTTAATTATTTTCTTTTCTATGATCACCTTTCCTTTACAGAACACATATATTCTTTATAAAAATTTCCCCCACCAATCCCTAAGAATATACACTTTAGAAGCACTTTTTAGCTAGTAAAGGAACTAGAGAATGCTTACCTTCAAAATAGATGCCTGACTGGATTTCAAGGACTCTGGGGAGGGTCCTCAGGTCAAGAGAGTGAACAAATTCTTCCAATGACAATGCCATTGCTCTGGCTTGGGTTGTGTGTAGACCTGGTTCTTACAAAAACTTGTGGCTTCTGCGTGTTACTTGTCTACAGCTCAGGTCCTTGTTCATAATTCCTCCCTTAGGCAGGCAGGATGTCACACTGGAACCAACCAGGGTGAAGCATCTCTGTGGGGAGGTACTCCACTGTAGTTGCTGTCCTTGCTCATAATTCGTCCGGGGTCAGGCTGGCAGAATGCCACACTGGAGCCAAATCCGGTGGAACAGCTCTGTGTGGGGAGGATAATAAGGGTATGAGGAAGCAGGAGACAAGTGTTTTACAGCTCTTTTTGTTCTCCTTGTGGCTTCATTTCCTTCTGCCACAGTAGAACAGGATGGGGGGTGGGGTGATATGAGAATTGGCAAGTAGCTCACTCTGTCTTTTGATGGCCCAGGTGTGCATCTACAGTCATGCCAGCACTTTCGGGTCAGAGTTGTTGGTGGCTTGTCCGCTAGGAAAGATCAGAATATATCAGTATAACTCAAGTCTAATCTTAAAAATGACACTGCATTAATTCATTATTTCTCCAGTTCATTTCAAAGTTTGGCTTCATGCCGTATTTGCATACTCTTAGTGCTTTTATATTAAGTTTAGTTACAAAAGTGCTTTGTGTCAGCTCATTTTAGAAATCCGATACTCTGGAGAGAGTATCGAAACCACTCGTTATTCTTCCACATTAAAAATTTTGCTGAATCTTAAAGGAGGGTGGGGGAGAGATACAATATGCAAAGTGATACAGTAATTGATAGAGTAAAGCAAAATGAATTTTCTAATCTCCACACTGTAGTGGAAAGTATTTAGATGAGGTATTAGTAAACCTGGGTTTCCTAGCCTAGCTTTGCTTTTGATTTATAGGCAGATTTCAGGTTGTCTTCTCTGGCCCTTACTGTCTCATTTTCTAAATATAAAGAAAAAAAAGTAGAAGAAATAAAATAAATTATATAATTTCTTCTGAGGCCTAAATTCTACAATTCAAATGTTGTGGTCCAAATTTGGAGTTCAAAATGCTCACAGCCAAAGCGAACATGGGCAACTTCATGAAAACCAGTCTTTTAAAAATTCCCCTCCTCTCTATTTTCTGTATTTAACTCAAACAGCATTTTAAAGCCAGAGTATACAATTCAAAGTGATATCTTTTTAAAAAATCTTAAGTGTAAGCAAAAGAAGACTGGTTGATAGAGACATATTTTAAAGATACCAGGAAGCTGCACATACTCCTTATAAACTGGAGTTCAGACTCCCTACTGGCAACCTGTTTTGGCTTTAGGCTGCTGGGTTCATAGCCAAGATGGTAGAGATTCTGGTCATTCCCACTCTCTGGTCATCTCCCACTCTCCTTATGAAAAGACCTAGGAAGAAAAATACTGCCTGATTTTGTTATAGAACTTACTAGATAATTTCTGGTTTTCATAATTATATTTGACCCTTAAAAGAATTTGCCCAGTTTTACTTCTTTCTTTGCAAAACTGAAAGTTATGGTGGGTTACCTCAACTGGTTTTTCATCAATAGCTTCAACTTCCTCCCCCCTCGAAATGTTTTTACCCCCGAATCTTCAAACTCGATCAGTCTGTCATCTGCCTTTTTTCTCCTCAACCAACCACATTGGTTACCTCCTAACAGTTTGCTTGACATGGTTCAATATTGGGAAAGAGCTGCTCTGGACCATTTTGTAAAAATTGTACATTCATTATAATGGGTGCCATAAGGAAATTTTATTTATGTCTCATCCAAACTGGACTTAATTAAAAAAAAATTCCCCAATCAACTTTCTATCATTCTAGCTTATGCTGATAAGATTTCATAATACCAACAGTCTTTTGCAGTTACCTATTATACCCCTGGTTCTGTTCTTTCGACCGGTGACCCTCCTTCCCTGTCAGAATCTGCTTCTGTTGTATTCCCAATCTTTAGTTAATGACACTACATTCCCTCAGTGTCCCAGGCCAGAAGTTTTAGAGTCCTGTGAGACACCACCTTTTCTCCAGCCTCCAAATCCTTGGAGCCCCAGGAATGACACTACTCAATGCCACTTCCTCCATCCTTGCCCCCAAGTCTCATTTCTACCACTTTAGTCCAGATTGAAATTGCTTCTGTCACTATAGGCAAAGTCATCCTGATATGAACAACCACAATTAAATTGACAATGTTGAGCATTTTCTTGAACTACCAGGTAGTAAAATGAATTATTTAAGTTTAATCATTAAAACAGCAGATTGCAGATATCATTAATGATTAAATGAGAGTACAGAAAACACTCTATATAATAATTTGTTTAATCATTAAGTTTAATCATTAATGATTAATGAGAGTACAGAAAACAGACTCTATATAATAATTTACTTATATACTATATGGAAATATTGGAATTCCAAAGCAGTAAAGAGGAAAGAAAGTTTTATTTGACAAATGATTGTTAAATAATATTTTTTAAAATTTCATAACATGCCATGAAAAGAAATTAAATTTAGAAATATTTCAAGTTAAATTTAAATTAAAATAGACAAAAGGAAAAAAATAGAAAAGTGCCCAAAAGAGGGTAAAACAAAAACAATCTTAAAGTATCAATTAAAGTTTAAAAGGAAAATATTAATAGATTTGACAACAAATCTATGAAATACTTCTGTACATCAAAAAATAATTTTAAGAAAATGGAGGGAAAGCACACTTCAAATGAAGAATGAATGTCCTGTATGTATGAAGCATACTTATTAATCAAAACTTCTGCTTGTGGCTATGAGTTTGTATCCAACCAACTCTCTTACCAAAGGCACCAGAAAAGCTGGATGATTTTTTAAAAAGCAGGAGAGCTGTCAGGGCAGTTGAGACACGAGAGGTCAAAATTCTGGTGAGAGGCGAACACAATGAGAAATATCCAGTATTCTGCACTTCTTCCTCAAGGCATTTGTGGATTGGTAATTGGCACCAAGAGGCTGAGAAGTAAAGCAAAACACTGGTAGTTAAGAAGGAGAGAAGGTGTATCAAATTTTTAGCAGTTTTCAGTAGCTAGAGAGAACAAATATTGGAATTTGGAACTAGCAAAGCATCTAGGAAAACTAAGAGGAATGTTTTGTTCAGCCTCACGTTTTGCCTTCAGGATTTTTGCCTGCTCAAAAACAGCACAGTGTTGATTGTTTGAGGCACAAATTAGAAAGCGATTGGTAAGAAGCTGAGGAAGCCAGCAGCGCTTTCAGCAGCCCATACAGAGCTGTGAAGACAGGACCTGCCAAGGAGGAGGGGGAGCCGCTGCAAATGCCAGCCTCTCAGTGGGGGCCTCTGAAGGCTGACAGACAAAAGCAAAAGTAAATGCTCTCATGGAGGAAAAGCAGCCAGAATTTTGATAATTCTTTTTTATAACACATTTAGTATTCCGTTTTTTTTTTTCTTTTTTTTTTTAAGTAAGGATGCCAGAAAAAAAGATAAAGAAGGAAAACTGAGAGGTCAGGGTATAGAAAAAAGCCATGGGGGTAAGTCAGCTATTAGAATTATTAGGCAATTTAAAATAAACTTCCTGCGTCTGATGGAATGTGCTTATAATTCCAGCTACTTATTAGGCTGAGGCAGGAGGATTGCTTGAGGTGAGGACTTTAAGGTCATTTGGGCAACTTATCTCCTGTCTCAAAAATAAATAAATAAAATAAGATAAAAAGCCCTGATGAACACATGAACACATTCAAAACTAGAAAACTGCCATGTATAAATATGTATCCTGTGAAAATTCTAGAGTTAAGAAATGCACTAAGTAAAATTAAGAATCCAAATAATAGGTCATACAGTAGAGAATTGTTAAATAGGAAAGCAGAAAATATTTATCTTCTATAGACAGATTTGTTTTAAAGTAGAATATCAGAAAAGAACATGAGGGACATTTCAGTCATAATAACTAGTTCTTATAATGGACACTGAGTTCGAACATGAGAAAGAATAGGGAGAGAAACAATATTTCAAGAGACAATGGTTGGAGATTTTCCAAAGCTGAAAATAATATAAATCGATTGTTATAGTTTGGACGTGAGGTGTCCCCCAAAATCTCGTGTGTGAGACAATGCAAGAAGATTTAGAGGAGAAATGACTGGGTTGTGAGAGCTTTAATGCAATCAGTGAATTAATCTCCTGATAGGGATTAACTGAGTGGTAACTAAAGGCGGGTCAAGCATGGCTAGAGGAGGTGGGTCTCTGGGAGCCTGCTTTTGAGGTATATATTTTATAGCTTGCAAGTTGAGTCTCACTCTCTGCTTCCTGATCATCATGTAAACTGCTTCATTCTACCACACTCTTCCCCCATGGTGTTCTGCCTCACCTTGAACCCCAAATGGAGCCTGCTGTCCATAGAATGAGACCTCTGAAATGTGAACCCTTACATAAACTTTCCCTCCCCTAAAATTGTTCTTTATCAGGTCTTTTAGTCATGGCAGTGAAAAAGCTGACTAAAGCATCAATACTCAGGAGTTGCCAAGAACATCAGGGTAAATGCAAAGAAAAGCATGCCAAGGAATACATATTAAAAATTTCAAAAGTCAAAGTAAAAAAAAAAATGCAATCTGAGGGAAAAAAAACCCTCAGAAATAGGATAGAATTTATAGGATCAGTAATAAGACTACAGCTGACTTACTAACAAAAATCAGTAAAACCAGAATCCAATGAAATAATATCATTAAAATGCTGAAAGAAAGTAACTACCAACTTAAAATTCTACAGGCAGAGAATAAAATCTACAAAAACAAAGGAAGAACAAAGATACTTTCAGACTTATAAAATCTATGAAAATGTCTCACAAGTAAACCTGCACTAAAGGAAATACTAAAGGGTGTTCTTCAGGCAAAAGTAAAATCATCTCAGAGAGAAAGTTGAAACAGCAGGAAGAAAGAAAGAGGATAAAATAATATGTGAGCAAAGTGAATAAATGTTAACTGTGCAGAATATTAATTGTCATGGTTTTGTAGTATAAAATGTGTGAACTATCTGTAGTTCGTGCAATATATTGCAATACACATGGTAATGTAAAAGAAAAACTGACAAATGATGTTAAACTGTTATAAGGCCAGCCTTTTAGAGAAGAAGTAAAAGTAATCATTAGCATTGGGCTGAAGTAAGAATGCATATTGTAATTTCTAGAAAAACCACTAAAATATAGTAAATGAAATGATAAATTGATTTTTGCTTAATCCAAGAAAGGCAAAGAAAGCAAGAAAAAGAAACATGAAAACTAGCAAATAGTAAGATGGTAGACTTAAATTCAAATATATTCCCAGTTGAATTAATTTAAATCCATATGCAATTAAATTTGAAATAGTAATAAACTACTGTTGACATATTTTTAAAGTATATGATGATTAAAAATATATGTATATATTTTAATTATAAGTGCACAGTAAGTCTAAAGGATGGGAAAAAACATAGCATGAAATGTCAAGCAAAAGAAATTTCATGAAACTAAACCATTATCAGATAAAGTCAAGAAGCATTATTAGAGACAGAAAGACCATTTAATAATGAAAAAGTGATCAATTCATGAAGAAAATTCATAGCATGAAATAACATAGCTTCAAAATATCTGAAGAAAAATTAATCAAATCAAACAATACATCATCAGAGTATGAAACATTTACACACTAAAAAGTTGTCAGAACAAGAAAATATATAATTTATAAAATCCATCTTGCTGAGGATGTAGTATTTAGTTATTCATATACGCTGCAAATTGGTGTGATCTATCTTAAAATCAATTTGATATGATTTCACATTTACTCATAATCACATACCCACAAAGATTTATTTAAATATTTAATTGATGTATTTATTACTTTAATGGCCACAAAAATAGAAAAAAAAACACTTTAAAAAACACATCTAATATTATTCTAATAATCAACTATGTTTGGAAATCATTGGTTGAAAAAAAATCTTCTTCACACACTAGGCTTGCTCCTCAACACCTCTGCTGAAGAATAGAGATGGACCTGCCTATCAAATGATGATTAGTTATAGAATACTCTGAACTCAGAGAGTATTGGTGGTGGTGGAGGGGAGGCCAAAGCAAATAAAGAAGGGGAAAAGAGATTTAAAGCAATCTTTGCAAAAAATGCATACTCTTTTTTTAATTTTTTTATTGGTAAAATGCATATTCTTTTGCTAAACTCTATAACTCCTTTCCTAAAAGGGAACAGAACAGGCTGATTATTAAAAATGTTATCTTACAAGTAAGACCTTAATTCAAAATCAAAGGCTTAAAGCCAATATATAATATCTGAACATGAGTAATATTCCTTTGAGTGAAGTATAAACCTTGGAGATCCTTTAAGTCAGTACTACAACAGTTCATTTTCTGTAACTTTCTTCTTGTTTATTGCTAAACAAGAAAATATTTGGCCTTTCCTAGAAAATGGGAATCACCTCCTGATTTTAGTTTAACTAATGTGACATTTATTGATTAAAATCACTGAAAAGTTATAAAGCAGTCTGAGTTACAGGATAAGCTGGTTCTAGAAAAACAGTCGGTATTATTGAGGCAGTAAATCAGGCTTGCTTTTATGTGGGTTGTATTTCAGGAGATCTGGCTGTTACGGTGATCCCTGGAAGTTCAAGACATGTCTTCATAGATTCAAGTGCAATGGTATGGACTATCTTTTTCTAGTTGTAACAAGAAAAGTCCCTGAACAAACCCGGTTGGTTCCAACCTTGGATCATATAATCATTTCTCAGCCAATCACTCTGCCTGAGGAAATAGAATACATTCATTTTCCAGGTCAAGGTTATATGTTCTGCTTTAGATCTTATTAGACAGTTGCCTTAGCTAAGTCACAAAAATAGAGTTGGGACATGAGAGGTAGGTCTCAGAGGTAAACATCAAGATATTACCAAAATATAACAAATTAGCCATGTGAGGTAATGCACGCCTGTATCCCAACAACTCAGGAGGCCAAGACAGAAGGATCACAAGTTCAAGGCCAGCCCTAACAACCTGGTGAGACCCTGTCCCCAAATAAAAAGGACTGGGAGTGAAGCTCTGTGATAAAGCACTTCTGGATTTTATCCCCAGTACCTCCCCCCCAAAATAATCAATGTTTGATAGGCAAAATCACAGTACACTTACTGTGTTTCCAGTGCTGTAAATTGTTCCCTAGTTTTGCTATTCCTTCATCAGCATTCTCTTCTGTTTGCTACTATATGTACATTCTTATTTTTAAAAATTCATGTGAACTTTTTTCATAATTTAGAAATAAACAGCACCATATACAAAACCCCTTCCTTCTCTATAGTTATACAAGGCATTGAGAATATAAGTTAAGTCCTTAGAGTGGTTCCATTTTAGCAAACCATGCACACAAGTTAAGAACCACAATCCAGTGCATAAAGCTCACCATAGTGAGAAAAGGGTCCTTCATAGAAACACAGAAGAGGGACAACTTACTTCAAGAATTAGGAAGAGATTTCGCTAGGAGGTGTCTTCTTGAGGTTAATTTTAAAGGTAAAAAGCAGTTAGGTGGATAGCCTGCTCACCTTGAGGAGTCTTTACTCAAATGAGTTACCTGTATAATATTTGCATAGGGTTCTGCCTTTTGACAGAGTAGGAATGAAGGTTAAAAGGTGAGTCTTGGGAAGAGGAACCTGGAGAATATTGGTGTTGTCATATGAATCCTGCCCTGACCTTTCCCTTGCTCTAAGACTCAGCTCTTCCACAAAACCATTATGGTTGATCAAACATAAAGCCCCTTTTCTGTTGCAAGACTTTCCAATTTCTCTCTCCAATGGTGGAAGTTCTGTGATATAATTTCAATGCTTTCCCCTGACTTTTATACAGCATTTAAAAAAAGCTTAACCAAAATAGACCTGTAGAAAGGATATTCCCACTCCAACAGCTCTTTTCTCCTTTTCACACATATATTATTTCTGAAAGAAAAAACAAGAGTGCCATTTGCATTTCTGTGTGATAACGTCATAGAGCCTCAAAGAAACAACTCACTCCTAAGCAGTATTAAAATAGATTTTAAAAATGTATAGTTGTATATTGCACATTGAACACTTGATAAGTTGGCAATACTCTAAAAATCAAGTCTTTTCTTTTATGCTTTAGACCTAAAAGTATATCAAGTATAAATTGTATTATTGAAATATAATATCTAAATATATTTAAAATATAAAGTATCTAGTTTGGTAACTTTCACTTTGGATATTTATTTGTCTAACCAAAGTTCATATATTGGGCAATAGACTATTCCCTTAACCTGATAAACGTATATATGAACTATTGATTACAGCTTCTTTTCAGTTCATGCCATCAGACTAAACTAAGTCAGATTAGAAGGTGAAAGATAACTAAAGCTCTGTGATATTAATAACATATTCAACTGCCTGTATCAAATTGATTTTAGGGAAAGTGAAAGAGATAGCAACAAAAAGAAGTGCGCAAGCATAAAACGAGTACTCCCCAACACTCCCCCCCCCCCCACACACACACACAAGGGAAAGTAATGTGTGTACACTTGGTCAGGATCCCTGTTTTCTAAAGTTTTAATAACTGAAGAATCAACTTTACTCACTTGGCAGATCATTAATGCATAGCTGAGGACATGGTATTTCCCAAATGAGTCCCCGTTTTACCAACTAAGCACATGGTGCACAATTTGACTGAGATTATCTTCAAAGTGGAAAAGTTAGGTACTCAGGGATAGGGGCTACTTACTCTAAAATCCAGTCTGTTGAAAAACTATCCCCTAAGACAAATCTCAAAGACAAGGATTGGAAGGGTAGAAACAGTACAGATTTATAAGTTCACTTTATATAAAAGGAATAACTTTAGACTTCATTATTTTCTAGTTTATCTAATTTCCTTTTTTTTTTTTTTTTGGTGTATATGAAATAGCTAAGAATAAATGAAGTAAAAGCCCGCTATAGATGATTATTTTTCATGAAGACTTATAGTCACAGTCCAAATTACCTTCTCAATGACTATGTTTTTAAATAAATCATTTTGTGAGTTCATTGTTATAGAAGATGTATTTATTTTATTCTTAGGAATCGTGAATTCATCTTCCAGAGGTTTTTTTTTTTTTTTTAATCAAGGAAGAAAATTCTTAATATAAACAGCTACAATCACATTACATGACTGTTTTGTTTCTGATGGTGTGTATTCAAAAGCAATTTTTTATATGTTTCCTGCAACATTATTTCCTGAACAAGACTCAATAGAACCAGGTATTACAGGGGACCCATTCCTGTTGACATCACGCTTCAGGGGAGATAATTAGAGGACTTCACATATGAAATGGAATTTGTAAAGTATAACAGTCATCATTTAAAAAATGTTTAAATGATTATTTGATTTTAGAATAGGTTGTAGATTCACAGAAAAACTATAAACATTGTACCAGAGTTTCTTATATCTACATCCTTTCCTCTTTTTTAACCTTTGACATTATGATGGTATATTTGTGACAATTTAGAAACCAATACAGATATATTGACCAAAGCCATACTTTACTGAAACTTATTTAGTTTTTGTAACGTTCTTTGTATTTTTTAAGATCCCACTCAGGGCACCTCATTTCATTTAGTCAGTGTGCCTCCCTAGATTCCTCAGGGCTGTGATAATTGCTCAGACATTCCTTGTTTTTGATGCCGTTGGCATTTGAGGCACAGTGGTCAGGTATCTTGTAGAATATCCCTCAGTGTGGGTCTATCTGATGGTTTTATCATGGTTAGAAGGGGGTTATGGCTTTGGGGAGGAAGACCACAGAGGTGAAGTATATAATCTCCCCTCCTACCAACACGACCCCCTGAAGATAACCTGGCTTATCTGACAGCTATGATAGGGATATCACATGAGGGTGCCTTCATGGGTTCATGTACTGGAAGCTTGGACCCAAGTGTGATGATATCAAAGGTGGAAGAACCTTTATAAAATATAAAGTCATTAGAGGATTGGTGGTATTGCTCTCAGAAGGGATTAATACTGCTGGTCTCTTGGAGAGAGTTAGTGCTTGTGAGATCCAATTGTCATAGAAAGAGTCAGACCCTCTCCCTTTGCTTTCTGGTTTCTGGTCATACCATGTGTTCTCTTCCTCTCTTCCCATGCTTCTTCCATTGTGATGCCATCTCTCATGAAGCCCTGACCTCAGCAAGCAGAAGCCTGCACCAGGGATATTGGATCTTCAGAACTCTGAGTTAAGTAAACCTCTTTTCTTTATAAATTACCTAGCTTCGTGTATTTTTGAATAGCCATGGAAAATGGACTAATACACTAATCAAGGTAGTGTTTACTAGGTTTTCCCACTTTTCCCCTCTTTCCATGCCATTCTCTCTGGAAGCAAGTCATTAAGCATTGCCTATACTTGCTTCAGCTCCTTATAGGAGGAGTATCCCCATAAATAATTTGGACTTCTTTTGCATGATAGATTTGTATCTCCTCCATAAGCTGTTGATTTTATTCAATCATGTATTTATACCAACATGAATTCATGGATATTTATTTTAGGATGTAATTTAATATTACTTTTTATATATGCAGCTCAGATTGTTCCAGTTTTGACCATTGTATAGGCATGTATCTATCTATCTATCTATCTATCTATCTATCTATCTATATCTGTATTTATATTATACACTAAAGATAAGTTCATTCTGATATCTTCAACTTTAATACTACCATAGTTCATTCCAATTGGATTGTTGTTGTTGTTGTTTTATTCATTTATTTTTTATTCTAATTTGTTATATATGACAGAAGAATGCATTACAATTCAAATTACACATATAGAGCATAATTTTTATTATGTCTAGTTGTATACAAAGTATATTAACACCATTCATGTCTTCATACTGTACTTAGGGTAATATGTCCATCTCATTTGATGGTTGTGTTTTCTAATTTCAAACTCTTCACTCTAATTGTGAGAAATTGGCTTTGGGTTAGAGTTGTGGCTCATTGGTAGAGTGTTTGCCTAGCATATGTGAGGCACTGGGTTTAATTCTTAGCACTATATGTACAAACAAATGAAATAAAGGTCCATCAACAACTTAAAATAAAAGAAAAGAAAAGAAAAGAAAAGAAACCTGGCTCCTATCACCTGCCAATTACTTATTTGTTCAATCCAGGTATATTTTTATAGATATATCAGAAGTGTTAAATCACACATAAGCACCTTTGGGAGAAAGAATTTCCTAAACTAGAGTATAATGCTTCTTTCTTTCTGTTTCTCTCTGTCTCTGTTTCTCTCACTCTCTCTGTGTCTCCTCCTCCTCCTCCTTCTACTCTTCCTCCTCCTCTCTTCTTCTCTCCTCCTCCTCCTCCTCCTCTTTCTACCCCTCCTCCTTCTCCTCCTCCTCTTCTTCTCTCCTCCTCCTCCTCTTCTTTTCTCCTCCTCCTCCTCCTCCTCCTGCTCCTCTTTCTTCTTTTTCTCCTCCTTCTTCTTCTGTATTACTAGAGATGGGAATCAGAGGTACACATTACTGAGTCACATCCCCAGATTTTTTTATTTGTTATTTTGAGACAGGGTCTTGCTAAGTTGCTGAGGCTGACCTTAGACTTTCAATCCTCCAGCCTCAGCCTCCCCATAGCTGGGATTACAGATGTGCACCACTCTACCTGGTCTATAACAATTCCTACAGTCTTTGCTTCCACAGTTTTCAGTTATTTTCATATTTACTTAGATCCATGCCTCTTCTTTCCCTTTTCCTTCATTGTGGTTATAGTATATACTACTAACACAGCTTCTTTAGTCACAGTCTGAATTCCTTCCTGGGCTTCCTTTAGGAGCCATTACATTTATTAGTTCTGAATCACTTAACACTGATATTCTTAATTACCTTTTACACAATGCAGAAGAGTACATATGAGTATTAAATTCTAAGTTACTAATTATTTTCTGATATATGTAAATATTCAAATAAATGTTAACGTATGATTGTATATGTGAATTGGATAAAAATTTAAAAATAATTCAGTAGAGGAGTAAGTACACCAAAGCTTATACTTACACTCCCCATAATCTAAATATTTTTATTATGGGGCCATTGCTTGCTATTTCATCTCTTTCTATATTGTAAGTTCTTTAGAAGGAGGATCTGTGTCTAATTCTGTGGTATGCACTCTATAGTCTCAAAAGCACTATGCTAGAAAACATTTCTAAAAAGCAAAAAAAAAAATGTTCTTTGCATATTTGTTGAATTTATTTTATTTTTATATTTTTTTATAATGGAGATTGAACCCAGGGCCCTTGACCATGGAACTATATCTCCAGCTTTTTCATTTTTAAAATTATTTTTAAATTTTGAGACAGGGTCTTGCTAAGTTGCTGAGGGTGACCTTGAACTTGGGGTCTTTTTGTTTCAGCCTCCCAAATCACTGGGATTACCAGTGTGTAACCACTGAACCCAGCTATTTGTTGTATTTAACTGAATAACTGGAAACTGATCCAGGCTAAGCTCTGCCTCAACCCTCCTGTTCTCCTCAAGATGGCAGAGTAAAGCATGACCAGACCTGGACACAGGCCAGTACTGGGGCATTTGTCTTACTGAGAGACTTCTCAGTTGCAGTATGTGGAAATTCAGGCGTTTAATCCTCAAAGCAAGATCTAATCTGTATGGAAGTAAATATTGACCACATACAGAAGTTTGAATATTTTTCCCCTGTGTAAAATTCAATGGCTTATACCTTGGAATTCAATCACATGTTCTATATTCCTTAAACACCTATATTGATTGTAATGACAGTTAAGGACTGTGGGCTTCCCAGGAATTAATCTGGAGAAAATTTTGATTTCAAACACTCCAATGAAGAGTACCAGAATCAGTAGATACCAAATCTTGTATTGTTATTCTGGAAGGATCTTCTATGGAGATACTAAGAAAAATTTATATTTCTTTTTCTTGCTGCTTTGCAAACTTCCAGGGGATGCATCCCTTATGCAGTATGTCATTTCATCTAAAATAGAACTTGCGGGTGAAGGGAACTTTCAAATATACCTAAATGCTACTTCCTTTATTTGTTCTCCACTTTACAGAAAAGGCAAATGCTTTTTCCTCAGCACAGAATCTGTGTGGTCTTTGTAAATTCCTATTTTTTTGAAACATAGTAATATAGCAGATAAAAATGCTAAGTATAATATTTTTAAAGTGAATATAATTTGGTTTTCAGAAGAATGATTGCCTAGAAACAGAATTTGGCTTTATTTTATATACTAAAATTGAACTTGAAGAGATGCTAATTGTTGATATTGAACCATTTTTAGAATCAAGTTCATATAATTTTAATGCTATATATACTGAAGTCCCATAATAATTGTTTAATCAATCTTGGCCCTACCTATAAGAAATTTACTTTCAGAAGAACCAAAGAACATTCTCTTAAAGGTTTTTGGAGGGTGTTAAATGAGATGTATCATAACTGTCCTTTGAACAAACAAAATTCAAAACAAACACGAGAAGCAAATTGATGATGTCCTTTTGGTATTGTTTTATTGCTATTTGTTTTGGTATAGCTGGTTTGGAGAACATATTTGTGACCATGAACTACAAGTGGAAATTTCAACCACCTTTCTCCACGTCTAGAGTTTGGTATGGAAAGCTAAGAGAGTTGAAGTTCCAGATTTAACATTTAAGAAAATTAACAGCCTCTACCACTAATCACACTTTGGGCCTATCTCTAGGAAATAGGTCTTTAGCCATGATTTGGGTGTACTTAATAAATAATCAGGGTAGGGAAAGATGGTGTGGGGGCAGGATGGAGGATAAAGACAGAGAAATCGAGCCTTACCTGAACCTTTGTCCTGGTCTTACCAGAACCGAAGTTTCTTAAGGGAAAGGAAGTAAGGAAAGCAAGTAAGGAAAAAGAATGTGCAAACTTTTTTTCCCAGAACTTATTCTGAAGTGCTGAAGTTCCTATTTTATGAGTGACAGAAATCTGGAGAGAGTCACAAAATTAACCCTATGCTTGTTTAACTAAAAAAATTATTTCACGTTTGGAAACCAAGAGAAAAGGTAAAAATAAAAATCCCATATATTTTAATTTTACAATTAAATACCTTGAATGAACAAACAACTAAAAAAGAGGAACTGTATGCACAAATATCTAAAACATTTGCTATATGCATTCAATTATAATAAAATTCCTTTTTTTTTTTTTTTGAAAAAAACTTCAACTACTTTACTATCAAAAGTCATTGTACACCCAGTCTCCACTGGCCCCCATCAAGCACCAACCTTTTTTTTTTTTTTTTTTTTTTGAGATGCCTCCTCTCATGTCAGGAATATAGCTAGATGCTGCCTCTGACAAAATGATACTGATGAATGATGCCCCCATTCTTCCATTGTCACAAAGAGGTCCTTCTGCCTGTCTCAGGAGAGGATCACATGACCAAAGCTGGAATCATGTCCTTTCTGGGAAACTTGTATGTTGAGTATAGTAGAAGAGAGAGAGAGAGAGAGAGAGAGAGAGAGAGAGAGAGAGAGAGAGAGAGAAAAGGATGATGTTCTTTCATTTCAGTGGCTGCCAATGGTAACTTACCCAAGATAGTGAATTACCTCTTGCTGTGCTGTTAGATTCTAAATCTGATACTTTCATATTCTAATAGAACCAGTGAACAACTCTCCAATATCCATTTTTAAAATTTCCTTTTTGTTCAAGCCAGAGTCAGTTTCTATTGCTTGTAATCAAGGACTTCAAATGATATATTACCAAGCAATTGTTTCAAATGAACTGGAGTCACAGAGCGAGATAGAAGCCATTAAGCTAATGGATACCTAAGTTCAAGTCTACAGATAAGGAACAGAAAATCCAAAGCCACAACTAGAATTAAGAGTCTGATTCTGCAAGAGCAGTGATTTCGAAATCTAGTCCATATAGAGTATAGAAAATGGAAATGAACAGAAACAAACACACAAAAAATTTAAGAGTTGTGCATCCAGAGCAAACTAAGCTTGGCAAAGGCAAGGCATGATATTATTCAATTTATTACATAATCCCAAATCTTACAAAGTATAGAAGATGGGTTTTTAAAGTAGGATGCTCCCCAAAGGTATCTCAGATATGGTTTGGAAGTCAATGTCAAGAGAACTCGATGGAGTCTCCTCTAGTTACATTTTGGGTTTATAATACACAATACGTGCTTCTGGAACCAGCCTCTATATCAATTAACAGTCCTTTGGTTACAAACAATACAACACAAATAATACTGTATGCAGAATTAATAACATTCTAAAAACAGGACAAGAATTAGGGCAGTGGCATCTGGGATGCTTATGCACTGTACCTAGTCTCCCAAATGAACCCCCAAATCAGCAGTTTTAAGTGGTTCTCTGTGTCACAGGTCCTCATGATGGACATTATTTCAAGTACTTACTCCATCTTCTCAGCCCTTGTTCATCATACTTCTCCTTCTAACAGCATGTGGCCCCTTTAGCCGCATTTATGTTATGTGATCACATTTTAGGCTAAGTTAAATTGAGAAGGGACCCACACCTGAGACAAGCTGGGCCATCAGATTCAGAAATTTAGAATTTAAACTAGAGAATATGTTATAAATTAGGAATTAAGTGTCCATAAATGTAAAAATATTTGAAGTACTAATCAGATCCTCCTATTTTTGAGACTTATTTTTCCTAACTTCCTCATTTCAGAAACCTGACAGTTAACATTTCCTTTGATCTTATAATAGGCTTCTAATAAACTTCTCCCTTTGACTTAAGTTAGCATGAGTCAGCTTATTTCATGGATACCTGAGAGAAACCTAATCAATATACTCTCTATTAAATCATTGCAAAATCTATTATTGAGTTTTAAGGATCATACATGGTTAGACTAACTTTGGAAGCTACATATATTAGTTTGCTGTCTCTATAAAAAATATCAGGTATGATTAAGCTATAAGAGAAAAGGTTTACTGCTCTGGTTTTCTGGTGAGGGTGCCCCAAGGCAATGGTGGAGAGTGTGTTGTCGAGCAAATGTTTCACTTCATCAGCCAGAAAGTGAAAAGAAAAAGAGGATGGGCTGGGGTGCATAAAAGCTGCTTTTACTAAAAGCACAGACTATTCATTTGGACTTGCAAGTGTCTAATGGGTAACTAAAAGCAGGATAAAAACTTGGCATCTCATCTCCATTTTGCATCTATTTCCTTTGCCCTGTATTTTTCTCTTCTGCAGTCCTTTAAAATTCCAGGAACAAGAGGTCTGAAGATAACATCTTCTAATGAGTCAAAACTAGCTATCAAGCAACGGCAACTTGCTTATCTGCCACCCTTTACCACGTCTAAAGTAATGATCAACCAGAACATAACTTGGCAAAACATATTTCTGGCTCCCTTCCATTATGTGTCGGAGGGTTCATGTTAGTATCCTTAAAGTCAGGGTTCAGGACACTGGTCCCTTAGTCTTCCTAGTATAGCTATACTGATTAAAAATCCTTTCCTGCCTTTCATGATTACTTTGTAAATTGATTTGTTGGGGACAATTGGCCAGACCTGACTCACTGGGACTCTCAGAGTTTAGCTTCTGGCTCAGACTCAATAACAATCTTAGTATATAAAGTGACTCATCATTAACTCCCTGCTAAGCATTTAAGACTCCAAAGGACAGACTCCCAAATTTTAAATAAACAAATAACACATATCATGGTTTGGATGTAAGGTGTTCTCCAAAAACTCATGTGTGAGACAACACAAGAAGATTTAGAGAAAAAAATGACTGGGTTATGACAGTCTTACCCTGACCAGTGAATGAATCCCCTTGTGGGATTAATTGAGAGTTAACTAAAGGCAGGTCGAACGTGTCTGGAGGACATGGGTCCCTGGGGGTGTGCTTTTGGGGTAAATTTTATATCTGTCCAGTAGAGTCTCTCTGCTTTCTGATCATCATATGAGCTGCTCCTCTCTACCACACTCTTCTGCCATGATGTTCTGCCTCACCTTGGGTCCCAAGAAATGGAGCCGGACGTCTATGGACTGAGATCTCTGAAACTGAGAGCCCCCACAAAAACTCTTCCTCATCTAGAGTTTCTCTGGACAGGTTTTTTAGCCCCAGTGATGAAAAAGCTGACTAAAACCACACAGGTATAATATATGTCCTATGATCAGTGTTTTAATTCTAAGGAAAGACAATTTAAGGATTATCAACCTGCCCCTACTGCTAACAGTAATTTTTTTTTAAAGAGAGAGAGAGAGAGAGAGAGAGAGAGAGAGAGAGAGAGAGAGAGAGAGAATCTTTTGTGTATATAAACACAACACAATGCCTTTATTTTTATGTGGTGCTGAGAATTGAACCTCGGTCCAGCTCGTGCTAGGCGAGGGCTCTACTGCTGAGCCACAATCCCAGCCCAACAGTAATATTTTTTATAGAGATTTCTCTAGACTGTGACTCCTGCAATTGATCACTTGAAGGAAGTAGACCCTAAGACTATATATACACAACCAGTGATAACTGTGGCCTGTGAAATCTTATGCAAGTGGTATCACCACACAAAGCATTCTCAAAGCAGGGTATTTATATTTATTAAAACCATCTTAAGTGTTTGGGGAGAGGAAGAGGTGAGGTCAACAGGTGAATTGACATTCATTTGGGCCCTAATCCATGTGTCAAAGTCTGTTTGCCCAAAGAGAATGACCAGTATTTCTGGGCAACCGTTAAACCTATCCAGTTTACACAGATGCCACAGCACCTGCTGAGTTCACCTGTAGCATTTACCAAAGCCAACCCCTGCCAAAACAGAAATCCCCCTCCTCCTGGCATGCTGAATAAGAGATTGGGATGCATTAAACATTTACTGAGATACTTCAAGATAGTCTCAGGTAACAGGAAATGTTTTGAGATTTATTTGGCATACTTTAAGTGCACATAAGACAGCGGGAGGCACACAGGGAATGTTCCTGAGATTTCTTTTTTCTTTTCAATCAGCCTCCTCTGTGACTTTTACACTATAATTTATTTTTAAAGAGGCATCATAGTTTTCTGAGTGCCATAACAAAATCTAAAATAAATGTTTTTGCCTGGATAAGCACTATTAAAAGGAAAGGATACTGAATTCATTTAAATACATTTGCAAAAGATTGATTTTCTCAAGGGAATGTACATATCCTATTTCTTTAATTATTCTTGAAGTTTTGCCTATCAACTGACAATTTCTTACAGAAAGGAAGCCAAACAGCCTAGGTTTCCTGACAGCAAAGAGTTATAATAATACTAGAATGAAAACCGGTTTGTCACTTTCCTTATCTGTTCTAATGTCTGAGTTACTGGGAGTCAGAAATGTAATAACCCCACGCTCATGAACGCAGTTGCTCAGAATATATTAAACTGAAAGGTAAATTCAATGTCATTTTTCTCCAGTTTTTCAAGTTCAGTTTACTATTCTTAAGATACTAGAATGATGTACAAAATTAGAGTAAAATATGGTCACATTTGCTTTATTTCTTTTTTTGACTACTTCATCACATCTATTATCTATCTATCTATCTACCTATATATATATATCTATATATATATCTATCTATCCATACATACATACATCCTGAGAATTGAACCCAGGGGTGCTTTACCACTCAGTTACATCCAAAACCTTTTTTTTTTTTGAGATAATATTCTCGCTAAAGTTGCTAAGGTGGGCCTTGAAAATGTGATCCTTCTGGCTCAACTTCCTGAGCCAGTAGGATTACAGGCATGTACCACTTTGCTCAGCTGCCTGTATCCTTTTTACAGATGAGTTTTCTTCCACAGGAGTTTCCACCTAGCCACAAAACTACTTAGCATTAGGATGATCAATCTTTTACTGAGAGAACTGGGTAGTTCAAACAGCCTTATCTCCTTGGCTTTGGCCACTGCTATAGAGTGTCACTGTGGAAAATTGGTCCTGATCAGTCCAGTTACTGTTCTTCCACTGCACCGAATGGTCTTACTTCACTGGGCCATTATGTCTGACAACAGGGCTTATAAGCAATGCACAAGCATCAGAACAAGTATTTCCCAACCCTGTACTATGGGTAAGTCAGCAAGCCAAAAATATCCCTTCTGTCTTAGCACAGTGCCTCTTTTGGAACACAGTTTATTTTTTTGTCATTGATCATGATTCCTGGACCTTGTCTTCCCCCAAAAGAAATTATTTCTTTTGCAAAGTAGTAATGTTTGCACAACATTTATACTTATCGCCACTGAATAGTACACCTAAAACTGGTAAATTTTATGGCACACATATTTTACCACATAAAAAAGTAATTATCTCTTATTTTTTCCTAGGTGGCACAGGGTCTTCCTTCCCACAGACCCCTGACATTCTTTTCCCCCCTCAATACATTTACCATCTCCATATCTTTGCGCACCAAAGGCAAGGGCTTCTTGTGCTGATCTCAGTTATACAAAATAAAATTGTCCCTTTATACCCATTCCCTTCTCTTTCTACAGTTGAAATGTGATTTCTCTCATCTTGAATTTCTGTAGACTTATGATGCACTTGAAACCAGTCAAATGTAGCAGATATTGTGCTGAGCAAATTCTGAGGGTAGATAACTATAGCCATTCATCTCTCTTACCTGCTCAAACAATACATTGGATCTCTGAACTGAAAAGTTAACAGTCCAACTATCCTGAGACCACCAAGATAGAAGGAAGTCCAAAGTAGGACACACACACAAAAACAAGTGGAGAAGCCCTAAGACTACATGAAGAGAGTTGAGGCCCTTAGCTGCTCTTGTTCAGTCACTGTGTGATTGCAACTGGATGAGACCCTGAGACAGATCTACACAGAAGAACCCTTCCAAAATTGCAGATTCATTGAAACCATGAGAGGTTATAAAATTATTGCTATCTCTTCTGGGTCTCTAAATTTTTATGCAAAAACAGACACCTGAAACTGAATTTGGTACCTGAAAGTGGGGATTGGGCAAAAGCTCCAACAGCCTTGTGGAGAAAAGCCTAAGGGGCCCAAAGAAAAATTTTAGCAGAATCTTAAATGCTTCAAAGAAGCTGTCAGTGAAAAGTTGGAGGAAAGGGAGGAAAATATTGTTAGAAGGCTAAGGGAAAGAATTCCTTTTATGCAGGGACAGAGTTCAGCAGGGCTGTCATCTGAAGTAAGTGAAAATGTGTCTGAGGAACATGGTGACCTATCTAAGGAGACTTCTAGGCAGAGTGTTGAGAGCGCTGACTGATTCCTTCTAGCCACCTATCATAAAATGAAAAGAAAGAGAAGACTGAAAAATTTAAGACATTATTTAAGTTTTTAATTGAATTTATATAACTTAAAAAAAAACAGAAATAGACTTTTCAGCTAGCAAAAGCTTCCAAAATAAAAATGTGTCTCATGACAAAGATCAAATTACAAAATGTGACTGTGGGATTCTCAGGAAGACTTAAAGCAGAGCTTGAAAGTATCTTTCAGACATATAAAAAGGATTCAAATATTTTAGGGACATGCCTCATGTTCCAGAATCTTAAAGCCATTGTCTCTCAGCATGCTCACATGTAAACCCAATGTAGAGAATGGCTTATTTTAAAGCAATCTGTGGGCATGGCTTTTGTCTAATAAGATAGAGTATCAGTTAAGGCACAAAAAGACTACAATTTTTTTAAGGAATTGTCAGAAAAATTTCAAAATTGAAAGAGGCCCTGGGACTCTCAAACTTCCAAAGACAGAAGGGAGGATAAGGAAACTAATCCATTGCCAACATGAGAGATCTTTATTGGAAAAGACAGATGACTTAGAAGGTAGAAACAAGAGCTCAGGTAAAGGAGCAAAGGCACAAAGAACAACTCCCTGAAAGTAGTAGTCAAATCTAATCCAAGAACGAATCCTGGTTACACTCCAGAATTACTACAGATTGTGGACCTCCCTTTGCTTCCTGTTTTGAGTGGCCAGTCAACTGTGGTGATTGTACAATTGTTTCACCATGGTACATTGGTTGTGCATGAGGCAGAAAGGAAGCCTTTGAGTTCACAGGTCTTTGGGTGCAGACCAGTACTCCAGAAGGCAGATCCAGCTACCTGAGATTAGAAGGCCTGATTTAAATGATGACATCCTGCCTTTGAACCCAAAGCAAATTCTAAAGTAGAGCAAGAATTGTGGTAGGTCTTTGTAGGGGGCCAGTGTATTTTGCATGTATGTGGGATCAATGGAGGTTATAGGGCACTCTGTAACATCTGCAGAGGGACAATGCACTTTTGGGGGATTTGTTACACAGGAAAAAATACCAGCCTTCCTAATCTCAGCAATGCTACTAATAACATAAGTCCTGTATTTTGTTACTTCATAAACAAAGCATCAGAGGATACTTTATGAATATAAACTGAATCTTACCACCACTACCCCTTCCCTTCTTGCACAAGTCACTGTTGTCTTTCATCTGGCTCCTTCAGGAATCTCCTATTTGTTCTCCAACTTCCACTCGTTTCTTGAAAATTTTCTTCAGACATCTGACAGAGTAACTGTTTGCAGTGTAAATTATAGTGCTTAATTCTCCTGCTAAAACCCTTTCATACAGATATAAACAAATGATTGAATAAATAAATAAATTCTAAGAGTGGCAGACAAATACCCTAGGTGAAAGAGTTCCAAATACTTTATGTAGCTATTACCCATTTAAGGGAGGTAGAGCATAAGTCCTTATACTTCAAGTGTGGTATATACATAGCAACTTTCTTCCAAAGAGTTAAGTGTAAAAAGTGGGGGAAATGTTAACTTGATGGTTTAGTAACTTGACAAACACTATTTTAATTGGGTAATCAAAATCAACACCAAAATTGATGTCATGTTTATAATGTGCCCTTGATATGATATAATATAAATAGAATTTCACCTGTGTAGTCTTCCTTCCAAAATTTCACACCTCCATCACCAGACAAACCACAAATTGAGGAGCATTCTACAAAATTCCTGACGAGTATGCCTCAAAACTCTCAAAGTCATCAAAAATAAGACAAGGCTAAGAAATTGGCACAGCTAAAGAGGAGCCTAAGGAAATATAACAAGTAAAGATAAGGTGGCATTTGGATAGGATCCAGGAGCAGTAAAAGGACATTAGGAAGAAACTAATAAACTGTAAATGAAAGAGAATTTAGTTCATGATGTGTCAGTTTTTTAAATTAGTTGCAAAAAATTCATATACTAATCAATGTCAATGACAGTGGAAATTGAGTATGAGTCTGGGCATCCTCTGTATCATCTTTCTAATTTTTCTGTAAATTTAACATATTCTAAAACAAGGATTTTATATTTTTAAAAAAGGAATTGAGGAAGGAGTGGCATCACAGAATAGCTATGCCAGTCTTAACCTACCTATCATGGAATTTCTTCTGAGTCATGCATTTCCTATGTTGTTAAATTACTCCTGTGTTGTTCTAATTCTCACTGTTAGCTAAGGCAATGATAAATGAGCATACTAGGTCTCAGAGGTGTGAGAGAAGAATGGTAAGACGGAGAAAAGGAAAAATTGTAGAAAGGACAAATCTTTCAGAAGAAGCATCATTACCTTAGGTACGCAGATTATAATGCCTTAATTTTGAGAGAAGCTACATTTTAAAAACTGAAAGGATTATTCATTTTCTGCAGTTGAAGAAAAATTTCTAATTGTTGTTGTGGGTTGTACCCCCATGGGAAAAATGTGATTTAAAACATGGAAATTAGAATCTAGAGATATTTTGAGGTAGCAAATAGAGATTGGCAGGAAAAAAAGAGAAGAAAACAAAGCTGAGAGAGTAATTGAGAAAAAATTGTTTGGGATTTGGTAATGGAAGGAAGATAATTGGACAAAAAGTTCTTGTCACCGTAGTTAAGAATACCAGGTGTTACCTCTGACCTTCACAGAATTGTCCTCATTTGTCAAGTTTGAAGCTTTTACCATCTGCAGAGCAAGGAGGTGATAAATCCAGCTGACCCTTGTTTGTCTTTGAGATCTTGTTTATCCCTGACCAGCAGCCAGAGTTCACGAGTGAATGTCTCATGAGACTCCCCTGAAAGGGTCTGGGTCTCTCCTGTTGATGATTTGGAAGGTTCAAGCAAGGTCAAATATGCACATCCAAATCATCAATTAAAGGGGCAAAGAACTGAACTTAGGTTAGAAACCTAGATGCCTGTATCTCAGGGGAAATAAAACCAGCAAAATAAAAACTCAATGAGATCAGAAATAGAAAAGCAGAATAGGCTAACCAAGGTGAGCCCGGGCAACTCAGGAGTGAGGGTATGGTAGAGCAAGGGGGAGATTGTGATTTTGATTCTAAAAGCTATTAAGAAGGAACACTGAAAACCAGAGCACTGCAAAGGGGAGTTGTATTTGTTTGCTTCCAATTATACCTCACCCTTCAGCAGTCTGAGGAAGTCAAGACCCCCATCATTTTTACAGGGTTTTAATGGCGTGGAAATGGAGGGGTAATTGTGGTCCCAAATTTTGACACTCAAGGAATAGAGGAGTTCTAGAGAAAAACTTCACATTGTACTTACTTTCTAGAGATCCCCATGTCTCATTTTATAAATTAAAAACTTAGCATGATATATTTAATTGTAATTTCTTCCTTGGCCTATGTAAAGTTCAATCTGAAACAATTTCAGAGTGTTTCATTTTAATGACTGAAATGTGTATTCAATTCCTATAAAAATCCAAAGCTCCATTCCAAATGCAGTTGACATTCTCCAGCACATCATTTAAATTTCTCTTAGTAATTTTCTGCCTTCTGTGAGACAGTGATATTACATCGCCTCAAGGCATTTTGCATATTTTGTGGATTTTAACATTTAAAGTCCTGGTGGTTTTTACACTCTCATTATGCCCCTGTTCATGTCCCATAGTTTCCTCTACTCTTCTCTAGGAACAATGAGAAAGTTTAAATAATCTGCATGATTTTCAATAGGAATTTCTTTGAGATGGGGACAAGTGAGTATTGGAAGCAGAAGTAGAAATGAAGATATCAGGAGTCAAGAAAGCAATTGGTTTTGAAGGTCATGAGGATAACATAATAGAAGTTTTCTACCTACTATGTGAAGTCCACAAAGTAAAATGGAAGTTGAGGTCTAAAAATCACTTTCATTAAAAAAAAAATTCTAAAGCACTATATTATTTGAAATCTTTTAGATAAAGCAATAGGAAAGTTAGCCAATCCCAAAAAACCAAATGCTGAATGTTTTCTTTGCCATAAGGAGGCTGATTCATAGTGTGATAGGGAGAGGGAGCCTGGGAGGAATAGATGAACTCTAGATACAGCAAAGGGGTTAGAGAGGAAGGGAGGGGGCATGGGGTTATAATTGATAGTGGGATGTGATGATCATTATTATTCAAAGTACATGTATAAAGACACAAAATGGTTTGAATATACTTTGTATACAATCAGAGATATGAAAAATTGTGCTCTATATGTGTAACAAGATTTGTAATGCATTCTGCTGTCATATAAAAATAAAAATAAAAAAACTAGTTAGCATGGGAAAAAAACAATAGGAAAGGTATGGAGAAAAAAGTGATAAAGAATTCTAAGTCTCTGACTTTCCAAAGGTGAGCTCTGAGGAATGGAGAATATATACTAGAATGAATGAAGAAGATAATAGGAAAATCTTATCCAAAGGCTGTGATAAAAACTTCACACTATGTCTGGTACATTTTTTTTAGAGAGTTCCATTCCAATGCAATAGTTTAAAAAGGAAGGGCTGCCTTATGTCTATTCTTATTATTATATATGTAGCATGTATTGCTTAAACATTTCATGTCAAATATCTAGACAATGACATGTATTCCTAGGAAGTTTTAAATTTTAAATAACAATATTCTGTATAAGTATTTTCATTTTTACTTCTTACCTGTTATTTGTTATTATCCATCTTCATTCTTTGGTCTAGATACTTTTAATTTACCCATTCTTTCCAACAAATACTTAACTGAGAAATACTAGATGCTGAATTAACAATGCAGACAAATTCTTTAACACACTCCATATCAAGAGCTAGGTTCTGTTTCCACTTATAGTGGGTATAGGTGGGCCTTGCAAGAGCTCTGTACTGTTAGAATAATTGACCAAGCAGAATACTTTTCCTTTCCTTTCCTCTCCTCTTCTTTTATTTTGTCAGGTTTTAGGAGACTAGGAGCTTCTATATTCTCTTGTTTGAAATCCTTGCTCTGGAGGAAACCAGCCAGTACCTGAGATGATCAACGACCCTGAGTCCACCATGGCATGAAAAAGCCCATGGTAACCACCTGCAGAGGCAATGAGATGGCCAGGTACTCCTGGTGACAGGCATGTGGATGAAGCTTTCTGATGGCTCTAGACAAAGGTTATCTGACTGCAACTGTATAAGTGATCCTAAGAAAGAACCAACCAATGAGACAATGAACAACAGGAGGGAAAAAAAAGTACACTGTTATTTTAAATTACTAAGTTTTGGGGTGGATTGTTATGTAGGGACAGCCAGAACAAAGCCAGTGCAAGGCAGTTACCTAGAAATATAAAACAGGAGACCCCCCTCCAAGGAAAGTAGAAAAGAGTTTTGACTAATGTTATGAAAAGTATTTTAAAAGTGATGTGAGTAAGTCTATGGAACATAAAGATATAAAGGATTAATGATCATTTAAGTCAGATTTTAACCCACATCTGGCTTATTCTAAAACTTGTTCCCTTTCTATTATCATTGCTTTTTCAAAAGCAATAATATTTGACTTAAACAAAAATTAACACACATTTAACTTTATTAGGGTTCTAAAATATAGCAAGTAAAAATAAAAATTATTCATTTTTTATCTGAAACTCACATTTAAATAGGTCTCTTGTTTTATCTGGAAGACCTATGCCTTATGTCTTCCTAGCTATTAAACCTAAAATAATTTTTGCTTTTTCTCTAACTAGTGAAAATTAGGGAGCTCACCCTTTGACATTGATGCCTTCATTATTATTATTTTTTTAATGAAATCTAATTTAGAGGGATAATGTTTTTGTACAAGACAGACTTACTGATTATTTTCCAAACAGATTAAGAGTGCTTCTTGGAGAAAAGGATCTTTCACTCACATTTGTGTCTCCCAGCAACATGCATAACATATATGGGACACTTTTAGTATTAGCTCTTCATCACTATGACCAAAATACCTGATATCAAGTTAAAAGAGGTAAGATATTTTGACTCATGGTTTTAGTCCATGGTTGGCTATCTCCATTGCTTTGTGTCTGAGATGAGGCAGAACAGAATGGTGGAAAGGTCTGGTGGAGTAAAGTTGCTGGGAAGCAGGGGGAATGGAGGAGGAGGAGGAAGAAATGAAGACAAGAACAAGATTTACCCTTCAAGGGCACACTCCTAGTGACCTGCTTTCTCCATCTAGGCCTGACCACCTACAGTTTCTACCACTTATCAATAGTGCCATCAAATATGAATTCCTCCATGGATTAATCCATTGATGGGATCAGAGCCCTCATGGGTCATCTCTTCCAAATTGCCTTCTCTGAGCACTGCGGCACTAAGGACTAATCCTTCAACATATGAGACTTTGGGGTATAGCCCTGATCCAAACCATAAAAGGCATGTAAAAAATACTTGTGGAATGAAGACAGCAGTCAAGTATTCTTGACTGTTTTCCAATGGGATGACTGTGCAATGGGCAAATGTTTAGCAGGTGGAGTTTGCAACTATTTGTTAACTTCATGTAGTTGTTTGGTGACTTAGAAATTAGGTAAACACATTGACCATTTTCTTACTTGTGTTGCAGTTCTAAATAGACAGAATAGACTGATACTAGCATATCAGTAATGTTACATACTATGGACCAAAATCCAATTCAAAGCTATATTAAAGCAAGAAAATTTTTATCATCATCATCTTCATCATCAAAATCACCACCATCACAACCACCATTGTGTTACACCTGTTGGCATTCTGTATTACCTTTAGAATTACATTTAATGATAAAATCATACAACTGTGTAAATCTTTGGGGGAAGCAAGGGAAGCCCTGGTTAAGGTTTAGCCACAGGGAAAGGCAATAGAAGCTAGAGAATAAAATTATCACAAGATGCAGGAGCAGTGGAGTGACATGAGAAAAAAGGAAAGAAAACAATTATTCTACTTTGCGGGGAGATGCTGAGGATTGAACTCAGGGGCACTCAACCACTGAGCAACACCCCCCGCCCTATTTTGTATTTTATTTTGAAAAAGGGTCTCACTGAGTTGCTTAGTGCCTTGCTTTTGCTGAGGGTGGGTTTAAACTCCCGATTCTCTGTCTCAGCCTTCTGAGACACTGGGATTACAGGCGTGCACCACTGTACCTAGTGCAGGAAATCATTATTTAATCTATGAGCTGGAAATACTGGAAGAAGAGCTGTCCCAGAATAGACAATCACTCTGGAAAATTATGTTAGCTTTTTGTTGCTATGAGCAAAACATCTGATAAGAACAACTTGGAAGAAGAAAGGTTTATTTTGTCTCAAGGACTCAATCTACGGTCAGATGTCTCTCCCTGCTCATCTCATGGCAGTAGTGAAGCAGGAAGAAAGATGAGGGGAGGGTCCAGAGAGATGACAGGCCTTTCCAGGACATGCCCCTAGTGACCTATTTTACTCAACTAAGTCCCACCTCCCAGGAATCCCGATTAATCCACTATTGAGCTTAGAACATTGATGACCCAATCACTTCCCCAAATCTGCACCTTAGAACACACCATAATGGGAAGCAAATGCCGCTAAAGGCCAGTAGCCCTGATGACCGATGGCCCTGGTCAACTTGCACATGGCACTTTCTAGAAAGTCTCTCTGAAGGGGTTATGACCATCTAACCAGGCTGAGAATCTGCACTATCCACCATCCAAATGGCAGGGAAGTAGATTAATCCAATCAAAGCTCTCTGAATTTGATCATTAATGGTGGCAATTATTTAATATAGGCAATCTCTTAATCTTATATAACCTTAGACAACTTTCTTAACATCTCTGGGTTCCCATTTTCTCACCTGTAAAATAGGGTTAACAATCTAAGGTACTCAAGAAATGCTTGCAATTAATTTTACTTATTTTCACTATAGATATATTGTATAAAAAGTGCTTCATTAATCAAATAAAGTACTTTTATATATTAATAAAATAATAGTGCTTTCAAAGTAAAGGAATCTACAGTCTGTGGAACCCAAAGCAGTTTTAGTCTTAAACCTCCCTGACAACATAGTGAGGGAATGAGAGGGGGGTTCTCTTTAAGGGTCCATGTATCCTGGACAGTATGAGGTAATAAGCTTTCCAGCTCTCTCCTCTATTTCAGACACCAATTTGCAGGCCTAGTGTTCTTAGCAGATTGCCAGAGCACCTCAGAAAACTGACAATATGGTGGGTACAGAGCATTCTCTAACTCACAGCACACACTTGGGCATCAGTGCAAACAGGACTGGCTATTCTCGATGGTGCTAAACACAAACAGATTTCTGGACATGTATAGGGTAAATATGTCCCTAATGAGGGCAGGTATATGAAATTTTTGCTTTATATACCCTTACACAATCACACAGGCACAAGAGGAAATAGCTCAAATATTTATCCTGCAAGAAGGAGATACTTTGGGGTGAAGAGCAAAAAGATAAGGATTGCTGGTAAAGAAAAAAAGAATAGTATGTATTCTCCTGTGGGCCACTGATACAATGCCTCCTGAGTTTCCATTCTGATGAGGAAAAAAAGCACTACAACTCCAAAATCTCCTTTCTTGGATTATATCCATTTTTCCCCTTAAGTTCCAGAAGCTAAAAATAAATTATTTTTCTTTATTTGTTCTTGTAGTATTGTGTGTTTTAAGTTTTTGGCAACTCTGGCATATGGCTGAAATTAGGAATTTGCTAATAGAAAAGCAAGTATATACATTTCATTTTTTAAAATAGAAAATGTTTCTTACCCTTTGCTAAAATTCCAAAGCATCTCTTGGGGAAAATGCAAAACTAAAAGAACAAAAAATAATTCTGCATGTGTTCATTTCATCCTCTTGATGAGTCATCTTATTTTCATTTTGCTGACTCTTTCCATGAGTGTTGTGATCCTAAGGCAACTAACCATTTAATGTTTTGTGGCTTAAAGCACATTTACAGCTGTTTATTTTCTTCTTTGTTCCCATCAGTTCTTGATACAAACACACTTATTACAATTCATAAAATGACAGTATGCTTGTCTCTTTTCAATACTTTCAGGAATATATTTAGGGATATGTTTGTGAGCAGCAAAACAATGTCAACACATTTATCCATCTGTCTTTCCACTAAATCGTAGATCAGCTCAGACTATTTGATGTATACAGTGGGTTTTAAGTGCTGTCCACCACATTTCTCAAAATGGGTTATAACAAAAGCTATGCACATAAGTTAATGATACTTTGTTTATAGAGAGGAAAATCTACACATTTTGGAATATTTTAATTCTGTGTTGATTCTCCCATGACAGAAATGTAATCTTTGAAGATTATGGCTAGCAGTTTCTTCTTTAAACAAGCAAAATAATAAAACCCTCCTTATAACAGAGAAGCCCTTGAATGTTTTTCTCAGAAAAAAAAATGAATAAGAACTCATCAAATACGACTTCTATGTCCATTTTTGTCTATGGTAATGTAGTTTAGTTTAGGACAGACTAATTCCTCCGCTGAGAACAACTAGAAGAGCCTCAATTAAATAAATAAATACTATTTTTTGATGGTTTTGGGAAATTGCTCAGGCACAAAGAACTGGGTGCATTTGCCAATTATTTGAGTAAAATGAGAGAACCACTGGGAAGTGGCAGAGAATCTAAATAAGTTTTTCAAATATCAAGGTGCTAGAAAGACAAAACTTGGGGAATTCAGGACTGCTAAGCAAAAAACAACTTATTAGCAGATGAATTTTAAATTGTGTTGAATACTTTATCCATGAAACAAAGATTAATATGAAAAAGACTGACAGTATCATGCACCACCGAGCTTACAGACCGACTGAAACTCTCCTCCACTGCTCAGGAGACTTGTATGACTTATAGTCACTGTAAACATGTGTTCAGCTTTCAACATCTACTAACAGTAAACATGTATATTCCATGCCCAGATGCCATGTGGCACTGATTTTATTTTAATTAATTTTTTTTTGTTGATGCAATATAATTATACATAATAGTGGGATTCATTGTTGAATACTCATACAGGCATATATAGCAATATCATTTGCTTGCTTTCTCCAGTTCCTCCCCTTTTCCTCTCTGCCTCCTTCCCCTCTGCCCTCCCCTGTCTCCTTTCTCTTCTACTGATCTCCTTTAGATTTTCATGAGATCCTCCCTCCTTTTTCCCCCTCTAGTGTTCACATATGAGGAAAAACAACAACATAGAACCCTTGACTTTTAGACTCTGACTTATTTCACTTAACAAGTTCCATCCATTTTCCTGAAAATGGCATAATTTAATCCTTCTTTATGGCTAAATAAAATTCTATTGTGTATAGATTCATTTCTTTATCTATTCATTTGCTGATGGACACCTTGGCTGGTTTCACTGTTTGGCTACTGGGAATTGTGCTGCTATGAGCATGGGTATGCTTGTGTTGCTAGAGTATGCTGGAAACATTATTTTTAAGAGGAAAAACAGGACATAGCCCAAATGGTCAACACAGTACGATGGATAAATCTTGTCATGTTCATACAATAAATACTGTGCAGTAATGAGGATGGATAAACTATTTCTAGGTGCAATA
The DNA here is from genome assembly GCF_048772815.1 of Callospermophilus lateralis. NCBI lineage: Eukaryota > Metazoa > Chordata > Mammalia > Rodentia > Sciuridae > Callospermophilus > Callospermophilus lateralis. Next base: position 38,014,102 of record NC_135310.1, on the reverse strand, counting down.
GCACAGCTTAATCTCACAAATCTTATGTTGATTGAAAGAAAACAGACACAGAAAAGATTTTCCTGCTTGATTCTATTTATATAAAACTTAAAACAGGTGATAGTAATCTATGCTTTTAAAAATAAAAATTATGACTACATTGGAGTTGATAGTGAACCAAGTGGTCATGAAGGAAGTTCTGAGATTCTGTCAACATTATATTATTTGTTCAGGTTTCTGGTTATATGATATTTTCTCTTTAGGAACACTTATTGGGGTTGTACCTTTATGACTTGCTCATACCTGTGTGTAGGCTATATTTTAATAAATAATCACTTTAAAAAAGAACTTGTGCAATACTTTCAGTTTTTACCTATAGTAACCCTACCAGACTTTCCAAGTGAAGAAGAACAAAGTAACAACCCATCCTGGTTCTGAGAAGTGAAGAAAAAAAAATGTAGCCATTGGAAAACACTTAGAACATTCTAAAAACACTGACTAAAGCCTTATTCCAACTCCAAGGAGGGGAGCTCACCCATCTCCAGGTCCCTATAGCCCTTATGTCTCACTGAAGGTTGGGGTGAGGTGAAGGAGAAAGCTAAGGAATACTTGCAAAGGCCAAAGGCCAGAGACAGAGGCTAAGAAGTCGAGATTTAATCAGAAGACTAGAAATCACTCCCCCTCCTTCAAGCCTTACACCACACCTGTAGGTTCTAGTATAGTAGCAATAGGTTACAGCTGAAAGGGTGGCTGTGTTCAGATTCTATTGAAGAAACAGTTTCTGGGAAAGCCCCACATGACAAGGAGACAAAAATCAGGGCACTAGAGGAATCTGAAGCCAATGGCACCTCCAGCTATAGCGAACATTGAGTACAGCTCAAGTCCTGGCCTGATTAATATATCTCATACTATAAATGTATTTCTCTTGATTCTTATTACCTCACATCTGTCTTTCAACAATGACAGCAAATCACAAGCATGCTAAAAAGGCAAGAAAACATTCTCCAAGGTAGACCCATATATAATTTTTGCATATAGTAAAAACTGTCTCCTGAAAAACTGAATCAATCTACTTATTTTAAGGTAATTTTCCTACCTTAGCTATAAGGCTTAGTTACCTATTCAAGTTAAAATGGTAACAAACCTTTTAGAGATAGCACTGCTAAATTTAACACATTTTCTGTTAACATGCTAAATCCTGGCATCTCTGTTCAAATGTCACTTCATCAGTGAGTCCTTCCATCCCTAAAAATAGCAGCACTTCTCCAAACTCCTCATCTATCCTTGATGCTTTATTTTTCTCCATTGCACATACCTTTTCTGATATATTACTTCTTAATTGATTGTTTATTAGTTGTTTTTCTCAATAAAATATGAGTTTTATGGGAGCTATCTGTTTTGTTCCTTACCGTTTCCAAAGTGCCTACAAAATTTAAGTGTTTTGTTACTATATGTTAAATAAATGAATAAGTTCATATATACATACACCAATACTTATGTATAAATACATGAACCACATTGTGTAATGCTGGTTAATTTTTACTATGCATTAAAAACTCTGCTAAATGGCTTTGAGTTTTGCATAGATTATCTTAAGCTTCACAGCAGCTTTTAAAGTAGGTTCCATTAGTGTTCCTTTTTTTTTTGAAAATGAGAAAAAAAGAACAAAGAGATTAAGTAAAGTATCCAACGTTCCCCATAGATAAATTGGGCTTTTCCTGATCACTTATATTTTGGCTAAATTACAAACATTGTGAGTTATAAATGATAGGAGCTCAGTCAAAAACAGAGCCAATTTACACATCTGGGTAAGACTTTTTAGAGCGCAAATGAAACAATCCTACTAGCAGTAGATCATTACCCACATTCAAAATATATAAAGAGAAGATGTTTAAGTCAGCTGACCTGCCATAACAAATGCAGAGGATGAAAAGTTTATTTGGGGCTCATAGAAGTCTCAGTCCATTTCTCAGGGTTAGAGGTGTCATCTGGACGTAATGGAGGAAGAGTGTAGCATAGGGAAGTGCTCAGAGGATGATCATGAAGCAGAGAGAGACTCTACTTACTAGATACATAACATGTACCACAAAGGCAAGCCCTCAGGGATCCACCTCCTCTAGCCATGCCCTACCCACCTTCAGTTAAAACTCAGTTAATCCTATCTAAGGCTCTCATAACCCAATCATTTGTTCTCTAAATCTTCTTCAGTTGTCTTATACATGAGATTTGGGGGCAGTCTTTTCAAGCAGTCATTAATAAACACATGGAACATGTTATTCCCTTTTCTTTCCTTATTTCCTCAAAGGCTATGCTGACCAAGAGAACAATCCTGAGATGACTATTTCACTCCCACACTTGGTGAGCTTCAGAAACTCACATACCCTTCTTATTTTAGTGCCCCAAGGTGAGATGTGGTAAGAGAATTCTCAGTAGATTAGTCTTCTGGGAATTATACAGGAACATAGAACAAGACATCTTTCTCTCTTCTGTATAATGATGGGATTAAATTGGCAGCAAAAATAACACCTGATGGCAGGGCCTCAAGAGAAGGTACCATATATAGCCACCATTCCACCAATCATGGCAGAATGAGAATTTATTCTTATTAAACATTCCCACTTATTAAGATGGATTTCTGGGCTAGCAGGTTAATAGGTACAGAACATGGGATACACCCATCAAATGTAACATCTGAGTTGGGCACATTCAGAAGGAGGTCAGAAAGAACATCATCCATATCAGGAAACTGTGCAGTACAGAAGGCCCCAAAAGTTCTCCAATGAACTAGATTCTAACTTGAATTTGTGTGTATATTTCAAAGGAGGTACCAACAAAACCTATCTTCCAGTTGTATCCAAGAGAAAATAAAACTGCAAGACCAAAATGTAAAAATTAAATGCATAAAAACTTCACACACTTTTTTTTTTCTAATTCACTCTCTCCTTCACTATGCTATGTCAGGTAAGAAGGAGGAAGGGTGAATGAATGGTCCTCTCCACTAGTACAAGACCATGAATCCCACAGTCAGCACAAGTTGAGATAAGAAAGGATTTTAACTTGATTATGATTTGCATCATGTTGTAGTCTGGTTTGGAATATATGCAGTTATTTCAAATTACTTTCTCTAATTGAAAGTTATCAGAAATGTATGGGCTTTGTTTGTCCTAGATATCATCAAGGGATGAAGAAAGCATGATCAAACAGAATTTGTTGAAAGAAATGATGGAGAAAAATTGAACTTTTTTTTGCTTATACCCCAGCAAGATAGGATTATTCTAAGCAAATTATAGTGATAATGCAGATTCCGTTTTGAGCCTTAATATGTAAGAAAAGAAAGTATTAGAAATGAATACAAAAATAATCCTCATGATTTCTAAAATTCACTTAAATATTATAAAATCTAAGCAGAGAATCCTGGTTTTCTATTTTTTTTCTGCCAATTTAATCCCAGCATTTTCCAGAAGAGAGAAAGATGTCTGTTTCTATGTCTGGTACCAAGAATCCAGATTGTGGTGTTAGTCCTGGCATAAATGAGCTATTTTTGACAGAGTTCCACATTTACACAGTCAACCATTTGCATCTGCTCCAATGGCCATATGTAATCTGAAATATGCATTAAATAATACTCAATAGAGAAAATACAATTAACAGAAAATCCATCTGCTAAGAGACCATCAGATCCTCAAGACTAGGTATTAAAACATCCCTTTAGGTGACAAAAAATAGCAATCGCTGTTTGAGTTATGCCAGTCGTTATACGAAGCACTTTACTTATTTAATTATCATGGCCAACCTGTGAGGTAGGTATATTATCATTACCAATTTACAAATGAGGAACTTGAGGCATAGAACACATTAAGAAATTTGTCTGTAACCAGCTAGAAGGCGGCAGACAGGACTTGAACTCAAGCAGCCTATGTTCAGCTTAATATTTATGTAAAGGATATGTCTCATGTGGCAAAACTGAACCAGCCAAAATTCTTCAAAAGCAGTTAAGATGAAATTATAAGAGAGTTGCTCCCCTGTGTTTCCTTAAGAACCCAGAACTCTAATGCCAGAGGTGTCAGTTTTGAAAAATTTCCTCTGCCCAAAGTTGATTATAGCATTATTATTAAATTCTCAGTGCCTATCTCTTTTGGGTCTTCAAACCCAGTATGGTGGGCAGGGATTTCTTTAAAGTCAAATTTAGCTGGAGGGGAAATATTAATCATTAAAGGTGGATTGGCCCCAAAGGCTTAGTGTTTCTGTTCTTTTATCTTTGCACTTACTTCTTGTAATACAAATATTACAAGAGTACATATTTCTGCATACTTTTTTTTTTCTTTTCTAGAAACCTGAATGCATATTGACTTCATGTGTTCATTATTACCTCAGTTGAGATGAGTGTTAAAATCTTCAGAATGATTGCATGAATTCCTTTAGCTGCTAGGAGTGTTACTGCCAATGGCTTCAGGTCGAGTTTATCTCAAGGAGTTGTCTTTGGCTGAAAGAAATTGACTCAGTCAAGATTAAGAAATTTATTTGAGTGCAGTGAATTTAGTGGGTAGGCAAAGTTATAGCCAAACTATCTTTTCCTCTTTGCTCTTTTGAGATAATTCTGAAGGGCTACCCATGAAATCAGGTGAGGCCTCTGTTGGGACACATCACAGCTCAATTTTATCTTCTGCCCTATTTTTGCCTCCCTCAAACCTCACTTATGGTGTTCCCCAAGAAATGCACTCTCCAACAGATTGTGTGCAAGCTCCAGGGTCTTAGTTCTGTTTTCTGGGGGATCCAATCTGTTAGTTAGATTTTTATGGCTGTGACAAGTACCTGAGAGAATCAGCTCAAAAGGAGGAAAGATTTAATTTGGCTCATGGTTTCAGTCCATGTTTGACTGACTCCATTGTTTTGGGGTTTGTGGGAGGGAGAACATCATGGTGGGGAGCACATGGTAGGGATAAATTACTTATCTCATGGTGGCCTGGAGAGGGGGGGGGGTGGCTGGAGTCAGATTCTAAAGTACCATTTAAGAGTACACCCTGAATGATTTACTTCCTCCAAATACACTGTGATTCCTTAAGTTGTCAACACCTTTTAATAATGCCATCAGCTGGGAACCAAGTCTTAAATATATGAGATTTGGGGGGACATTTAAGATCCAAACCATAATACAAACTAAAAGAGTTGGCAATGGACTTCTCTTAGGAAGCACACTCTGAAATGTGTTTTAGGGCTGGGTATGTGGCTCAGGCGGTAATGTGCTCGCCTGGCATTGTGGGGCCCTGGGTTCGATCTTGAGCACCACATAAAATAAAATAAAGATGTTGTGTCCACCGAAAACTGAAAAATAAATATTAAAAAATTCTCTCTCTCTCTCTCTCAAAAAAAAAAAAGAAAGAAAGAAAGAAAGAAATGTGTTTTGGAAGCTAGAATCCCTGGTGATTGTGAGGCAATAAGACCATCTCTACAGGTAGGTAACCCTCACAGTCCCTAGCATTCATTTTTAGAGCAATTCTCAGAACTTTTACCATTGTTGAGCTGGGACAAAATATGGACAAAAATACAATGCACTGGTGCAATATTATGTGCAATATTATAGGATGTTGAGAGATTTGAGGGAGGTGATAATTATCAAAATAAGAGGATCAGATAATTACTGATGGGATAAATGACTTATTAGCAAAAGACAGGAAAGTTTAAGATGATTAATCATCAACATAAAGTGGTAAATCCAGAGAGTCTCCCTGACATCATATAGAGTCTCCTATTTTCTTTACCTAAAGAGTAGAAAAAGCTGAGGATCAGACCCAAGACTTAATTATAAGAGAACCTGCCCAAAGTAGATTGCTTTCTCAGACCTGGCAACTCTGTCTGTTATGCCAAGTCAGAGCACTAATTGATAAAGAATGGGACCCTGTGACTTGAAATGGGGACATTTGGAACAATTTACTCAAGGATTCTTAAGCCCCAGAATCCTCTGAATTTGTCAGCTAGAGAAGTATCTCATTCCCCACTCTTCATTATTTTTATTCTCCCCTTGCTCAGAGATATGTATAGATTCTGATGTAAGGATTATATTTATGCTCAAGTTGTAACCCCATTTTTTCTGTTGACCACTAAAAAATAATATAATGATAATAAATAACAATTTACAATGTAATCAGGCCAGGATAGTATGGTGCCTACTAAGTGAGGCACCTAGAGTGAAAGTCATCTACTCATAGTACTGAAAAACCTGGCAACAGGTATAGGTAGGAGTTGGGAAAGGATGACTGAGAATGGATCTTGAGCATGCTCCAATAAGAAGGATGTAATGCACAGTTGGGCAAAGATGTGCATATCATTATGGATCTCTCTCCAATGTAAGATTCAATATACTGGCAAGAACTGCAGGAGACAGTGCTATTCCACTGCCAGATTGGCTCCAGGACGTTTGGAAAAAGTGATGGCTCATAGTAAGTAAAATGTAAATATAAAAATTTTCAGCATAAATAGTGGAGGAAATAAAGAGTTTAGAAATGCATTGTTTGAATTGATAATCTATACTAACAACAGATTATGATTTACTCCCCAGTTTCTAGACCTGAACTTATTCTTAGATCTGGAACCCATCAACCAAAGGAGAGCCTGGGTAACTATGAGAAAAGAACCTGCAGTACCATTGCATGTATACAGGTAATAATTTCTCCAGCCTTCTTCCAAAGGGAACAATGACCATTGTTTTCCAGTGACTGTACATTGGAAAAGGGGGAATACTAATACAGAGGACTCTTAAAAATATACTCATTCCTATTCCCAATTAGATTAGGAATATAAGAGGCAGGAGATGTAGTCTTGGCCCAGGTCTCTCCACAATGAGTTCAATTAGTCCATAGACACACCTGTCAGTCATTGTTCTAGTCCCCAAATGTCTGATTCAAATGGATATTTTGGTAGTTGGTTGAATTTGCACATTGGTACCTAGATTTGTGAGGTCAGAGCTATTATAGTAGGGGAAAGCAAAGAGAATTCTCTGAAATTTCCTCACAAGAGAGCGAGAAAAATAATGCTTTCCAACTGTAATAGTCTACTCTTAAATATTGAAGTGTGCAGTTTAAATGTGTGAATTGTCTGATGTTAATCATATCTCAGTTAAACTGATAAAAAGCTTGCAACTTTGGAAAATGGCATATATGTCACCCTTAAATACTGAGAAGATGAAGGAGGGGTGGTCCTGTTTGTGTCTCTATTTAATTCACTAATCTGTGTGGCAATGAACCCAGCATCCATCTTCCACAACTGCTGAGGATAATCAGCTTTTAGCTGAATGCCTTTCCAGGATTAACCCTTAGTTTGCAAAAAAGGCTTCATCATTTAAGTTTCTGCCATTAGCCTCTAGAGAGCCAGCGACCAGTGATTGCTCAATCCTTGGTTGCCTAGGCATGTCCTCTTTGCCTAAATTAGGGCTATCCTGAAGGGCCACCCAGCTCTGTTACATCTGCCTCATGGTTAAATTTCTTCCTCTTCCCCAAATTTCTTTTCTTACCTGCCAGATATGTTGTTCTCAGGGAGCTTTCCCCAGGTATCCCCCTGCACACCGACCTCCATATCAGGGTGGCTTTTTTAGGAAAACCTACCTGCACCATTTTACTACTCTATAAAATAACACTTCTTTTTTTTTTTTTTTCTTTTTTACTTAGACCACTAAAGATGTATATGGATTCATTTTTTTGATGGTGTTCTTCTAAGACAATTAATAGTACTTTTAAACTTACTTGTAAATGATTCCTTCATTTGTCAAAGGCCTAGTTTCAAATCGTGAAAACCTCCTTCTTCCTGCCTTCTTCATAAGACTGTCAGATCCAGGTAGCTGCACACAGAACGTAGGAGATCTGACTTATATGCACCTACTGTTCAGAAGTTCCATAATCTATACCCTTTATTGCTATAGCAATAGTATGAAGAAAAACCTTGCAACAACTTGTTTAAATATGAAACAACTCAGTTTTTACCTTACCAAAGCCACCAATTTCCTGTATCTTTAAGCCTCTCTCTCTCACTTCAAGAACCACAAAACCCTGTCATTAACAAAAGCCAACAGTATTTCTCAGCCTTAATTCAAATTCAAGGTTTCAGTTTCAGTTTTTACCACAAACAGAGCTCCAGAAAAGTGCCTTTTTGGTTACCTGGATAACATTTCATCAACAATAAAAATAAAGTCCCAACTCCTGCCGTGTCAGGTCCTCCACACTTTGTCTTTAAAGCAATCTCCACTGTGCTACAGCTAAACTGGCTGATATACAAATCACTAAGATATCTTGTCCTTTTTTTGTCATGCCCTCCTCTCTCACAACTCTCTCATCCATTACTCAAGCTCCATCTCTTATGTCATCTGTGATACAGTTTTCATGACCAACACAGAAAAAAAAAAAAAAAAAAACTCCATAGCTCAAGGGAGAAAGACCATAATCATTAATGCTGTGTAAAAGATCCTATATTCTGGAGTCTCTTTCCATCTCTAGCTTTATCTGGCACGTTGCTTGTGATTTTCAGCCCCACTAGCATTTTTCTCTTTATAACACCTGTCTTATTCTACTTTGTGCTGCTGTAACAAAATGCTTCAGACTGGGTAATTTATGAAGAACAGATCCTCACATTTCTGGAGCAGAAAAAGTACAAGAGCAAAGTCCTATACCTAGTGAGGGGGCCCCTTTCTCTACTATCATATGCTAGAGAGCAAGAGAGAAAGAGCAAAAACAGACTGACTTTGCTATTTTATAAGGAACCCACTTCCATCATAACAGCATTAATCCATTCTTGAGGGCGGAACACTCACATCCCAATTATTTCTCAAAGGATCAACTTTTGATAGAGTTGAACACGATGGTAATCAAAGCCAGGCTTAGAACAAGGCCGGGGAGAAATCGTGGGTAGAAATAGCCACCAGAATTGAGAAAATCATAAAGTGCAGAAGTCACCTGCAATCTGGGCGGGGCCTGTGCAGCGAATTCACCAGAGAAAATCTAGCAGCCACTGGCAAAACATTCTATCAGCCAGTCACCAAAGACTATGCAGTTTCCTTACACCCGTAGGGGAACACTACCTTCGGCTTCTTCCTTCTAAATTTCCTATTGGCCCCTCTCATTAGTGAGTCCTCATCTGCTGGTAGAAATTCTAGGCAATGAAGTCCCCAGGCTTCTAGATAAGTTTGACAAACATTTTCTATAAAAGGCCAGATAGTATTTTAAGCTTTGCTATTATAGTGTGTGGAGCACTCACAGCCACTGGAATTTGAATCAGATTATGTTTACATGTTACACACTCTTGTTTTTCCCCCCACCCAACCATTTAAAAATATAAAAACCATTCTTGGCTAGTGAGCCATACAAAAACAGGTGGCAGGCTGGTTTGGGCCCAAGGTGGGTTGTTTGCCAACCCTTGTTCTAAACTCTGTGAATCAAGGAGGGTGGAAGTGGCACTGAAATGCCAACAGAAAATCTGTTCCCTCACTAACAAAATCGCTATTATTTTAGCATCTCACTGAGGCCATAGATGTGAGTTCAGGGAGAGGCAGTGGAAAGCAGGTGCAGATGCCCAAGGAGTCTGAACCACCACTCCTGAAATTTACTTGTGAATTGAAATTTACTTGAGCTGCTCAGATTCAGTCTTGCATATTCCATTCACATTTCATAATGCAGCATGAAGCACGCATCCAGCTTGCCTGACTTGGGTCTCATAACAACTCAGTTTTTGATGGTAGCTCCATTCTTACATTCACTTGGTGAGACATATCATTGCCAGCTGTTCCTTTTCTATTAGGGCCAAGTTACTAACTAAAACAACTTCACCAATGGAGAAGAGTAGTTGGCAGAAGTGAAATAGTCTTACTCAAAAAGGATCTGCAGTGTGATGATACTGTTGTTGGCAACACAGTTTATCCTCTTTGGTCACAAATAGTTCAAATACCATTCTGTCTGCTAGATCGTAGGCGTAAATGGCAGGCAAGCTTGTGCAGAGCCTAGTCTTGCTGCAGAAACCCCTCAGGCTCCAAACCTCTCTTAGAACAAGTAGACTTACAGTTTACCTGCTAAATGGACCAGATAGACCCAAATAGAGTATTTGTGTCTCCTAGTTTCAGAGAGATACATGAAGTACTGGGTCTCTTTCTTCTGTGGCCTTTGGAAAGTATGGCTGCTTGTCCCTTGTTAGAGAAGGAACCTAATATTTCCATACCACTGCACCACAAGAAACGTTATAATACCACAGGGCTGTATGCTTTCACATGGTTCCTTTCCCTTCCTTGGTCATGTGTTTGTCTTCCGGAGGCTTCTCATCCATTAACTGCTTCCTGGTAACCTGGTTGAATTGGAATGCTCCGATATGTGGAGTGTCAAGACATTCAAGCTCCCTCTAAAGCCAGAAGCTGCTATTCAAGGTACCTGTATGTATGAATGAGGTAAGGAGTTTGCACCATAATATAAATGAATACACTGCTCCTTCATAAAAACGAACAACAACAACAAAAAAAAAAAAAAAAAACATAAAAAAAAACAAGAAAAAGATATTATCAGCTAAACCAAACAGTGTGCTTAGTTACCTAGTTCTCATTCTGGTGCAAACTTCTTAATTCACTGGGGACAAGTAGAAAACATACACCCGAAACCAATTCACAGGCAACACTTTTAGGATCCCTGCTCTAGTTCAGACCCCAACATGACAGAGATCAGACATAGCTTCGATAAAAGACAGCAAAGTTGTTCTGCTGAAACTCAGGGCAAAGGTGAGGTCTTGTAGGTCATATTACTGATGGAAACTAAAAAGGAAGCATTTGCTAGGTCAGTAGGTTCATATCACATGCCGGAGGCTGATGTGGTTTTGGAAAGATACCAGCCATTGCTTGCCTCAGATTACCAGAGGTCTACTTCCTCCTGGCAGAGAGTCATATATGCTTATCAAATGTATGAGTGACCCAAACCCCTCATGCTATTTGAAGGACTGTGCCTTCAGGCTACTTCTGGAAATAATTTTAGTATATAAGTCAAATTTTATTTAGGAAATAGGTGGCATACTCAAATAGTTAATTGAGGGATTTTTTTTATGACTATTTACAGTGCTACTAGCAAGGTGAGGGGACAAGGAAGGGTTGGTAAAGCAGCCAGGAAATGAAAAAAAAGCTGGAAGTCATCATCATCCTGAAGCCTAAAAAGTCACAAGATATGATATGGCTAAGGCATGAGGAGCTGCCTACCAGAACATTGCGGAGAGATTGCAGCACCTATGAAAAATGTGAATCCACAAAAGAAGTGTATGTCCTCACTTTTCTCCTGCTAATCTCCTGTTGGTACCTTGCTTTGGTCAAATCCAACTCTGATTCAGAGAGCAAGGGAGTCCTAGTAATGTGATCTTAGGAGGCCAGCCTCCATGACACCCAATCAGGTGTCACCCAATTAGAGAAGGGCAGAGATTGGCTCAGAAGAAGCAAAATAGAGAGTAACATGTATTATTAGAAGGTAAGTAGAGAAGGACATTCATTCACCCATGAGAGAAAATTTTGATAAAATAGGTTATATCTTTACAATCAAATATCATATAGCAATTAAAAAATGAACTAGCTTTCTCATGTAAATAAATCTCAAAACATAGTAAGTTAAAAACAGCAAGCAGCAGCAGGATACCCACAGTATAACATTTATGTAACATTTAAAATCCAGTAAAACTATATTTATGGATACATAAATATGTACAAAAAAGATGTTCTGAAAATATCTCTGTTCTACCTTCATCCATCAATTATTGGGCTGAGTGTGTTTAGTTATCTATGGTGTGCATCATGGGTTGAATTGTGTGCTTTTGAAAAGGTATATCAATTCCTAATCTCCACTACCTTAGAATGTGACCTTTTTTTTTGGAAATAGTGTCATTGTAAATATAATTAGGTGTCGTAAAATGTGATCAACTATAGGCTGAAGCCCTTAATCCACTATGATAGGTGTCCCAGGAGGAGAAGCGACACTGGGGCGGCGGGGGGGTGGGTGGGGGGGGTGGAGGCCAGGGAACCATGTGCGTACAGAGGTGGAGGTTGGAGTAATGCAACTGCAAGACAGAAAGACTAGGAAATGCTGGCAAATGCCAGCAGCTAGTAAGAGGCAAGGGAGGATTCTCCCCTCAAGCTTTCAGAGGGAGCATGGTCCTGCCAAAGCCTTAATTTCAGATTTCTAGACTCCAGAATGTAGACAATACTTGTCTATTGTTTTAAGTTGCCCAGTCTGTGGTACTTTGTAAAGGCAGCACTAGAAAGCTAATGATGGAGTCACCTACCTGTACCTCATGCGGCCTGATAGCCTTGGAGCATGTCACTCACCCTAGGTCCTCAGGTTTTATTAGCTTTAGATTATAGCATATTTCAGGTTAGCATATTTCAGGCCTCAGCTGTGCAGAAGTGCTATGGCTCAGGCACTGCCCATCTCTGGACACTCCCAGTTCCCATGGCTTCAGCCCTTACTTACTACTCTGGCTTTCTATTTTTATTGTAGGAAAACCTTTCCATTTCTGATATATGAGATTTCTCTTTCTAGTTTCACAGTAGGCTCTGTGTTTATAAAATATGTTTGTATGTTGCTATCATTTATGAGTTTGGACTGGAATGGAGGAAGATTTTGTTTATATTCAATCAGTGATATTGAACTGGATGTATGCCATCATCTCCTTAGACCCAGATTTATTTTTTGTCTCTCATGGTCCTGAGTCAAATTACTTACTAAAGAGCTCATTGAATTCACGAATACTATAAATGAAGTGCCAAAGTACTTAAGGGAACGAGCTACCCAGTGTACTCAAACGACAATCCTGGAAAGGTCCCAGGAGCAGATGCCTCTGGGTTTCATTTATTTGTGTGCTGTTTTAGAAGCAGAGACACTGTTTGATGCAGTGGGAAAAACACAGGAAAAGAAAGAAGCCTAGATTCTAGGCCTGGCTTAAATTATATCTAGTAAACATTTGTTGAAGTCTACCATGTGCAATGTAGTGCTTGGAGCTCTGGATTATGCAGTGTGAGGGTGGACAGAATGGAAGATAATGATGAATAATGTATCTAAACTGTTGGTTCTGCTTGCAAAGCCCCCACAGGCTATGTACTACTCTGGCTGACCTCATATTGTACTACTATCCTCAGTGTGTCCAGCCTCACTGGACATTTGGATTCATGTAGGCATCCAACTTATTCTCATGGATTGAAGAAATCTTCTCCATTGTTCTCTTCAGCTACTTAAGTCTCCTTTCAGAATATCACCTTATTGTAGATATTGTGATTAGTACATATCACTATCCAACATTTGTCTTGTTAATTTGCTGTATATATTTTTCTGGTCTTTCCATCTTCTTATTTGGTATCATTCCCTTGGACACGATTTTGGACAAAGACAAGATTTTGATTTAAACTTTGTTCTATATTCACTGTCTTCTAGATGCTATGACTCTAACAGTAAGAAAAAGAATATGCTAGAAAAGGTTTTTTTTTTCCATTAGATACAGAGATATGAATTTAGTGATTAATGATACATAATATTTTTTTTCTTTGGATTCAATAAATGGAGCTGGCTTGCAATTATCTGCCATTAGGGAGTGGTGTAAGAATTGTATAATTGTGTATCAGATATAGTTGGATTATCTAGTGGACCATTTGTGTAGAGGGTATATTTTTGAAAACATGTTGTAAATGTGTATCTGAACATACATAAACATATGCACATGTATCCCAAGCGCCCCAGGACTGATGGCTTCCCACATTCAAATGGTTTCCTCATGGGACTGTGTCAGTGCTTCCTGTGGCTCAAGCAATGCCCAACTCTGTTGACTGGATCAGGGATAGAGGCATTAAAACAAAGGGTAAAAATAAAGAGGCTTTCCTCCATATCATGGCCAATAAAACGATCAGAATGTTCTGCTTTCAATCCCTGACACTTTAGCTTTGCTACTGGAGACTTACTTCTCAGAGGACACAATAATGGTTTTATCGATCTGGAAGTTGAGTCTGCCACCGGGCCTTTGAGGCTTCTCATGTTTTAAACTATAGACAAGGGAGTGCACAGGACATTGGGTATTTGTACTCATGCCATGATTAATCATAATTATCAAGTATAAATAGGGCTGCTGGGGCCAGTAATAACTTTGTTTAGAACTCAAGGGATTTTCTGAATGAAATTATGGCTATCCAGAACCTGTGAATATAATTTTATTTGGAAGAAGCAGCTTTTTTTTTTTTTTTCTGTTTTAATGAAGTTAAGGAATCAAAGTGAGATCATCCTGGATTATTGGAGTGAACCAAGAATTTCATGCCAAGTATCTGCACAGGAAAAGGTCCCAGGAGCAGGAAAAGACATGAACACAAGAAGAAAAATGCACAGAAAACTACGTGGATATGGAGGTAAAGATTGAAGTAACACAATTTCCAGTGAAGGAATGCAAAGAATCATAGCCTGTCGCAAAAGTTTGGAGAAGCATGGGATGAATCCTCCCTCGGAGCTTTAAAAAGGAATCAATCTTGTTGACACCTTAGTTTAAGATTTCCAGCCTCAAGAACATTGAGATGAGAGATTTTGGTTGTTTTGGTCACATTCCTAGTAATTCGTTTCAGCAGGCCTAGGAAACTCACACTGTTTCTTAATGTCTCTTAGTTCTTTTTTTTTTTTTTTTGCCCAGTAATAAAATTAATAGGTAATCAACCAACACTACACAATAAAAGTAGGACTATCAAGGTGTCAGATGCTTTAGACATTAAGATTTGGATTACTCCACCCTGAGGTGCTGGCTGTGGGACATAGAATAGGCCTTATATTCTATGAAAAGGAAGTCGTAAATGCCAACCACAGCCGCATGACCAGAGACAAATGAAGACTATAGTGGCCAAGTGTATTTTCTTCCTTGTCTGCAATGTATATTTTATATGCATTCATTGTATTATTTCTTTTTTCACACTTTCACTTCCCCTTGTTAGTTTTCTATGCAATTCAAGGTACTACCATGAAATCAGAGATGTAAAGCAACATGCATTTACTATCTCACAGTTTCCCAGAACCAAAAGCCTGGGCATGGATTTAAGTGGTTTTTCTCCACATTAGCAATCTCTGCTGAACTTGAGGTTTTCTTGCAAGGTTATTAGGTTGTTGGCAGAATTCAGTACCTTGCAATTGTAGGACTGTTATTCCTAAGTCTTTTCAACCACTGAGTCTACCCATAACCTATAGAGACCCTTATAGATGTAAACTGCCATTTGTAAACCAACTTGGGAAGTTTGTTTCTTCAAGGTCAGCAAAATAATGTCTCTCTCTGAATCTCATCTTTCAGGGAAGTTCTAACTCTCCGTTTTTCTTTTTTTTTCAAAACTGAAGCAAAATATTACAACCAAAATATAGACATTGTTACAATCGACTAATATTATTCAGACTTATTGTTTTGCTCATCTGTGTGTGTGTGTGTGTGTGTGTGTGTGTATAGTTTTACACAATTTTGTCACATGTGATTATGTATTCAGAACCATAGTTAAGTGGTTCCATTTACACAAATGCTGTATCTATCTACCCCACCTCCACTTCTAATCTCTGGCAATAAGTTGTTTTACATTTCTAAACATTTTTCATTTCAAAAATGTTACATGGATGGGTCATACAGCATGTAACCTTTTGGTACTGGCTTTTTCCTACTCATCCTAATTTCCTGGGGATTCATCCAAGTTGTTACTTCTTGTAAAAAGATTATTTATTTTTCATTAATAGTGGCATTTCCGAGTATTAGTGTACCATAGTTTAATTATTCACCCTGGACTTTTTCTGGTGGACATGGAAGGCAGATAATTGAGCTTCTCCAGTCCTAAGGTTTGAATTATGCTTGGGATCTATCACTCCTTTCTTCTTTCCTGTTTCTCCTTTTTACAGTTCGAATGTGTGTCCTGTGCCTATCTTACACTTCATTTGGGAAGCACGAATAATTTTCCTCAGAATAAATTGTCTCTTCCATGTCTGATATAGATGATACTTAGGTGAGACTCTGGGCTTTAGACTTTTCAAGTGAGGTCAGAACAAGTTCCGTCTTTCACGGGTATTTGGATGAAATGAATGTATTTCTCAAGTGAGAAGGATAAAATAATTTGGAGACGGGCATGGTGGAATGCAATGGATGGAATGTTTGTTTCCACCCCAGATTCATATGTGGGGAAGTCTAACCTTGAAGGTATTAGGAAGTGGGGACTTTGGGATATGATTAGGTTATGATGAATGGTCCTTATGAATATATAAACTTTGTTCCTTTATAAAAAAGAACCCTGAGAGATTCCTAGCCCTTGTGAGAACACAGTAAAAGGAATGGTCTATGAATCAGGAAGTGGGCCCACAGACACCAAATCTACCTGATTTTGGTCTTGGGCTTTTTCCAACGTATCGAACTGTGAGAAATTTGTTAGTTTGTAATCAACACAGTCTATGGCATTTTGTTATAGCAGCCCAAATGGAATGAGACAATGAGTTCTCATTTTTCTGGGATAAATGCCCATAGCTGGGTTGTATGTTATTGCATGTTTAGTAAGAATCTGCCATGCTCTTTTCCAAAGTGGCTCTAACGTTCACATTCCCACTAGCGATATAAGCATAATCCAGTTTTTCTGCATCCTCACCAGCATTTGGTATTTGATGTTGTCACTAGTTTTATTTTAGTCATTCTGTAGCTGTGTAGTGATAGCTCATTATGGTTTAAATTTGCATTTCCCTAATGGCTAACAATGTTCAGCATCTTCTCATGTGCTTATTTGCCATCTGTATACCCCCTTCAGTAAGATGTCTTTTCATGTCTTTTGCTCACTTTCTAATAGTGTTTTTTTTTTTAATGTTGAGTTTTGAAAGTTCTTTATACAGTCTCAGTACAAGTCTTTTTATCAGACATGTACTTCGCAAAACTTTCTTCTAGTCTTTTTCTCCCTTCTATTTACATAGCCTTTGCCAGAATAAAAAAAAAAAAAAACCTTATATATATATATTTTTTTTTGATGAGGGGTAATTTATCAGTTTTTAGGGAATTATCATGTTCTGGAGGCCAAGTCTAAGAACTCTGACTATCCCAAATAGAGAATTTTTTTTTCTATTTTATTTTTATAAACCCAATACAACATTCTCTTGATTCATATAGTTATATAGTAAGCCTTACTATTGAGTACTCCCACTCTTTTATTCTTGGTCAATGTTGTTTTAGATAGCCTTACACCATTGCTTTCCCATATAAATTTCAGAATAAATTTAACTGTATTTACAAAAATACTTGTTGGGATTTTTATAGGAATAGCATTAAACTACTAGTTTAATTTGGAAAGAACTGATGTCTTTACTGTGCTAATTCTTACAACCCATGAACAAATATATATTTCCATTTATTTATGTACATTTTGATTGCTTTTATCAGAATAGGTTTTAGCATATTTTGTTGAGAATTCTTAGGTAAAATTCCTGAGATATATTTGTCTATAATTTTAGTGTTTTAAAATTGTCTTTGTCTTCAGTAATGGAATATAATAACTTCATGAAATTGGTTTAAAAATCTTCTTTCCTATGTTTTGGAAGAGATTGTACAAAATTGCTGTTAGTTTTTTAAATGTTTGATACATATCTCCCCTGAAACCATTTGGGCTTGGGAATTTCTTTTTGATAGCTTTGAATTTATAAATTTAATTTCTTTAATTAAATTAAAATTAAATTATTTGGAGCATTTCATCTTGTTGAGTTTTAATAGGTGCTGGTTATTAGAAATTAGTCCTTTATTGAGTATTAATTTTTCCAGGATTTCTTATTGTCTTTTTAATGGCTTTGTAGATGTGCTCTTGTTTCAAGTTTGATATCAGTGATGTAGTTTTCTTTTCATTTTCTTATCATTTTTCTTGCTGGAGGCTTATCAATTTTATTGACTTTCTTAAATCAGAATTTTGTTTCATTGATATTCTTCTTTGTTTTCTATTTCCCTTTCCATTGATTTCTGCTCTTACATTTATTATTCTCTTCCTTCTGCATTTTCTTGGTTTCCCTTCTTTTCCTCTTTTCTTGAGATAGGAACTTCTATAACTTATTGATCTTGTTTCACTTCAAATGAAAGCATTTAGTGCTATCCTGTCAGCACTGTGTTTTCTTTTAATCCTTATTTTTTAAAAATTTATTTTAGTATCCAGGATTGAACTCAGGGGCACGCAAACACTGAGCCACATCCCCACCCCTATTTTGTATTTTATTTAGAAACAGGGTCTCACTGAGTTACTTAGTGCCTTGCTTTTGATGAGGCTGGCTTTGAACTCAACTCAAGATTTCCTGTCTCAGCCTCCTGAACCACTGGGATTACAGGCTTGCAACACCTTGCTGGGCTCAGAACTGTTTTGCTACATCATAGATGTTTAGAAATGCTGTAACTTTCATTTTATTTTTTGAAACTTTCTCCTTGTCTAATTTATGATTTAGCAAAGCGTAATTTAATTTATGTATGTTTAGAGATTTGCCTGTTGTTTTGTATTACAGAATTCTAGTTTAATTTCTTACTTAAAAAAATACAGGCATTTTTCAAATCTTTCAAATTTGTAGAATTTTGTTTTTATGTCCAGGTTACTTATCCATCTTGGTGAATGCTCCGTGGGTGCTCCAATAGAGCATATTTTGCCATTTTTGGATAGAGTGTTCTATCATATTTATACTTTTAACTAGATTCTTTTGTTGAATGTGCTGTTCAGACCTGAACATTTTTGCTGATTTTCTAGTAGTTCTGTCAGTTGCTGAGATATGGCATAGTTTCTGATCATAACCATGAATTTCTTTCACCTCTAACCAGATTTTGTTTCATGCATTTTGAGGCTCTGTGGTTTGGTGTGCACACATTCAATATCATTGTTTTCCTTGTGGGTTCATCTTTTAATCATCATGTAATCTCCTTCTGTGTCTGTACTAATTTCATTTGCTCATAAGTCTACTTTATCAAATGTTAATATAGCTAATAATTTTTTAAGTAGAATGTTTGCATGGTATACATTTTTCAATTCTTCTGGTCTCAACCAGCCCATTTTATTATATATGAAATAAATTTCTTATGTATAAAATACAGCTGGGACATGTTTCTTGTTGCTTCTGTTTATTATCTTCCCAGTCTGTGAATTTTATTGGCATATTTAGACCATTTGGAGTTATTGTTGATAGATTAGCACTCAAATGTGCCATTTATTTATTTTTTTCTCTGTCTTATTTCTCTGTTAACGCTTTCCTTACCTTCCTGGGTGTGGGTTATGTGAATATCTTTTAGGATTCCATCTTGATTCATTTATGGTACTTTGTATCTTTTGGAGCAATATTTTAGTGATTTATCTGGGTATTACAATATATATACATGAATTATTATAATCTAGTTAGTTTCAAGGCTTCTTCAAGTGAGGTATGGAAATCTTACATTTAGAGCTTTTCTTTTCTAATTATAATTTTTGTAAATATCAGACGGTGTTATATATTTTTGTTTCTATCATCAAATGTAATTAATATAACAAATGTGTAAAAGGATATTCTATTATGAATGCATACACATATATTCATAATTCTGCTCTTTTCATTGTTCATTCTTCCTTTGAAATGCTTCCAAATTCTTTCTTTTATCATTTCCTTTCCATTTCAAGAGCCAACTTTGGCTACTCTTTAAGATGAAGCCAAGGAAGAACGTGAACAGATAGTATCTCACAAATCTTAATATATTTACCATCTGCCCCTTTATTCATAGACATATGATTTCTCTAGTTTTTAATTTCTTAACCTTATTAATAAGGGCATTGGATTTGGTGCTTTCAAACATTTCTCTTACATTCTATTGTTCCTCAGCACAAATTAATACTGTGATTTCTTATGTGAAAGTAGATATTTTCCCCCTTACTGACCACATTTCATCTTAAGCAGTGAGGAATTGGACATTAGAAAATAAATAATTAACAAATATATACTCACTTTATCATGCCAATAATATAGCATGAAAGTGGAAAGAAATCAATTTCAGTCTGCTGACACTGCTTCAGGGAATTAGATTTATAGAAGTAGAGTTCAGGTTTCCATTGTGGGCTGGCAGGAGTCCATGCTGTTTTGCACCTGCCATGGAAGTCAGCATGTGCCACCACAATCTGGAAACATGGTTCCACAGATGCTATTCTGCACTCATGACTCCAACGGGTCAAGCCATCCCCTGGCTCACAGAGCAAATGCCCTCCATTTGAATTTCCAAAGAATTATTTTTTAGTCATCATTTTGGGTGCACTTACTAGGTGAAATGTGTGAGTTACTTTCTGAAATATGCTTTTCTGATTCAATATCATTTCTAGGGAGCAGAATGAGACATTTATTTTATGTTTTTATTTTTTCTACCATAGAAGTAAAGATTCATCCACATGTATTTTTGAAACAGAAAATTTTTAAAAAAAGAAGAAAAAAACCCTGTTATGATAGATATTTTGACACAATTAAAACTCATGTTTTTAAAAAAACATTTTTTTAAAGGTCAAAACAGGAAAGCCCATTATTCTGCAATGTTGGTCATGAACCTGGAACTGGAGCTCCTACATACCAGACCAGATATAGTCTTCAGAGGGTTTGTTTGTTCTGAAGAGGTAGAATTAAAGGTTTGTTTTTGTTTTGTTTCTTCTTTTTAAATAAATTGGTGGCCAACATTACAAATTTTTAAAAGTATGAACATTTTTATTTCTATACTCTCATGAGAAATGAGACACTAAGGGTCCATATTCCATGTAGCAATTGCTATACTAGCAGGAGGTATGTGTCATCCTCTTTAGATATTAAGTGCTTTCAACTCCAAGTGGGAGCCAGCCTCCCCATATTGTTGTCTCTGGACCTCCATATCAAATGCAGTTGTCATTTACCAGTATCATTCATGCTTCTGGGCTTATAGTAGAGCTGAAGATGGCAGAATATCGAGTCTCTGTGGTTCAATTGACAGTGAAAAATGAAAGATGAATCAAGAAAGGCATTTGTTTAAATAAAAGAGATGAAAGATATTCATAGCAGAAAACACATTTTTAATATATTTGTTGTAATAATACCACTTGAGTGGTCATTCTTAAAAATACATGGCCCGAGTCCCCTCTCATAGTACTTCCTAGCCCTGTGGCCACGAGTTTGCCTTTCTCCTCTCAAGTGACAAGTGGATTCCATGACAAACATACTTCCTCTACTTTTGCAGTTTGAGTTTGTTTCCGAGATTGTGAGCCATAGGCTAAATGCATGGCCTGTGTCCACCTGTGCATTCTGATTTCTACTTAATAAATAAATCAATGCTGAATCAATTTAGGGATTGTTTCTATATCTGGATAGATCATCACATAGCCTACATCTAAGTAATGTGTGTCTCTGGCCTTATTGCAACATACTCCAGACTGAATCAAGACTAGTAAAACTTAAAAGAAGAGTAGTCAGATGTTGAGACTAATACAACTGCATCAGAATAAAGCAGAACTCTGTTTTCTGTGTTAGACTGTAGGTATTGTAGATCATTTTTTTTTTTCCAATCGGAAAGTACATTAGGAGATATGTTATCTGTCATAAAATATCTCCCTTCTTTCCTCCATGGACAGATTTTAACATTAAAGGAAGAACTTTCAGGTGTTCTATAGGGACCTTATGTTTGTTTCAGTGGCCTAGAAATCCATCCATTAATTTATTTTAGGATTTGATATCAACAGTGTCTCTCTGGAGTTTGTTATCTTCCAGGTTAACATTTCAATCCACTTTGGAGGATGCTAGAAGTTCAGAAGTGTTATATATCTATCATATTTCTATTGATTTTTTTGGACAATTTATATACCAGAAGCCACTTACACCTTATTTAGAGTTAATCCCAAGACAGGGCTTTTCCTTTTAGTTTCAGAGAGATAATATTCTAATACTCTATAGACCACTTGAATAGACCAGAGTTGTGAACAAATTCAAATAATATCACTCCTACTTCAAGTCTCTGTAAGCTGTGAGGAGACTTTATGAAATAACATATAGGTAGAAATTATTAAGTGAGGCACAGCAGCTGTCTTTACCTTAGAATGGTATTAAATAAAATAGCACATTGAACCTGTATTAAATAGGGTCATGACAGAATATTGACTTCTGACTATTTTGTTATTAAAAAAAAAAGAATGCTTACAAAGCTCAAAAAAGAAATATAAATGTACAATTTTCATTCCTTTATGAAAGCAAGGCTAACCTCAAGAGTGGTCTTCCTGAGCTAAAAGATTATCTTTTATTGCCGTTGAACTACAGTCATTACTGTCCTGAATTTTAATATTTATTGGTGTCTAGTAAGTTCTTCAGATGCTGGCAACCTCTTTCCTTATCAGTTCCATTTTCTGAGAACAGAGCAGATCTGAGAAGGAATAGCTGTTGGTGTCTGACTTCCATGCTTGTTACATGAGTGCCTGGAATTCCAGAGATTCTTGGTAAGATGAATTCTGAATGAGACCACCAGCATGTCAGTGTACATGTAAAATTGTCTTCTTCATATCCAGGAAAAAAAATATCTTTCTTTTTGTTTATTCCTAAAAGTCAGGGATCATTTGGCTGCAACATGGTAATGCTTTAATCCAAAAACTTTTCTCTTTCTCCAAAAACTAAATACCAGGAAAAGAGTAGGTAGGCAGCTCAGACTAGTGGGCTAAAACACTTTCAAAATAATTTGGTTAAAACTTGCAAATTCCCACTTGCCTGTGTGTCTGTGGCCCCATACACTTCCAACATTTTTTTCTAGTGATAATATACAGGAATGGAATCTGTAAAATTCAACTTCCAGACAGCCATTTAGGGATAACTGACAAAGGGACAGGAAAGCATGAGATAAAAAGGGTGTCAACTTTTACAGCTCTGTCAAGACATCTTCCCAGAGGAACACAGCTGGGTAGGACATGGCCATCCATTTGCAGGTTTACTTAGGAAAGTCCTGAAGGATATAAAATCTGAATTTTTAAATATGAGTTTACTGCAAAACAGATTCAGACCCCCTTCACCCATTGTTTCTTGATGAATTAACCTCTGTGATGTCCAAACAGAACAAGCATAATAATAATAACATATCTCCTAATGTTCTTTCCAGTTGGAAAAAAATTATCTACAATACCTACAATCTAACACAGAAAACAGGGTTCTGCTTTATTCTGATGCAGTTGTATTAGTCTCAACATCTGATTACTCTTCTTTTAAGTTTTACTAGTCTTGATTCAGTCTGGAGTATGTTGCATTAAGGCCAAACAGAGACACACATTACTTACTTAATTTAGAGAAAAAGAACTCCTTTTGTTCTTCACTTCAATTTTGGAGTCTGTGTGGACTGCTGAATTTCATGAACAGCTGTATTCATGGTGATTTTGGTGGTGTGAGGTGCAATCATGTACATAGAAATGAAATCAGGATCACGTAGTAAGACCAGAATCCTCAGTAGCGAGGGACATAGTTAACATACTGGGCAAAGAAATCCGGAATGAGTTTGTAGGTTATTTGTTAAATATATGATTTGTTCCTACCAAAACTCATGATTAGGTTTGGTCCCTAAAGTGGCAGTATTGGGAATGGGGCCTAGTGCGTGATATTTTGGTCATGGAGGAGAATTTTCATGAACAGATTAGTGTCTTTTTCTTGAGCATAGATTATCTACCCTGTGTTAGGTCCCTTTCTCTCTTTCACACGTACCTGCTTGCTTTTCCACCATGAGTTAAGGTAACATGAGACCCTCATGGTAAGCCAAGCAGGTGAAGGTAAAAAGCTCTTGGACTTTGGAAGCTCTTGGAAGAATTTCAGAACAGAAGCCAACATCAACCTATTTTCTTTAAAATTACCTAAACCCAGAAATTCCATTACAGCAACAGAAAATGGATTAAGACAATCTCCATGTTTAATAGTCAAATGCTTCCATATTTAAGTGAAAATTAGCCTTCCTACAAAACAGAAAGTCACCATCTCTGAATTCTTATAGTAAAAGTCACAAATGTTCTAGTAACACACATAGCAAATGGGAGCTTGAGGAGGCCCATAATGGTAACACATCACCAGAAAATCAATTAATGAGAAACAATAGGAATAAAGTGTTCATCTTTGTGATAGTCGTGAAGCAGAGTATTTAATAGATGGAGAGAAATAAGTCAAATTCAGATTTAAACCTATTAACAAATTTACCTTCTCATTAGGTTCAATTTTATCCTTTGATAAAATGTAGAAGAGAAACTAGTTCTCAAGTTTGTTATAAAGTAAAAAAGTGTGTTAAATAAATGAATAGTGACATACAAATACAGACATTTAAAAAAAAAAAAAAGGATGTCAGTACTCTGGCTGTTCCTTCCTCCATTCACTTGGTCATTTTAGCATTCATTGTAGGGAATAAAACTAAAACAAACTATTGTTAGTGTTTGGATATTAGTTATTCTTTTAATGAAATTTTTGAGCCTTACTTGTATCAGTGAGTGTAGGAATATGCTCTTTACTTGGAAGTGAATGAAGAAAATTAAAAGGAGAAAAATCATATGCAAACAATAACTGTTGTAATTATAAAAACTTTATTTCACTCTTACTTTAATTAAATCTCTATAAGCACCATGTCATGAACTGGCAATCTAGAAAGAGGACACTGGAATGCTGTAGTCAGAAACAAACTGCAAGCCGATGATGTGAGGTTACAGCTACAAGGAGCATGTGAACAAGACCACATTTAGAAAGGTTCACTTGAGTATCCTGTGTTAACGCTCAAAACAGGAATCTGGCATTGATTCGTTTACATTTTCTATGGTCAGAACCCAAAGCATGTGAAGTTAAACATCAAAAGAAACATTTCATCACCTTGACAGTTTACAGTTTGCTAAAACTTGACCCTGAAAGCATAAATGTTGCCATCTTATGTTCTCCACCAGTGCTTGGCCACAGGCTGAAAAGATTGATTCCTTAAAAATTTAAACAATGCTTACAGGCTATGTTCAACATTGTGCAAGTCACCAGCAAGGCCTTTTAATGTGTGTATTTCTTGTATATGATCACCAAACCATTGTTTACCTAATGAAATTGTGAAAAACTATACATTTTCAGCAAAGCGTTTTAATTTGGTCCTCTATTAATAGACAATTGCCAAGATGTTTCACATAAATTTAATTCACAAGCATGTACACAAGAGAATCACTATAAAGAACATTGTTTCCTGGTTTATGAATAAAAAGTTTATCCTCTACTTACACTAAAACATACAAAAAATAATCTACAAAAATCGTTTACAGTTGATTTTAGCTAAAGAAAAAGCTTTCTTCGGAAACAAAAATGATTGTGTGGTGGTAGTATTTTAGCCATCAAAAAAGGAATGTAAGTAACCAATAAATATAATGTGCTTTCTCCATATAGACATATTTACACTTGAGTCTTTGGCTTATGTTATTTTCTAAAAAGAACTTTAAATGATCCAGCCATCATTGCACATTAAAAGAAAATAAGCCAGTTATATATATTTATATATTTATATAGAGATCTGCTACACTTGGAACATATAAAAAATGAAAGTTACTATGAATTTGCACAGCTTTTTTTTTCTTCTTTCTTTAAAGATTCAACAGCTTTTCTTTTAAAAAGGGAGAGAAATGCCACATAGAAAGTACGAATTCATGCAACATGTGGTGGCTGTTTGACTGAAACAAGGAGAAAAGTCTGCATATTCACTGTACAAACACTGATAAGTCCTCATTTGAATCTGGTTCTTATTAAATATAATTTATGTGGCACTAAATGTGGACACTTTAATACAGTAATAGAAACTAATCAAGTCCTTTTTATTAAGATACACAACTTCATAAGAAAAATACTTTTACCTCTCAAATGTAAAATCCTCCCACCCCCCACATTAAAATCTTTCTGCACAGGTGTAACAGGTACAACAGTTGCTGGCTCAACAGGTGAATGGGTTTCTGGTTGGATGCACTGTAAAAAGTCTCACCCAACTAAGATGTTTCCAGGTACTCCAAAGCTACATCATAGCAGAAACGGTACTGCTCCTAAAAACATTAAGACAAAAGGGTTGAGAGAAGTTTTTAAAAGGTGAATGGTGAATAATAGCTAACAACTGAGTACTTGAAATCAAGTTTAGATTATTAAAGAGTTTCAAATTACTTTTAGATATACAAGGTGAAATCTAGGCAAATAACACCTGCTTTAAAAAAGAGAAATGATGTTAAGACATCTTATCTTTCTCTATCAAAAATTTGATATATTTTCTATCAAAAAATTCTGAAATGTCCACATTTTTTATATGATTATAGTAGTACTACTTCATCATTACAGAAAATTTTCTCAGCACATAAAAATATAAAGAATCAGAAAAAGAACTATAATTCAACCATAAGAACCAACTGTTTAAATATTGCCTTACTTTGTTTCAGCTTGCTTTTTTACATGGTTGAAAAAATTATCTCAGAATGAATATAATTATATATTTTGCTGTAGGATTTTATATTTTATTGTCTTTTATGTAACAATGCTATGAAGTTTTTCCCATGCTACTTAATATCTCTAACATTACATAAAAATCTATCATATTGATTGTTTCACTATTAAGTTGCTTTTTACTGTTTTCTCTGTTTTATATTGCTTACAAAGTGTGCAAATACTTTTCTTCATATTTTATATTATTGTCTTAGGAGAGAGGTGGGGGAGGGAAAAGAATGGGGGAGAAAAGTAGACAGTTGTTTTACATTGCCTTTTGAAATTACAAGTTTTTATATTTTGTCATAGATCATGATCCTTCAGAGTATAATTTAAGCAAATTTTACAAAAATATTTCTTAAGTAAAATAGTGATTCTTAAAAAATTTAATTTTATTTATACCTAACAATTTGTTTCTGCAACCTCTAAGACAACTTGGTTGCCAAAAAGTTTCTGAGTTAAAATCATCTGTCCTTTAAATTTATCCATGGACTTGATCAATTATCAAGAATTTTGAAAAATTTAGAGACCATATTATAAATCCTGACTTATAATATGTAACTCATTTTGAACTTCCCAATTTTGTCCAAGCAGGTAAATCTTCAGGCTGAACTATAGTACTTTAGTACTGAACTTTAGTACTATCTATCTAAAATATGCATTACTTCTAAACAGAACTTCTTGGTGTCTAACAATGAAACTGGTTAGAAAAACTTTTCCCAAGAGGAGTTAATCATTTTATACTAATTATCAAAGTGAATATGATTTAAATTAGCCTAGTGCTATGGTAAGTACGTAGAAAGACCCAAAAAGTGCTTAGAAAGCTGTGTCTTTTAAAAATAGTCTCCGTCAATTTTGTTTACAATCTAAATGTCTGTACCAAATTCAGGTAAACCCCACAGAACAATGAACTAATCATTAATCTTGATGTTTGGACAGGATTCATGGGGGAAGGAATGTAAAAGAAAACAGTAACACATTGGAATGTTCTACAATGGCAAAGTTAAACAACAGGATCTTAATTAAAAAAAAAAAAAGAAAGCTGGGATATCAACCTTAAATTTCAAGGTAAAAGTTGAATTCTGAAACTATGAGTGAACCCCACGATGATTTTAAGATGACTTAAACCTTGTGAGGGAAGTTTAGTTTAAATTTTACAGATTACAAACCTTCAAACAATAGAGTTTAAGGGCATAACTATTATCTATCCATTTTGTAAGAAGAGCTGCAAGTTCTACCTTAAAAGTCCTTCAAATCTACCCTCTCTCTCCTCAATTTTAGCACCTCAGACAAAACCAACACCATCTTGTCCAACATGGGGCAGAGGGGTCAGAATGGGTCTTTAGAAAGGGTAGAAATCTGCTACCACTTGTAAAAGTGAAAGAGCATAAACCTTTAGTCTTCAGATTTTGTCTCAGGAAGCAATGCACACTTTGTGTGAACAATCCAGGAGCAGGAAGTGGTGAAAATAGTTTAAGGCTTATTGAATTGCTCATTTTAGTTATCTGATCATCTTGATAAATGTAGGGCAAGAACAATGATGCCTTGGTTTTTCTGGTTTACTTTTCTGTGAGCATAAACTACACAGCTGCTCCTAACCTAATCCCATTATGTACATATGTGTAACCCACAGATAGCTCTCTTTAGAAGTAAAATATGTTAGAGAGGTAAGAACCTTCTTTCTTACTCCACATACAGCCTCACCCAGATGAAATTTCCTATATATACCTATCAGCTCGTATTCTCCAAGCTGTATTCTGGTTTTATGGGCCTAAACTCATGGAATATCATATGAACTGTACTCTATTGTTGTAAAAGCTGAAAACTGTGCATAATGATAGCTTAACAATTTATAATTTGATCAGGAAAAGACTAATTGTGAATACAGACTAAAATAAATTTCTCTGCCTTTTAAAAACACTGGGTGTCTAAGATACTGAGTTAACCCGAGTATGACCTCAGATACATGTTTACCCAGTTAACTTAATAAGCTTTAAGAAATAAAAATAAGTGAGAAACAGCCTACATAGAAGGATTTTTTTAGAACCATTCACCAAGGTTTATTATAGCAAATATTTGTTGGCTATAATAGAAAAAAAAAGTCCTATGCATTTCCCAAAATTAATTTCCTTTATCATTAATACTTGATGTGATGTTCACTAATTTATGTAGGCAGAGGAAGATACTTCACAATCTATCAATTAGGCAGGAAAGTTTCTGCATTTTCACATCAGCTTCTTCAAACGCATTAAATCAATTGATAAGCAGGTATACGACTATATAATCTCTAAGATCCCTTCTATGTCCAAAACTGTGACTTACTGGGGCTTCCACCATGTTTGGCTTGCTGTTCCTCAGTGTCTTTACTGCATGGAAAACATCAACAACATTTTGCCGTTTCACCATTTCAACAACGATGCCTATGGCACAGAACATACCACTTCGACCGCCACCATTTCTGAAACCAACAGTGCAAAGGTATTTTATCAGGTTTGGGGAACCACATGTCATACTGTAATATATATTAGGAGAAACAAAGAATTGCCTTCAACATTTTTTTCATTCGTGTCTTTGTTTTGCTTTATATGCATGCATATATGTGTACAGGGCAGAGAGGAGGAAGCTTGAGGATGGGGGAGCTCAATAGCTTGCACTTAGGAATATGCTATAGGCACTGAGAACTGAAACTCAGATTCCTTGAGATTCTGACATATTTGTAATGTGTAAATCAGAGAAGTTGTTCAGAACAGTGTTCCAAAGAGTTTCAATTAGATGAACAACTATAAAACAATCAATATTTAGAAAATAGAAAAATTAAAATTAGTACTTAATTATAATATCATAAGGCAGAAACTCTATTTAGAAATATAAATATATATGGGAGGTCTGTTAAGATTTCAGTTGAGAATTCTTTGACATAAAAATTTCAAAGGCTAATGAGGAAATGCCCACCAAAGCCTCCCTGACTGGCTGGGCCAACCTGCCCCACTCACAAGCAGTGGATGATCGTTCGGCCTTCCCCCTCCTCGCATTCTTCCTGCCATTTTTCCACCTGCAGAATCAGCTTCAAAAATGATCGTTTGGAGCCAGGCACTTCTCGATGAGAAGCCCAACCTAGATATTGGAACTGCTGTACCATTAGATAACCTTCCTGTGGCTGTGGAGGGAAATGGATTTTTATGTGAATTGAGACTAGAACTTAGGGAAAAAATAAAAGTATATACAATTAACAATACAAATGAAATTTACATTGGATTGAGTCTACTTGATGTAAGTCCCAGTATGTATATGCCCATATGGAGACATTCCAAGTTATAGCATCAAAAAACATGAGAATCTTTGTCTATACCTGCTTTATCCTCACACTCCAAATTCAGTGATGATCCCTATCTTTATGCTTCCTAAATAACTTGCAAATTTATCTCCTCTTTAGGCCACTGCCAATTACAATTGTGACAATTACCTCCTAGTTGATCCCCCTGAATGAAATTTGATCTCCCTCCAACCCTTTGTTAGTACGGGCATCATGATTATTTTGAATACAAAAATGTTCTTGTCATTCCCTGCTTTAATGGCTTTCAAATGATCTTAGCATAAAATCCAAATCTCTGCTATAATTTAAAAGTTCTTATATAATCTGACTCCACTTCCTTCTCCAAATTTCTTTTTAATCTAACATGTTATTCAAGTTTTAGACATTTTGACCTCTTTAATCTATTTATCAAGTCACTTCTTGCCTGGGGGATTTTGGAAACTGTCTCTTTCATCTAGAAAACTTCCTTCTTGCTTGCCTTTTTTAATCCCAAGAAGAGTGACCAATTTGAAATAGGTTTTGTGGGAACATTTCAAACTCAGTTGTCCTTGGAAAGCTCTACGTGTTGGGCAAGCAAAGACAGTTGATTACCAGCCTCAGCAACTTATTGAGGCCCTCAGTAACTTATCAAGACTCTGTCCCAAAATAAATAATGATAAATAAAAAAATAAAAGGGCTGGTATGTGGCTCAGTGGTTAAGTGCTCCTGGGTTCAATCACTTGTACACAAAATAACAACAACAACAAACTACGTGGTTATCTCACTCTTAATAACTCCTATCGGTTCTTAATTTTTGGCTTAAAATACCTCAATCTTAGAAAGGTATTCTTTGATCACTCTGCTTGTGTCTGAACATCCAGTGAAACAGTTTTTATTTTGGGCTTTTAATCTCTAGCATGTGTAAATCATATTAGTATAGACATGATTATACAATTAGTTGCTGAATTCTTATCTTCCTTGGCAAAATATAAATTCCTTACAGATACAGACATCTTTCTTTTCATCCTAAATTCTATTACAAGAAGTACACATAATACTTTTTAAATAGTAATGCTGTTGAAAGGAATCAAAACCTTAAACTCTTGATAGAAACTATAAGGAACACTATGCAACACAGTGAGTAATCAGTCTTATAGGGCATCAGATCCTAAGTTCCACATCATAAGGGCTTATGCAACTTCTACAATACCCAACTTGTTATTTGTGCATACTAAAAGTTTGATGAAGTGAATAATATTAAATAATCAAACTGGGGACAAAATGCACCAAAGCAAAAAAAAAAAAAAAAAAAAAAGTACCAGAACATCAAATATAGAGGAAGATAAATAAAAACAAAGAAATATATATGCTTAAAAAAAAGTAATACAGATTTTTAGGTCTTGTTCCTGGAAAAAATTTTATACAAACATCTCAATTCACAGATGAGTTTTACTTTCTTCGTTTAGCAGCTACAGTTTCTCAGCTAAAATATTACTAGAACCATAATGTAACAGATGTGCAGACATAATGAGATTCCATTTAAATTAACATCTAAGATATGCATGAGTATTATGACATGATTGAAGTTATCCTTTTTTCCCTACTGAAATGAGCAATAGAATTGGATATGATTTTATCCCTTGCTCATAGTTATATACATATAGACTAATTAACACGAAACACATATAGTCATTTGGATATGAGAAACACCGAAACAAGACAATCCTAATCACACACTCAAAATAATACACATACGTAAAGCTGGAACTTTAAAAAAAACACAGCAATTTCCCTTTTAAAAAGCACAATTCTATGGAGGCTACTAATGTTTTCTTTTCACATACTCTTTGCTATCTGATTACATAAAACAGTATTTATTATAAGTACCTTTTTTTTTTTTTTGGCGAGATACTCAAACTTGTCATTAGATCAAAGCATATGAACAGTCAGGGAAAAGATTTCTGAGGGAAACGACTAGTACTTAGCAGTTGGGAAAAGGCACAGTGGTATCAGCTGGCTCTCTCCTTTTACATCTGGACAGAACTGGACATCAGGCCATTAAGAGAAAGATGAGGTTGTGTGTTGGAAGAGAATTAGTGATGGCTGTGATTTATCTCCTCCTTTGGCCCTGGATCTCTCTCTCATGCACAGGTCTTGGAATAATGACACTGGTCTTTCCTACAGGCT